>NC_040241.1:20265222-20600847 GCF_001444195.1 Xiphophorus couchianus | reverse complement strand
AATTGAACCGAGTTGCGAATTAGAGTATTTTTAGGATGAGATTCGCACAATATGATAAAATCAAGTAAAAATTTCCGCGTGTTTACACAAACATTAAACAACATCATGATTATTAGTTATTCTCCCTTCTGCAAAACTGAGGCCATCTTCACTACCGTTTGATTAAAGTAAGCAGAGCACTGATATATTGGTTGTTGTGGAGAATTACAACGTTTTCGCAGCTCTGGGCTTTTTAGAGAAACAAAAGGCTAACAAGCTGTTAATTAGTTGGGCTATCTGCTCAGGTAGCTTCCCTGCAGTCATCTTCTTCACTTACATGATGATCGTTGCATGCTAATTTTTTATTTTAATTTTAAATGCTATATTACCTAGAAATGAAAGCATGTTGGAGCTTTTTAAGTGTCTACATCATTACTTTCTGTGTTTTAGACTTTAGAAAAATAAATAGCCGAATTTGTGTTTCTTGGGAAAAGGTTGGACACTTCCTGTTAGCCTGTTGACTCACTGTGTGCAGCAAAATGTTGATAGGATAGTGCTGTTTTGGGGGGGGAAAATGGATAAAACTTTGGTCTCACCAATCCTTTCTTTGGGTTTTCAGTAAAAGAAACAAGCATTAGGCAAAGTACAATATGACATTTGAGTGATTTTGAAACCATTACGTGTTATATTTTTATTTTTATATGTTTTTACTCTGATAACCAACACATGCCTTGCATATAAATGTAACACTCTGAATATTGTCTGAATTTAATAAAGGTTTACCCCAGATTTGACCTATAAATTTAACCAAAGGCTCGCAGCAGGGCCAGTAAATCTCCCACTGAGAATCAGAGGCCCTTTTGTCTTAGTGTCTTCAGTCTCTGTTGAGTAATAACTTCTGAGTGCGACTTGCCCCTTATCTGATGGCCCCTGCCTACATTGTTTGCAAGCCTGATTTACAGCTTTGCTTTCTGAAAAGGATGTGGAATGTAGTGGGAATGGTAAAAAGTAAAAAATGAATGCATGTTTATTATGAAATAAATGAGATTACATGCTAAATGTGGTGAGCTTTAAAAGAGATGGAAAAATAAACATAAAAATATAAAGCTAAGTGGAAATTTTAATATTTTTATGACAAAAATGACTAATTCATATAATTCCCAAAAGTAATGTCAGGAAAGAAAAAAATGTCCAAATCAATTTCTTTCAATGAAAAACCTGTGAATATTTGGTTAAAACATGCTTGTTTTTCATTCAGTTGGTAGAAAATCCACAAATTTTGCTAGATACTTCATAATAAAATTACTCAATTACAAGTACAGCGTATTGAAAATACTCTTAGAAGTTGTTTCTTTTCAGAAGTTACTTGAATAAATGTAATTGAGTAAATGGAACTAGTTGTTGCCCAACTTTGCCTGTGAGAGGTTTGCCTGGCAGACCAGCCCACTAGGTCATGTCTGCATGTTTTCAGTTAACGATCGTCGCCCCACTGTAACCAACTAAACAACTTTCTTACTACATTTAATGATGTTGCAGACAACAAAAAAAATGGTATTGGCCAAAAATTTGCAGGTCAGGTTTTTTAAAGATTGGTAATCATGATCAGCCAGAAAACTGTAACCGGTGCATCTCTAGTTGATACTTTTTTCTTAATAAAATAAATGTAATGTATTTTAATGCAATGTATCTATACGAGTTTCTTATTCTGATTTCACCAGTTTCTGCACTTGCTTCTTTTTAGTAACCTACTTTTTTTGCTTTTGCTGTCTTCAGTTTGGTGCCTCCTGTCTTACCTGCTGAAGGTAAGGTAAAGGACTTCTTCATGGGTCTAAATGGGCTCTTCCAGGGATTTCGAGGACAGACTGCATCCTGCACTGGTTGTTAAAGAACATTGTTCTTGTTGGTGATTGATAGCAGAGCTACCTCACCACATAACTCTCTAGACCTCTGAGAAACATTACCTTCCTTATGTCTTATCTCATGTACAATCCTTTATCGCCTGGGACACAGAATGCCTCCCAGGGGCAAACTGGTCTCTTCAGTGTGAAAACTGAGAGAGCTCCTTGGAGAACAACACCAAACGTTGGACCTGAATCCAGCTTTACCTTCCCTGGAGCGTCTTCTGGGACTCCTACCTCGTCTAAGGAAAGAGAAACGAAGCCATTCTCTTTGCCAATTAGCAACTACAGGCCTGAAAGCTATCTGACAAATTCGCAAAGTACCTTCAACATTCCCCTCAGAGAGGAGATCAAACACCAACCTATAGATCAGTGTGCTTTCTTTACTATCGCCCAAAAAGAAACCTCATCCATTTCAGCCCCAAAGATGTCAGCTTCATATGGGCATCAACTGTCGAGCACCAGCTGTAGCTCCTACAACTTTATGCCAGACCACAAGAGTGCGACCGAAGATTTCTCGAAATTGGCATCAAATGTGTCTGGTTATGCCACTCGAGCAGAAGATCAAAGAGTTTCTTCTCAACCCAGTTACTTTGACTGTAATCCACAATTGGCTGGGAACATTTTAGAAAATTACGGACTAGAGAAAGAGGACCTGGACGAACTTCTAAATTACTCTGAAGAGCAGACTACTGCTGAGAACTTGCCCTACCTCTTACAAAGCATTCGCATGAAAAAGGCCACGAGGACTGCACCTGGAGTTCGGTCTAACTCCGACTCTATGACTCGACCCACTGCAAGCACAACAGGAGTAAATGCGGTGAATTTTGGAAAGCCAGGAATATTTCCGGACAAAATGTCTTCATCTACTCTTCTTCATCCAGTGAAAATGATTAAAAATGAGCATGCTGCTGCTGGTTCTGCAGAGGTAGATGCCGCAATTGGTAGGAACATTCAGAGGAACTCTTTGCTGATGGATAACTTTCAAACCAGCAGTAAAGAGGGGCCACTCCCAACTTTAACTAAAATAAAAAGTGGTGATTTGGGTTCTTCAGGTGACCAGAAAGGTTCTTTTGTTGCTGTGCCGCCTCCAAGAATCAATCAAACTAGACTGCTTCAAACTCAACCGAACCAGGTGAGTGGAATGATCCATTCCATTGGTTTTGGACAAACGGGAACGCCCAATGATGACCCAAAAATGATTATTAAACCAGTTAAACTGTATGACTGTGGATATACTGGAAAATCTATTACAGATGTTGAGAATACATCTGTCAGGAACATTCACAATGTAGCTGGGGTTGGTGGAAAGGATGGCAAAGAAGCACCACAGCTAAGCTTGGCAGAGTTGAAGAACAGCAGTTTGGTTTCTTCATATGACCAGAACGTATCTGCTGCTGGTTTCAACCAACTGAATGTTGCGGCTTTTCCAAAGAGGAATGCAGCTGGAAAACAGGAGACCCAGCAAAACCATATGGCGCAGTCAGTTCCCCATCATGAAAACAGATATGCTACATCCAGTGGTGAAAATAAAATTCAAGGGCAAGGATCAAATATTGCAGACTCAACAATGAATCTGCAAGTGTTACAGAAAACCAATATTCAGAAAATTTTGCAGATTCTGAAGGATTTGCAGCCTGGTGTGTCTTCTGCCGCAAAACCGGATTCTCAATCACCTTTCATTCCCAAAATGCCACATGTTGAGAATACATCTGTCAGGAACATTCACAGTGCAGCTGGGGTTGGTGGAAAGGATGGCAAAGAAGCACCACAGCTAAGGTTGGCAGAGTTGAAGAACAGCAGTTTGGTTTCTTCATATGACCAGAACGTATCTGCTGCTGCTTTCAACCAACTGAATGTTGCGGCCTTTTCAAAGTGGAATGCAGCTGGAAAACTGGAGACCCAGCAAAACCACACGGCGCAGTCAGTTCCCCAACATGAAACCAGATATGCTACATCCAGTGGTGAAAATAAAATTCAAGGGCAAGGATCAAATATTGCAGACTCAACGATGAATCTGCAAGTGCTACAGAAAACCAATATTCAGAAAATTTTGCAGATTCTGAAGGATTTGCAGCCTGGTGTGTCTTCTGCCGCAAAACCGGATTCTCAATCACCTTACATTCCCAAAATGCCACAAGTCTTCGATGTCGTTCTACCTTCAACAGTTGTACCCAAGAACTCTGCATCTGTCGTTTCTCAGTCTCAGCCAGTCATTAAAGCAAATAACAATGCTCAGGTGCCATCTTCTAAACCTCCACCTCCACCTCCGGCCAAGACTGCGTCCTCTAAGGATCTGCCATCCCTTGGTGTGAGGCGTGATTATGCAGCAATTATGCCAGGAAGATTTCCGCACATCTGCTCTTTATGTAACAAAGAATGCCCTCAACTAAAGGTAAGTGTGTATGGTTTTTTTTATCACCTCCTCTTTCATAATAGCAATTCCTAACTGCTAGTAACTTAATTATTTCAGTCATCTGTCAGGCATTAAATTGAAAATATTTTAAATGTCTCTGCATCTCAATTTGTTTTGCAAACAAAATGTCAACACAAGACTTTATTTGTTGCTGTTTATTTTAGGATTGGGTTACCCACCAGACAAGCAACCAACACCATGCGAACTGCAACCGCCTTCGCAACCAGTTAGTACATTTAGCCGTTTTTAAGAAATATTTTAAGTTTTTGGAAAGGTAAAGGACTGTGTAATGGGTTTTCTGGAGTATTGTTTGTTTTTGATTTACACCTAAGAAATACATTTTAAATATAAATGTTTAATTTTTCTCCTTTAACCTACAATGCTGGTGGGCTTTTGAGACATTATGTTATTTCAGAAAAAGTTTACAGTACCTTTCTTTGAATGTGCTGTTGATTTCTGTTTTTTCTCCCACAGATACCCTCATTGGGATGAGGAAGTGCAAAGGTAATTTCTTTTTCAAATATTTGCAGCAGTAACAAAAACAAAAACAAGTATTTCTCATTGCCAAGTTTCTTTTTTCAAATGATTGATTTGATTCTTGTTCACTAATCGTTTTAGGGATGCAATTAAAAGTTCTAGGACTTTAACCCGAGCCTCCCTACATTATCGTTCCCGCTCAAACAGCGGCACTTGTTCCAGCTCAGGAGATGGACGCGACAAATCCATCAGCCGTTCACGTTCCCGCTCATACAGTCCACGTCATCGGAGGAGCTCAAGAGATGGAAAGCACAAATACAGCAGTAGATCAGGACATAGCAAAAACAGATCCAGTACTGGCTCCAGTTCCCGTTCGTACAGCCCCATCCACCATGGCTCAAGAGATAGAAAAAACCACTCCAACGGTAGTTACTCCCAACACAGGCTGCAATACCGCACCTCAAGGTCTAGGTCTCGCTCTTGCTCCCCACGTTATAATCGTTCTGGTTATCGATCACGTTCAAGAAGCTATGAGAAACGGTCCTCACCAAAGAGAATGAATAAGGGATCAATTTCACCAAGAAGGAACCATGAACGACAGTTGTCTCAAGGAAGAAGTTGTGAGCGAAGATCGTCACCAAGAAATGATCCGAAAGAGGGGTCAAAGAGATTCCTTGAGCGCCAGTCAAGGTGGTCCCCAACAAGCAATGGTGAGCAACTCTCACCCAGAAGAAGTGGCAACAGAAGACGGTCACCAGTGATGAGCCATGACCAACACTCCTCTAGGTCTAATGACAGGCTGTGGTCACCACAAAGAAGGACAGATGTTAGTACTTATGACAAGCACCGGTCTCCTCCAAGACGGTCCGACGGCAAGCACCGGTCTCCGCCAAGACGGTCCGACGACAAGCACCGGTCTCCGCCAAGACGGTCCGACGACAAGCACCGGTCTTCGCCAAGACGGTGCGACGACAAGCACCGGTCTCCGCCAAGACGGTCCGACGACAAATATTGGTCACCACCAACGTACCATGATCGACATTCATCCCCAAGAAGGAATGATGATAAAAGATGGTCACCAACAAGAAAACGTGAATCATTCCTTGAAAGAGAGGAGCAACAATTCCTGTCAAAGCAGAGTGATGAGGAAGCGTCATGTCTAAGGAGAAACCGCAAGAGACATGCGTCTCCAGAAGGAGAGCCATCCTGTCAGAATAAGAAGTCCAGCAGTGTACGGGTCCTGACGAAGCGGCTGCTGGAAAATTCAGGTTTGATCTGGAAACATTGTTGAATCTCTAAAATCAAAGTGTTAGCAATGTCTTTACTTGTAGAGTGTCTCTAGATAGATGCTAATAATAATATGCTAATACTTTCTCATGCATTCTCCTTCTAGCTATCGAGTCTGCCTCAGGACAGTCCAACATCAAAGACGTCATAGATTTAATGGTTCCTGTTTTACTGGCTGAACTTGCAAAGAATCAGGATTGCTCACAGTCATCATTAGGATTACCCTCACAGGACAAAAGGAGAAAGGTCTTAACACATTCATCAAGTGGAAGACGGTTATCACCATCTTCCACAAAAACATTGTCCAAACTCGAGCAGAAACATGCAAGATCTTCTAAAAAGACCAAGGTTGGTGTGCATCTTTGAGTTCATCAAGCTAAGATATGTTAGCTTCATCATTCCTACATTTTTGTAGCCTAAAACAATTGCTAAAAATTTGGCTGGGATGCAAATAGTTCAAAATTCAAGGGCTTCAGATTTGGAGTTGACCATATGTATCGTTTTAGATTATTCTACAAGAAATGGATACAATTTGTATTTTTCAACCCTATATTTTAAAACATAACTTTCCGCTGGTTCAAAAGGAGCTAACCTAATTTTGTTTAGTAATACAACCACAAAGGTGGCCAGATAAAATCAAGACTGTTGGACCTGACGGAACAGTTTCCCAATCCTGAAGTGAAGGTATATCAAAACATCTCCAGCAAATGTTAGAAAATTTTGTTTCCACCTGTGTGGAGCTTGTTGTCAACATTAGCAGTAGTGGGATATGGGCGAATTTCATCACAAGCTCATTGTTGAAAAATCTTTGCCTCTGTAAGAAGCTAGCTAGGTCCAATAAAAACATCAAGGACAGACTGAAATTATGCAAAAGGTAAAATGATCAACAATGAGAGGCTGGCGCAAACCTCTCAGGTGTGAAGCTTATTGCGTTTAGTGTGAAGATCCAAATGGATCAAATGTAAAAACAAGCAGTTTGCCTTTTCCTAAACCCTCAAAAGAACATTTGCGTCACTCCCAAAACTTCTGAATTTGGCTGTAGATTGTATTTTCACTAATCTGATCCATTTACAATGTGTTATGTTAACAGGACAAGAGGGCCCTCTCCATCACCTCACAACATAGAAGAAAACATCATAAACTGTAAGTTATGATTGTGGCTTTTTTTCAGTTCAATAATGTTATGAATTATGCAGTAAGAGTTACCAAAATTTATTTTTTCATTCTTCCACTTTAACTTGTATCACCAGATGCTGACACATTGAAGACCACTTCTGGATTAATGTCTATTTAAAAACCCAAATTTATTTTATATTTAGACTTCTACTCATCCTCCACCCCTTTAAAGGTTTAAAGCTAAACGTTTCTGGATAGATTCACTATGAATAATAGATCTGAAGCAAAGATAACCATGTCTTTTGTTTTATTGTGGTTCTGAGCTCTTATGTTGTCAATGCCACTCATTCACCCTTTGTTTGATACTAACTACTTGATTAAGGCCTTTTTGGTGGCTCCAAGGTTTGGGTAGCTGTTTGTACAACAGCGTAATATCATATAAGTTTGCAGGAAAATAAATGCTTTTTTTGTTTGACTTCTTAAATGTATTTTTGTTTGTCTCTTTGACAGAAGATCTGGGGATACCAAGGAACTGGGTTCATCTGAGAGCTTGGACCATCTTCCAATAAAAACGCTTTTGTCTTTGCATCATAAACTTGTGAAAAAAGCAAAACGTTTATCTTCCAAAGGAACACACGTCTCCAAATCCAAAACTTACTCGCAAAAAACACAGGCTTTGAAGTCAGTTGTATCAGTAAAAGAGCCGTTGAAAGAATTAGTTTCCTTGAGGTTCAGAAGTCTGGAAACAAGCCCTGATTTTGGCCTCTCAAATCGAAGAAGTGGACCTATAGTTTTCAGAAAAGATCAAGATTGTGAAGCTGCTGTTAAAGAAAAGACTAAAGTTAAAGGGATAAGGAGGATTATTATTCCTGAATCAAATGAAGAAAAGAAAACAATCACCAAAATAAAGCTTGATTCTTCCAAAACATTTGCAAGTAAACCTCTGGATAAAACTGCTGAATGTGCCGGAGTAGCTAAACGAATAAAAGTTGAAGATTCTTTGGGAAATAAACAACAAACTTCAAATGCTTCACATCTTCAACTGGTTGGTAAAATGGTGACCGCACCAAATCCACTTCATGCTCAGGAGACAATCATCAAAACTCAAGAAACCTCAAGCAAAACTTTGCCAATAGTCCAACAAAAAATGGATCCAGAATCGAAGAAGTCCAAAATCCTTGGAAAGAGTCCTGATTCAGGTGACACAAGAGACAACGCAGGAGCTAATGTTTTCAAAAAAGGCAGAGAAACTCGAGTTGCAGTGAAAGACACAAGCAAGGTTGGAAAAATATTAAAGAAGACTGTTGCTGAATCAAAGAAAATGGTCACAAAAGTAAAAGTTAAGGCTTCAAAAACCTCTTCAGATACACTTCTATGTAAAACTACTAAATGTTCTGGAGTCGCTAAGCTAACAAAAGTTGAAGATTCTCTCAGAGATGAACGGAAAACTTCAAATGTTTTGGATCCAGAACTGAAAAAGACTAAGCCGCTGATTGGTAAAGTGGTGACCAGAACACATCCACTTCAGGCTCAGGAGACGATCTTCAAAACTCAAGAAACCTCGGACAAAACTTTGCCAAAAGTCCAACCAAGAATGGATCCAGATTCCAAGAAGTCCAAAAGCCTCGGAAAGAAACATGATTCAGGAGGCAGAAGAAACAAACCAGCAACTAAAGTTTTTAAAAAAGGCAAAGACTCTCAAGTTGCAGTTAAAGAAAGAACCAAGATTGGAAAAATGCTAAAGAAGACTGTTGCTAAAGCAATGAAAGGGAAAAAAATGGTTGCAAAAGTGAAGGTCAAGGCTCCAAATATATCTACAAATAAAGAGCTGGATGAAACCACTAGATGTCTCTCAGGAGGTAAAGTGGGAAAACTTTCAGGAACGGCCTTTGGAAACTTTAGTAAATGTGATCAAGCGAACGTCAAAGTATCTGAACCCTCCCTTTCTGTGTCAGTCATTACATCCACAATGCCAATGGTGGAAAACAGTCCAGGTGATTGTCAGATTTCAAAACCTGAGATTTCTAAAGCAAAGACCTTACAATTTAACACCAATAAAAGTCAGTTACAAATCAGCCAAGAAGAAGAAGAAACTTCATCAGAGGACATAAACGTGTCATCCAAGCGGACGATGTCAGAAGATATCTCTGCGGTTTGTCAAACTCCAAAAACAGACAATTCTGACAAATCTGCCTTCATCTTAAAAGACACTGCTTGCCTTGTGAAGGCAAATGTTTCAACAACTGAAATAAGCAAACAAACAGACGTTATTGCAGATGATAATGCGATGAAAAGAAAAAATTATTTTCTGGAGACCAAAGAAGATGAAGTGACCGCTAGAAATGCCTCCCCAGCTAAACCTGAACATCCTCAACCAGGCAGTGAAGTTATCACCAGTCCAGATAAACCTGCTGATCCAAAGCCGAGTCAACAGACAACAATAACAACTCAAGAAACTGCAGACCTGGCAGTGCTAAACCTGAAGACCAATGGCAAACGGCTGGAGCCTCAACCGCAGTCTGCAGGAAGCTCTGCTGAGACGCCTTTGGATGCATTGCAAAAAACTGAAGGGGACGACAAAAATAATCAAAAAGGTATGCTGGAAATTACCTGTTTGTAATTTTTTTTCACCATATGAGCCAGGTATTTTGTGAGTGCTTGAATTAGGCAATTTAAAGTCATTTACACGAGTAGAAGGAAAATAAAACAACAAACATTAAAAACAACATTGCAGTGTCAAAGTAAGGAAAAACAATGACTGGTTTAAAAACCGACGACACTTTATGATGATCCACTCGTCATTAGTCAATGGCAACTTTGAAACAAACAGGGGTTTAACTTTTTGAGGGGGGGGCTCTGCACAAAGTCAGTCATGGGGCCACAAATAACCGTTAGACACCCCTGCCCTAAAAGATTTTAGAAAAAATCCACAGTATTTTTATTTTTCTTCTCTCCTCGAAAATAAAAATGATTCACTCAAATTTAATTTCTGTAATATTTAAAATTGCTTGTCCTCTGTGCTAATCATTTCTCTTCTGAAGTTGATGTTCTGGCCCAGAAGAACCCGGCCGCCTGTTTTCCAAACGCAGCAGCTGCTGCTCCGAACCGCGTTGAGTCCTCTGTGACGGTTGGCGAGAGGATTGGATGTTACCTGAAGCTACACAATTTCAGTAAGAAACCCGTTTGTATTTTTTAAAAAATATACAGAACGTTTCTTTTGATTTTTAAAGTTTTATTTTTGTTTTGACCCTCATCTAGAGTGTGTTCCTGCAGGAATCATCCTGTCGTCCAAAGTAAGATTTATTTTCTCGATTTATTTACCCTTTAGGTTGTTAATGTAGCTTGTAGTATTGATGAAAATGATCCTAAAACTTCATTTAGTACATGAGCCTGAATCAAAACATTGAGCCAAATGACTTTTTTGTCCATGTAAATTATCTAAATTAATCATTGAAGTTTCAACTATGTTTTTAATTTTGATGTTGAGCATTTTTTTCAGGTTTTTTTTGCCTTCTCAGCTTTTTTAACAACCACTTTTTCTTTAATTTTATTCTTTTCTTCCAGCCTTATGCTCTCAACTCAACACTACTGTGGATAGCAAACCTTCCTGTGGATTATGGCGGCTCCTACACTGAGGAGGAAGTTGTAAACGTGCTCTGTAAATTTGAATTTCAATACGCACACGACAACATCTACGTTATCCCTCAGACAGGCATGGTAAGCACCTGGTTGTGTTTTTGTGTTTGGTTGAAACTCATCATTCTGGATGTCTTAGTGGAAGCAAAGTGAGCTAAACGTTTTAAAAGTTAGCAATAGCGTTAAAAAGCCAAGCTAATAATTAGCTAAACCATCAGCAGGAGTGTGTCCATCTCTGTGAATGTAGACAGTAATTTTTCTAAGGTTTTGAGTATCAAGATGTTTTTTGGCAATATCTTTTGTTCTTTTGGGTTTTTCAACTTTTTTCCCCCAGTCTGTTTCTTATTGTTTAATCATGAACTTTGGCCTCAGCTGATTGAAGTGAGGGCTGCTGTGCTTGTTCTGTAGGTTTCTGTATGTTTAAACTGGCCAGGCACTCCCAGGAAGATTCGCTACTGTTCTATGTTTACTCTGTTTGTGAATATTGGCTCAAGTTACTAGACAAGTTCTGTTTTTTTATGCAAAATTCACATTTCGTACAGTTTTTGTACTTCTATTTGGGTCTGAACTGCTTATAAAAGCAGCCCAAGCTCTTAAAAAAACAAACAAATCACCAGTTGATATTTTTTGGTGTCTGGAAATTAAGTCGTTTGAAAAACCTCCGGAATTTTAAGTCACATTTACTGGCACTGCGCCGTTACCTAGCAACCCCAGCCAGCCCAGCCCGTTACCTAGCAACCCCAGCCAGCCCAGCCCGTTACCTAGAAACCGAAGCGGAACTCCGGCATGTTTGCTGTCATTTTTTTACACAGGGTACGATTGATTTGAATGGCTTCTATCATCAACTGATAACTGTACTTTGGTTATTATTGTCTCATGTATCAAAATATGATCAAATGAGTGTTAAATTTAAGCAAAAACAGACTAAATTTGTAAAAGGTGTACATTTTTATTTTATTTTTTTTAAATAATTTTCATAGAGTTTTGTTTTCTAAAATTCTTTCAGGCTTTTGTGCTCATGCCAAATGTGCGGTCAGTGGTTGGCCTCGTCTACGCGGCAGTGCACGGCCATCTTACTTTCAGATCGAAGAAGCTCTTCTTCCAGATCGTGGAATCAAACATGTTAATGACACCAGTAAGTATTAAAAAAATTAAAATACTTTCCCTTAGTCCTGTCAAACTACTAATACTGTCAAATGTCTATTTACCTGTCATAAAAAAAAACTTAATTTAAACAGCATTATACCCCAGAAATAACCTAAAGGTGCTGTAAAGTTGTATTTTTGCTCTGTTTTTGTTTCAGCTTGGGTTTTATAAATCTCTCATCGGAATAACGCCTCTCGTAAGTAACCCAAACATTCTTGGATGACTTTGTTTCGCTGCATCCTTATCTAATGCTACTGAACTGTCTAGTTTTGCCTTCATTGTTTGACCCTGAAAAGTAAGAACACCCTTGCTCAGTTTGGCAGCTGCAACAACATTACATTTTCCAAGAAATCCAACTTGTACAAACATGTGTAAAGATTTTTTTAAAGGAGGATAAGATATAAAAACCTGTTGGTTAATACATGCCAAGTAATAAACTTATGTTTTTCATTCTAGTGTAAACACATAACAGTGAAAGAAGAAAAAATGGCAACTAATATTGTTACTGCAATATTTGCAGATGCTGTTCAGCACAAAAAATTAGAATTGCTCAAATAGACATTAAAACTTAAAACAAAAAGAGTTTGGATCATTGTTAGTTGTCAACAATTTGACAGCTGTGGGGTTGTATTAAAGACATCTGTTGAAAATTTCTTTAATTTTTATTTTGTGATAAATTCATCACAAAGTTGGAAAAAAATTGCTATGTCAATATTTGCTAATGTCATTCAGCTCTACTTTTTTTTTTTTTACAAAAAGACAACAAAAATAAAAAGGGGCAGTTGACTCAATCCGAGTGAAAAAGAAGGATTAATAACTATACTACTAATAAAAACATATTAGATGCAAGAAGGATGATTGGAATAAACAGACTGGTTTGGGAGGTTGGTAAAGAGAAACCTTTTCTCTGTAGAAATGACGTAAAAATACCAGTTTATTTAAGATCTGGGGCTAAACACCAGCACCACCAGTAAAAAATGGAGGAAAAGCAGATGTATGTGGTTGTTTTAACGTTCTTCCGGCTGTCGCTGACAGAACATGAGAGACGATGGAACCAGTATAATCTACATCCAGAACATTTCACCAAGCGACATCACGGATCTCAGGAAAGCTTTGAGAAAAATCGGTCATGTGAGAAACTTCCTGCCTCTGCTTAACAAGGTATTAAATTTAAATGTTTATATTCAAATCCATGTAGAGAGGAGGACCTAATCGATTTATCTCTGATTTTTTGTTGTTTTTTTTTAGGTTTTTGTTGAATTCGAGACGGTTTACGATGCAGATCGCCTCGGCGTTTGGTGCAGCCTGATGAGACTGGGTTTCGTCCACACAGTCAACAGGCTGAAAATACCAAGAAGCCTCAAGAAATCACAGCGTAAGGCATAAAAGCTTAAGTGTTGATTGAAATGTGCTAAAGATTTTTAATTTCCAGATGTTTTAAAGAGACAAAGGCAATAAAAAGCAGAAAAAGAGAGAAAAAATTTTTATGAGAAATATCCTGTCATCTTTTTTTTGTCGTTTCCGCCAGTAGTAACATCAGGTTGTTGATCAAATGACTTGTGTGATGCTGCAAAAAAAGTGTTTCCAATTGCAGTTTTGTGAAATAAACTAATTTAGATACAACCAGAAAAACTCCATTTCATCCTAGAGGCAAAACTTTTTTATAAAAACTTTCCATTAACCAAATTTCTTTTTGTAATTCCAATTTGCCAAACTACATGGTTAATGGAAACACAGCTGCATTTAAATTACTGTTGAAAAAGTGCCTCAGTCAAGAAACATTTTAAAGTGTTATTTGAATGGATTAACACAATCATTTGAAACAAAAGAAAAAGTTTAACTTTCTACAAATTTCAGTTTTTCTACAAAAGTAACCAAACACTCTCTATGATGTTGTTGTCGTTTGTGCAGTACCAAAGCTGCCACTGAAAGCTCTGCCAGACAGTGAGAAGATCTTACCTGATGCAGGAATCCCAGATATGAAATCTGGCGTTCCTCAGGGCACCACGGCGCCGTGTTGGGTCACCATGATGACCCCGCCCTACGTCTTCCCAACTGTGTGTCCCTGGTTTAACATCCCCAGTAAGAGAATCAAGATGCAGACACACCAGGCTCTCTGTTGGAGACTTTCCCCGATTGTGTTTATTTTTCTAACTTCAATTTTAGGTTTTCTGACGGTCCAAGGAGAAGAGGACATTTTGGTGAGGCTCCATTTCCTGTATAAGAAATCAGAATCTTACTGTTGGCATTGAAAGCGTTTCTAAATCAGTGTTTATGAATGAACAGACGTGTTTCTTTGTCTTTGGTTTTTCTGATTTTCTCTGAACTTGACGTCCCGTAGACGACTCCCCACCCAGGCTCTGAGTTCTTCACTGTCATGCTGACGGGTTTACCAGAAGGAAAATACAAACATGAGGATGTAGCGAAGCTGGTGTGGCGTTATTTCCCCAAACAGAACCTGCAGACTCTCTACTACAACATCTTAGTGCTACCGCTGCAGAGAAGGGTAAGGAGCTCTTCCTTCAGACTGATTGCCTGTTGCACAAAAGTCAAACCCTATTATTGTTTTTATTAGCTTTCCTGTTTGACAAAAGATGAAATAACATGCAACAAGTTGTTTCTCAAATAGACATCTGTTGGGTTTTTGCTGTCTTACTTGAGATTTTTGATTAATTATTGTAATGTTTGATAATCAAGCAAACTCTGCAAAGATCTCTACTACAATTTTTTTTGCTTAGATCTCGCAAGTTTCTTTACCGGGTCTCTCCCACGGTACAGAGAGAAACCGCACAGATGGTCTAAATCTTTTGAAGGATGATAATGGTTGGCTAAATGACATTAAGGCAGTGGTGGGCACCTCAAACTTAAAAAGTAACCCTAAAATGCTATAAGCTAAAGCTAATATGCTATACCGATAGGGCATTTAACAGAAGCTAATGCTTAAGAACTATACTAACAAGGTATTTAGCAGAAGCTAATGCTAAAGTGCTATACTAAGACAATATTTAGCAGATGCTTAATGCTAAAGCTCTATTCCAACAGGGTATTTAGTAGAAGCTAACACTACATGACTCATGGTTTTGATTTTATAACTATTGATTATTGCTAACTTTGTTATTGATTTAGCCTAATTGACCAGGGTCAGACTCAGTAAATTTTAAACTGTTTACTGTTTTACAGCGATTCATTCTGGATACAGAATAAATGTTATTTCACGGGTTTTTCAACTGAAAGTTTCCAAACAGCCGAGTAAAGTAGCTCTTTAAAACTAACCATGAAATATTAATTTAGGGGAAGCTAAGTGTGCTAAACGTTTTCAAAGTTAGTAATTTGCTAAAGCCCTAAACAAAAAATTAGCTCCACTAATAGCGGAAACTAGTTCCATTAGTTTATAAGGAAAGTCAGTGTAGTAGACATTAGTAACTATAATGAGGAAAATGCTCAAATAAAGCATGTTAGACATGAAAAACAATCATTTGCAGCAACATTAACATAAGCTCTGCAGAAATGTATGCATTTCTCTAAGATATAGTTGGGGAAACATGAGCTGGGATTGACTTGTGTCTCTTAAACTGACCTTTGGGTTTTAATATAACCCTAAACACATTTTCTTTCTGCTGCCTTCCACCACTAGGCCTTTGTGTTCTTCTGCGACTGGGAGGCATGCTGCAGTTTCGTCTCAGATTGTGCGAAAAAGCCGGTTTCTGTCAGGAACTGCACTCTCAGCGTCCACTTGGTGCTGGAGGACATGTATCCTGGATCCACTGAGGTATGGAAAATTATCTGAGGATGCTCTCTGACCTTTAACCTCCAGCAATCTTTGTTTTTGTTTACCTTTACGCTTATTTCTCTTTATATTCTATTTAACTTTTCATTTATTTTATGCAGGAAACGATGTACAGGACTTTGATGAAATGGACGAGTGGTGTAAGTTTGAATTTTTAAAAAATACTCAAATAAAACAATCTGCTTTAACAAACTCCTGGTTTTGCGTTTTCAGTACGTTCCAAAGCTTTTCTCCCTGGAGAAGCGTCTGGTCAGCGTGGAGATCTATGAAGTGAATATGAATCTCATCGAGAGCATCATTAAGGAAGTCGCTGCCATCGGCAGTTTTATCAGCTTCGTGCCGCTCAACAACAGGGTACAGCAACTCAGCCCACCTCCATTCTTCACAATAAACCTCTGATGTTCTCATATTTAACATTAAACCATTTTTAATCATTTTCCAGCAAAGATATTTGTTACCTGTTGGATATAAATAAGGACTGGCATTTATCGTTTATCATTTAACGTGATAAATTTCTTATTTTGATGATGATTTTTATTGTTTTCATGATAAATTCCAGGTAATGATATTTAAAACTTCCTAAACTGTCGACAGGATTTAGTTTTAATGTTTGTTCAACGAAAGCATCAATAAATTAGAAAATATGATTAAATGCAGTTATAATTTGCAGTTTAATGATACAAATTGAACTTTATTACAAATGGGAATGTTTTTCCAAATGCTATGTTTGCTATATCAAAGAAGTAATAAATAGTTATTATCATCACTTTTATTATTATTATTACCAGAGTACCACAAAATATTGTAATAAAACTTTAAGTCTATCTCAACTACCTGTAGATAGAAGTTTAATTAGAAGATCAAGTAGGCAGATTTAACAGAATTACTTATAGCTCAAGATGCTGAATGCCTTCAATCAATAAATTAATTTCAAAATGTGCAATCTGTAGGTGTGAATACGTAAATATAAATCACGCGTATGTTTTCTGGTCATGTCTTTAACTTAATTATTTATTGATGCTCTGTTTTTGCATTTTAGGTTGTATATTTAGGATAAATCCCAGAAAAAACAGCTCAAATGATGATGTCTAGCAAAGAAGAACTTTATAATCAGGAACTGTCTTAAAAATTATGCTTAATGAGTTTTAAAAGTTTGTTTGGTTATTGTGAAATGAATCACAAAGTCACTTTATTGTGAATTTATTGAGGACTCAGAGTGTCAAAGTAGTCAGTTACATTTACTTGACTAACCTTTTAAAAAATGTGAATTTTTAGGAGTACATAACATTTGCAGTGAAAAATAAATAAAATAATTTTACATTTTTAATTTCTTCTCGCAGATTTGCATCGAAATGGTTTCTCCCAGTTGTGCTACGAAGGTGCTGCAGGAGATGCCCTTGAGGAAAGTTTTGGCTACGTATCCCTGGTATGTTTTCTGTAGCTGAGAGCCAGACATTAAAAACACGGCACAGTTTCTGAAGTTGGATGTTGTCACAGCAACATTTTTATGCCGATTTTTGACCCGATTTTCCTTTTCCGACGCCCCAACTATTGGGATGACTCTAAAGATAATTTATTAGGTATTTCTGTTGTGTGTTAAGAGTGATCTAGTCTGCTGGGAAGGATCTTGTCACCAAGTTATTTTTATTTCATCCCTACAGGGGAAAGATTGGACGTGTTGAGTGGTGAGTGTTAACATTTTTTTATGTGTTTGTGAAGCAGAGGAAGTTCGTAAAGATGTCAGTGGCCTGATTCTTAAAATTTTATTTTTCCTAACAATTAGAAATCTTTCAGAACATAAACTATTTGTTTAAAGCTAAAGTAATTTATTGGATTCATTGTTTTCAATCAATTATTCAAGTATTTCCAACTAATTTAGTAATTGATTAATTAACTGGAATATAGAGAAAAAAGGTAATTGGCTGAAGCAACAACACAGTAATTAAACCCGAAATTATGCAAAATATATATACAGTTTACATTTACGTTAAGATTTAACCAGAGTCTGTAAAAATGCTCCTGAAGCGGCAAAGTTTTATAGTTTTAGCTTCACCTACTTCAAATTTGCAGAAAAAAATAAACAAAAACTAATTTTAAACACCTTTTGCGATCCAATTACCAGTTAGTTTATCGCAATTTAGACAAAGACGTTTTCTTATTGAAGAACTATTTGTCTATTTGCACTGTTAATGTATTTCTAATTTTAAATTTAAAAAATGGCTGAATGCATTTTGTATACCCGATTAATCAATTAATCGTCAGAATAATTGATTAATCGTGAGGAAAAACAGTAGAATAATCAATTATTAAAATAATAGTTGCAGCTCTAATTTGTTTGCATCTTTTTAGAAAATTTAAAGTTATTTAATAGAGATCAAACCAATAAAATGACAAATATTGATTGCTTTAGCATCACTTTGTGAATCGGAGATGAGAACGAAAGTTAATTATGTTTAAATATTCAGTCAGGAAGGATTCTTTTATTATATCATATAGTATTTAGCAGTTTTGATGTGTCTTTTGTGATTTGTAGTGTGAAGGATCTAAAGCAGCGTCTGGAAGAGGCCAGTGAGATCAAGATAAACCTCGAGGCGGAGACGTCAGCAGTCGGTGGTCAGCCTTCGACCTTGAAAACTCTGGTGGATTTTCCAATCTCTGAGCCGCGAGGCGATGATGTTGCAGGAGTTAATTCTGCCGCACCGCCGACTTTAATCGAATCAACGGTTTCTAAACCCGATTCAAAGCTGGAGGTAAAAGTATCTGAACCTCCTGATGTCGTCCTGGACTCCAAAGCTGAAGCAAATTCAAGAGAAGAAGAATGTCAACCCTGCAGGGAGACTTCATCTGCAGCAGATAACTCTGTCGACTGGGCACAGTGTATGTTCACAATTTAAAACTAGACAATGTTTTTATTATTACTTTAAGGAAAAAGTGTTTGCAGGTGATAAAAGACTGAAAAGATAATTTTTGTCATTTGCAAAAAGCATAGAAAATGTAAAAAGAGACACTAGCTGTGTTTCTATTACAAATTTGTGCAAAAATTTGTCAACATTTTTCAATTGTGGTTTTTCCATTTGATCAAAAGCTAATTTTTTTCAATTAGAAAACATGCAGAGCCAACCTCCTCCTTCCACTTTCCTGTCATCTTCTTCGTCATTTCTGCCAGTAGTAATATCCGGTTGTTGATCATGTGACTCGCTTGATGTGAAAAGTTTCTGTTGCAGTTTTGCAAAAAAAAAAAAAAACAAACAAATTTTGATACATTTAAAACGTCACCCTAATGCAATATTTGTTAATTGGAAAATGTGAGTTTTTCTTCGAAATTACTGTGTTTCCATTAAGCATAATTCCAATTTGCACAATTTTAAGGTAAATGGAAACACTGCTAAGCACACTTATGGAAAAATCAGGAATTCATAAACATATTTTAAAGGAGCAGTATTGCATAAAATCAGCTTTTCTGAGCTTTACATCATGCTATAATCAAAAAACATACCTGGAGTGTTACTTTGATTATTTCATGCATGTTGGAGAAATCATTAAATCTCTATGGCAACCATGCAGCTGTGTAAAATGCCTTGTTGAGCCTAGTCCTGCCTTCAAGGACACAGCTCCTCCCCCTCTTAGCTCCTTCAGACTAGCCAGCAGCAATTAGCAAACACCTGGTTGATCTCTTCATCTGCTGAGCTAATTATAGCAGCTACTTATCAGTGAAACGCTGGTAAAAACATTAAAGGGTTAATAGGAGCCATGTTGTGATGACTCACTTACTGAAGGTGGAGTTTCTTAAAGAGACGGAGGCCCAATTTCAAGGCGTTAAATTCCGAAATCAAATTTCTTTTAAGTAATACTTCTTATATGTAGCATTTTTACCATTGCAGCAGGGAGGAAGCGTCGGCGGCGTAGAGAGAGAAAGCAGAAGCGGGGCTGCAGGGCCGGCGTGCTAAATAGGCTACGGAGGCAACTACACAAACCACCGCTCCCCAGCCTGTTTCTCTCGAACGCCAGATCCCCTGCAAACAAGATGGATGAACTGAGACTACAGGCTGCATCTCACAGCGCAGTGAAGGACAGCTGTAGTCTTCTGATCACGGAGACCTGGCTGCATCCAGATGTAGCGGACTCTGCCATCGAGCTAGCAGGCTACACAGTAGAGCGCCATGACAGAACGAAGGACTCCGGTAAGAGCAGAGGAGGAGGGCTCTGCGTGTACGTGAGCAACACCTGGTGTACTAACACAGCGACTGTCATCAGCCATTGCTCCCCAGACCTGGAGTATGTGACTGTTAGATGCAGACCATTATACAGTACAGACCAAAAGTTTGGACACACCTTTTAATTCAATGAGTTTCCTTTATTTTCATGACTATTGACATTGTAGATTCACACTGAAGGCATCAAAACTATGAATAACACATGTGGAAATATGCACTAAACAAAAAAATGTAAAACACCTGAAAATACCCCTTGTTATTGGCCTCACTAGATACTCGCACTAGCTATCCAAACAGCTAAACAATCTTGAAAGATGAAGAAAATCCTGACGGCGATGACTGGTTAATAAAGTTTACTTCAGTGATAGTTCAATAATTTTCTTCTCCTTCCTTTTTTTGTGAAACTGTAACATACAGAAATGCAATGTATTACAATCTAGGCTTTGCAGAGTGATACAAATAAAATAAAGGACCAACATGGCATTGACTTTCAATGAAATGAGGATGTTAGCTAGCGATTAGCAACAAAAATTAGCATATGAAAACGGACTCATTAGCATAATAATAACGGGCTATAAACATACAACTTTACACAATACCATCATATTATGTAACATTACAGGTGTCTTAATGTTTTTACCAAGTAATACTCACAGACAATGCTTTGACAAACACCAAGAAAGAACTAGGAGGAGTGTGGAGCGGCCATTGATTCTGGGCAAAGCACTTCCTGTCCATATTCTTCTTCTACTATTAACTTAAACAATAACTTAAAGTGACCACAAGGTGGCGTATTTCAACTAATAACACTAGCAATATTATACACAATAAACATAACACCCCTTATATTCTAGTTTCTTCAAAGTAGCAACCTTTTGCTGTGATTACTGCTTTGCACACACTGCATTTTCTTGATGAGCTTCAAGAGGTCGTCACCTGAAATGGTTTTCACTTCATAGGTCAACCTGCCCTGTCAGGTTAATAAGTGGGATTTCTTGCCTTATAAATAGTCATGAAAATAAAAAAAACACATTGAATTAGAAGGTGTGTCCAAACTTTTGGTCTGTACGGTACCTCCCCAGAGAGTTCACCGTAGTCATGGTAACCGCTGTTTACATACCACCGGATGCTAATGCTAAAACAGCTATTGGACTTTTGCATGGCAGCATTTGCCATCTGCAGAGCATCTATCCAGATGCTGTGCACATCATAGCGGGGGACTTCAACCATGCAGACTTGAAGACGACTCTCCCCAAATTCCACCAGCATGTAAAGTGTGCTACAAGAGAGGCTAACACTCTGGACAAAGTCTACTCCAACATCAAGCGAGGCTACGGGGCTAGACCACTTCCTCACCTGGGTCAGTCGGATCACCTGTCCCTGCATTTAATTCCTGCTTGTGCCCCCCTCAGGAAAACTGCTCCAACCATCACCAAAACCATCAAATTCTGGCCCCAGGATGCGACACAGCAGCTGCAGGACTGTTTCGACAGGACAAACTGGGATGTTTTTGAACATCAGGACCTGGAGGTTTTTACAGACAGTGTACTGTGCTATATCAAGAACTGTATTGACACTGTAGCTGTGGATAAACACATCCGGGTATTCCCAAACCAGAAGCCCTGGATGACTCAGGAGGTCCAACGACTGCTAAAGACCAGGAATACCGCCTTCAGGTCTGGGGACAGGACTGTCTACAGTACAGCCCGAGCTAACTTGAAGAGCGGCATCAGAATGGCTAAGTCTGACTACAGGAGGAGGATAGAGGGCTACCTTGACAGCAACAACAGCAGGCAGGTGTGGCAGGGAATCCAGCATCTCACCAACTACAGGACCAACCTCGCAGCTGCGGAAGGTGACGCCATGCTGGCAGAGGAGCTGAACCTCTTCTTTGCCCGCTTTGAGGTGAAGCCAACAGAGGTAGCCACACTACACCAAACGACCCACAACACCAAGCAACCCACAACACCACACTCCTCGTTGTAGAGGAGCACGAGGTGAGGCGCACACTGCGGGCTGTCACCCCAAGGAAGGCTGCTGGACCTGATGGCGTCCCTGGACGTGTCCTGAAAGACTGCGCTGATCAGCTGGCTGGAGTCTTCACCAGGATCTTCAACCAGTCCCTAGCCCTGTCTACAGTCCCATCCTGCCTGAAATCTTCCACCATAGTCCCCATACCCAAGAAACCTCACATCTCCTGCCTCAACGACTACCGGCCAGTGGCACTAACCCCTGTGGTGACGAAGTGTTTTGAAAAACTGGTCTGGGGTCACATCACAGCACTTCTCCCTCCTGGCTTTGACCACCACCAGTTCGCCTACAGAGCCAACAGATCCACAGAGGACGCTGTGATCACGGCCCTCCATGCTGCTTTGTCACATCTGGAGCAGCAGGGGAGCTATGTGCGGATGCTCTTTGTAGACTACAGCTCTGCTTTTAATACCATCCTCCCTCACAGACTGGTGGACAAACTTGGGGACTTGGGCTTCCCTCACTCCACCTGCATGTGGATTCTGAGCTTACTGACCAACCGACAGCAGAGAGTTAGGGTGGGAAAACATACATCCACTGCCCTCAGCCTTAGTACTGGCTCTCCACAGGGCTGTGTGCTGAGCCCCCTGCTCTATTGTCTGCACACATACGACTGCACCTCTGCCCACCACAGCAACACCATCATCAAGTTTGCTGATGACACCACAGTGGTGGGGCTCATCTCAGGAGGCGATGAGTCCGCCTGCAGGGGTGAGGTGGAGCGGCTGTTGCAGTGGTGCAGGGAGAACAATCTGCTCCTCAACAACTCAAAGACAAAAGAACTCATAATAGATTACAGGAGGAATAAAACGGACATTACACCACTAACCATTGGGGGAAAATGTGTGGAGAGGGCAGCTGATTTCCGTTTCCTGGGGGTCCACATTGAGCAGGGCCTCACATGGAACATGAACACCTTCGAGCTGATAAAAAAGGCCCAGCAAAGACTGAACTTCCTGAGGGTTCTCAGGAGGAACAACATCAAGGAGACGCTGCTGGTGTCCTTCTACAAGTGCTCCATAGAGAGCATACTGACTTACTGTATCTGCGTATGGTATAACAGCAGCACTACGGCTCAAAGGAAAGCTCTCCAAAGGGTTGTGAATACAGCCCAAAAAATCATTGGCTGCCCTCACCACTCACTGGAGGACCTGCACAGCGACCGCTGTCTAAGAAAAGCACAACACATCACAAAGGACCCTTCTCACCCTGGACATTCTCTGTTCACACTGCTGCCTTCAGGCAGAAGATACAGAGCAACCAGAACAAGAACCAACCGTCTCAGAGACAGTTTCTACCCGATAGCAATAACAAAACTAAATGCAATCAAAAACAACCATTAATCATCATGAATGATGTATGTGAGAATGTAGCTGTTCTTATTTATTGGTTGTTTTTTTTTACCAGTTATTTGTTAATTCTTACATTGTGTGTGAATTGTGGGACAGTTATTTTTTGTTTTTAAGCATATGCACTGACTGATGGCACCTTTTAAATTTCGTTGTTCTTGTGACAATGACAATAAAGATTTATATCTCTATCTCTTATCTCTCTTTTTAAAAACAATTTAAGTTAACATAGTTTTTTGATTGTGCTATAAAATGGCACTTTAAGCCTGTAAAACACAGAATATCCCCGATGTAAGTATGGCGGGATGCACTAGTTAAAACGAATTTAAAATTATTATTGTTTTTGGATAAATGTATCTCCTCAAAATGCCTCCTTATTGTTTTGCAAAGGCTTCTCAGTAGGAATATAAAATCTGGTGTCAATGCTTCCTTAAAAACTTGAGTTTTGTCTTACCTTTAGATCCCGATGAGAAGATCCTAACGGATCCACCTTCTAACGGCGTCGGCGTCGTTCCAGACGAGTCCACTGAAACGTCACCATCCATCCAAACGGCGGCGGCGGCGGCGGCGGTGGCGCCCGAGGAAATGGTCAAAGAACAACCAGCTGGCGTAGATTCCTGCCTCACTGCCGGGGAGAGGATAGGAAGTTTACTGCAGCCAGAAAAGATTTGTAAGAAACCTTAATCTGACGTGTGGGGGAATAAATAAATAAAGTCATACATTTAAAATCTGATTCCTGATGGTGTTTTTTACTGTTCACCACAGGTTGTCTTGGTCATAGCATCATCATGTCCCCAAAAGTAAGTCCTCAAACTACTTATTCTGTATATTTGTTCACAATATTTTGTATGTGGATGCTAAGGGCAGTCTGTCCCAACGAGTTCAAAAATCCACTTTTTTTGTGGTTCATTGAATACATCACAACTAAAGCCACAACAGGTTAGCGTAACGTAACACCAACTCTCTTCAGTGTGTACGCTGCTACAGAGTGAAAAGGACAGAAAGTTAGCTATTTTCAGCTGTCTCTTTGTTTTTTCTCTTTCTCTAGCTGTGTTTTCATTCATCTTAAAATTTCACAAATTGGAATTATGAAACTAAATTTAAAGGAAATGCAAATATAGGGGGGAAAAAAAATCTATTTTTTACTAAAAAGGTTTTCCACTTGGATGAGGTGGTTTTTCTACTAAAATTATTCTATTTCACAAAACTTCAATGTTTTTGCGTCACACGAGTCACGTGATCAGCAACCAGATGTTACTACTGGCAGAAACGACGAAGAAGACAGATAGGAGGATGATTGTGTGGCATGTTTTTTAATAACTTATTGCATAAATAAACTTATTTACATGTGATTTTTAAAATGCATTTCTTATTTAGTGGAAACACAGCAGTTGCAAAATTGACTTTTCCTGACTTTAGTGGAATTTTGACAGTTTTGTGCACATTTGTAACAGAGACGCAGCTACTTTCTGTCTCTGTTTTTCTTTGTTTCTGATTCTTTTTTTGTCACCAAGGGCGTGATACTATTTTATTTAAAAAATAAATGTAAAAATAAAAAAATCTTGCTCTGTACACAATCAAACAGTAGCAGTTTTTAAGCTACTTCAGTTTCAAAACAAATCTACAGATTTGTTGTGCACTTTAAAAGAAAATACTCTAGACTGACCAAAATGTGAGAAAAGCAAGTCATAACGTCTAATATGAGACAAAAATACAAATCTTTTTCAACAATAATAAGACCAGACGGATGTTATCCAAAAGTAGCTCAAAAACTGAAATAATTAAAGTGTAACAAAGCACAGAAATATCAAATATTCACTGACTTTAAATGCAGTGTTTGAAAAACAAGGCAGGTTTTTTTAAAAAAAGGTTTTATTGACTCTAGTGGCATTTATTGGATGAATTGATTTGGTGAATTGACAGGAAAGTGGGTAATGAAAAAAGGGGGAAGACATGCGGGAAATCGAACCTGCGACAGTCGCGTCGAGGACAGTGTGCTTAACTCCTGCCCCACCACAGCTCACCTCATGCTACGTTTTGTCCATGAATCTAAAATTAATATAGAAAATCTGCATGGGAACCTGTTAAATTATCAAAATGTAGCATTAATAAATTTTTAACTGCTCCAGATGAAGTCTAGCAAAAACTGAAAGATGAGCAGAAATATGATCATAAAAGCTTCTTTTGTTCAATAAAAACCGGTGGAGTGATGAGACTTTCTGAATTCACAGCATTTATTTCTGTGTCCTGTTTTATGCTTTTCTGAAATCCTGTTTTTGTTTCCCAGCCTTTTTCCCTTCAGTCGAGGCTTTTGTTAGTAACCAACCTGCCACAGTATCGGGACGGCTGCTACTCTGAGAGTGACATCAGCAATCTGCTGCGCAGATTTGGGTTTCAATACAAGGACAAAAACATCTTTGTGGTTCCTCAGGCCTGCATGGTAACTTAGTCCAGCAGACAAACCTTACAGCTGATCAAAGTGATTATTGGAGTATTAAATGTTTTTATTAAATGTTTCTGTTTTTTCAGGCGTTTGTCCTCATGGAAAGTTACCAGAAAGCACAGGAAGTTTTCATAGCTGCGAAAGATTGTTTGGCTCTGAATGGATGTAAACTTTCTGTTGAGATAATCAGCAGCGGGGTCGTCATGACAACGGTAAACTTTATTAAAACATAGCAGCTGCAGATTGTGATTTGTTTTCAGCGTGTAGTTAATGTCTCTGCAGTTGAAGCAAGTAGTTTAAAAATACGTAATGTCTATTCTCTAAAGTAGCTTTTTTAATTGGTCAGTTTGACTTGTTTTGCCAAACTGATTTTGTGTTTTTATATGGGGGGCCACTGAAGAAATAGACATTTTTCCACCTCAGAATTCTGTTTTTCTTTGACTTTTTATTGTTTTATTTACTTTTTTTCTCAGATTTTTTTTAATTCTGAGAATTTTGACTTTTTTCTCGTAAATTTGACTTTTTCCTCAGAATTATAAATTGTTATGAAATTCTGACTTTATCTCACAATTCTGACTTTTTTCAGAATTTTGTCCCGTTTTTCAATTATTATCATTTTTTCTTAGAATTATGAATTTTTCAAAACTTTGACCTTTATTCTCAATTTTGACTTTTTTTCCCCAGAATTCTTACATTTTTAGGGCTTTGGGCCCTTTATAAAGAAAAGCATTCAAAATTAATTCTGTTTTTCTATTTTCTATTATCCAGTATTTTTAAAGTGTGAACCATTTGAAAGATAAGATGTTGAAATCCTTTTATTTTAAGCGTTTTTTGCAGGATTAAAGGACTGATGTCCCAACAAGATCTAGAGAAATAATCTATTTTTCTTATTTTATCACTGCAATAAAATGTTTTATTTTCATTCCAATCCTGTAAATCAATTTGAATTGTTTCTGAAAATGTGCCGTACCAATAAAACTGCCTTTCTGATCTTGACCATTTTACTCTTATTTCAGTTTGGATTTTATAAATCTCTCATGGAAATGATCGATTTTGTAAGTATTTGCACCTTTTCACTGTTTTCTTAGCATTCTGCTCCATCGTTTGTGGTTGTTAAATGAGGATTTATCAAATCAAGCTCATTCGGGTGTTTTTGCTCTCTTTGGAGCAGCCGGTCACCGACGACGGAACCAGAACCGTTTACATCCAGAACGTCTCACCAAGCGAAGCCCGGGATCTCAGGGAAACTTTGAGGAAAATGGGCTCTGTTAAAAACTACCTTCCTCTTCTCAACAAGGTAGAAACTTTCACTCCCGTAAATGAAAATGTTTTTAAATCACCAATCGTCTGACTGGTGTTTCCTGCTGCAGGTGTTCATCGAGTTTGAGTCTGCTGCTGATGCTGATCAAATCGGAGTTTGGTACAGCCTCCAGACACGCTGTCCTGCTCATAACGTCTCCAGGATAAAAGTTCCCCAGACCAACGTCACAACATCGAGTAAGGATAACGTTTCAGAAAGTTACACATCCTCAAGAGATGCGCTATTGAAAACTACAGTGAATTCATTGACCAAAAAGTAAACTGGTCCACCTAAAAACCTCAGACTCAGTTTGGTTGACGTGAACTCAAATGTATACATGGGCGTCCAGGTGACTGGATACCGCTCCAAAAACAGAAACTGCACTAAAGTTCAAGGTATTCTGGGTAAATATACAACCAAAACAAATGTGCTAACGCTAATGCTAGCAGAAAAAATGACTCGTAGCCTTCTGCTAAAAACAAAAACAAAATCCTATAACCGCTAAAATCTGACTTCACTATATTTTTATTTACACTTGATGAAGAAGGAAGTTGCACCCAGAGGTTTTCATTTTGTTTCCTTCAGCGGTTATTGGTGCAGCGCCCCCACAGGCGAGGAGGGGGACTGTTTTTTCAATTACTTTGGTTTGTTTGACACAGAGCGAAATACAGCAGCTGAGAATCCAACAAATGTTGCTGTTTGATCCCCAATCGAACCGAATCTACCGGACTGTCACGTGTGAAATCAAAATATAATATAATCATATAAAAAAATATATATTTATAATAAAAAATATGTATATTGTTTTAAAATTACATTTGAAATGTTATATATTTAAAATTATTTTTTTTATTATTCATAATATAATTAAAATATTATATTTATAACTGGATTATACAAATCCTGGTATGTTTCAATCTGCAAAATCTCCATCAATGTTCTGTAAATAAGTGGAAGTTGATCAAAATCAGCGTCTGAATGGAAGAGCAATATTTTAATTGTTTTTAATCTGTCAAGTGAAAAATATCACTGAAAGAAGCATTTGTGTCCAAAATATTCAGTCTGTTTTGTGCTTCACTCAAACACTAGAGCTTAAAATTTCCCAATCTGTCAGAGTAAATTACCTGCAGTGAAACTATATTAATAAAACCAGAGGAATGTGTTATAGGTGAAGTGGGCTAATCATTAACAAAAACAGGATTATAATCTGATTTGAGTACCTTTTTTTGTCTTATGCATAGATGGAAATAAAAATTGTTGCTTTAATTGGTTTTTCTTTATACAGCACCACACCTGGTAGCTACAGCAGCGCCAGAAAGCAAAGATGTCGTCGCCGGGTCGATCGTCCCACCAATCAATATCAACATCCCAGAGGGCAGCTGGGCACCATTTTCAGTTGCCATGACAACTGCTCCTTTCCTCTTCCCAACAGTGTCGCCTTGGTTCATCATTCCAAGTAAGATAAAAGTTTGGAAACCAAATGATCAAATTATCAGAGATCACAAATGTAGCAATAAACTTAATCAGACTTTATCTCCTAGAATTTAGGACGGTTGACGGAGAGGAGGACTTGTTGGTAAGTGTGGTTCCATGTTTGGTTTTTATTTGAAAGGTTTAGATAAGTTTAGCATTAAGAATTTGTGTTCGCTATTCTGTCACTTAGGCATCCGTCTCTGTGGCCTCTAAGTTTTCTACCGTTATGTTGACGGGTTTACCCGAAGGAAACTGCAAACACGAGGATGTCGCCAAGCTGGTGTGGAAATATTTCACCAAGCAGAATCTTCAGACTTTGTTCTACAACATTGTGGTGCTGCCACTGCAAAAAAGGGTAAAGATCTCATGGTGCAGACTAAGATGTCCTGTTTTAACGGGATTGTGAATGTTTTTTAAAAGGTATTTTCCATCCAAGGCTTTTGTGTATTTCAATGACTGGAGATCATGCAACAACTTTGTTCAAGATTTCCTCAAGAAGGGAATTTCCTTTACAAGCCACCAGCTGCACATCCACCTGGTCTTAGAGGAAATGAATCCTGGATCCAGTGAGGTATGGCAGTCAGAGAGGTGGAAGTGGTCTGCAAAGTGGCAATAGTCTTTAATTGTAGCATATAGAACAATTAAAGGAAAAAAGGGCAGAAAAAATATTGAGAATAAAGATCTGGTGTTAAGATTTGGGGTGAGTTATCATAGCTTAGCTGTCAGTAGACAAAAAGAGCCAAACTAGCCAAATGCTAAGAAATTCCATCGCTCACTATTTAGCCACAAAACACAACAAACAGCTAGCAACCAATAAAATGGCAAGTTGTGGAAAAACAACTATACAGCTAAAGACCTGCTAGCTAGGAATTTAGCTTGCTACCAAAATATAATTAGCTTACCTCCAAAAACTATTAACCAAAAGCCACTAGCTAGCAACCAAAAGAGTTCGTAGCAGCTAATATATTGATGAATTAATAAATTAGGTTCAAAATTGAAAGGGTATTAACTAGTAAATTCTTATAATCTCTTTTCTATGTCAGGTGCTAACTAGCTACATACCTTTCTACAAAAAGAGCAAACGACTAACAACCAATAAAATGCAAGTTGTGAGGAAAAACAACTAGATGGCTAAAAACTTGCTACCTCAGAAATTCACTTGCTACCAGAAACATTAGCCAGGTATCCCCTCCCAAAACAAATGAGCTAACAACCATAAACTACAGTAAACTGAAAGCTAGTAACTAGCAACCAAAATGGTGTAAGATTTAATATAATTACGAATCTAGTTTTATACTTTAGCAACTAATAAATTACTAAAATGAATAATGTGTAAATTAGGTTTAAATTTCTACAACATAGAATGGAAATTCACCAACAATTTTGTAGCTAGCTAGCCATCTATATCATTAGAGAAAAATAGACACCAAACAGCTAATGACCAATAAAATGGCAAACTGTCAATTGAAAAACAACTAGTCAGCTAAAAACGTGCAGACTAAGAAATTAGCATGCTACAAAACAATTTGCAAGGAACTAAAAAACATAGGAAAAAAAGTCGGCTACTATAAACCAAAATCCACTAGCTAGCAACCAATAGTGCAAGATTTAATATCATTATGTGGTTTCAGCTAATAAATTGATACATTAGCAACTTAGGTTGAAGTTGCTACAAAATAAAGAAAATTAACTAAGCAAATTTTTGTCTCCTTTTTTCTCTCCAGCTCTGTCATTGGCAATCTAAAACAGCCAGTTAGCTACTCAAAATAAGTAAATAAGTGTAAATTCAGCAAATGGCTAGCTACCCAAAAAATACAGCCACAAACAAAAGAAAAGAGGATCAACTAGTGAGAGTCAAGAATATAAAAAACAAAAAGCAAGCTACCAAACAAAACCCTAATTACTTTGTCAAATAAGAAATTTGTTTGAAGTAAACAAAATTATCTAACTTCATGCTAAATCTTTATCTTATCGTCAATTCATGACATTTATCTTGCATTTGACATTTTTGGAAGTTTATCAAAACAAGTCCGGTCCGATAAGGTTCTGATAAATATTTGCAGTATCAAGCAGTGTCATAAATTTTATGATGACTGTAACCGTTTATTTGGATGCTGTCTTTTTAGGACATGATGTACCAAAGGCTAATGAAATGGAGCAACGCTGTAAGTTATAGTTCACTTGTTTAGACATGGTGTCATGACAGAATTAAATTAAATTCTCCATAAAATGTTTTCCAGCATGTTCCTGAACTCGAATCTCTGGCTGAGCGGCTGGTGTGTGTGGCGCTCTCTGAAACCTCCCTAAACCTCATCATGGCGACTATAAAATTAGTAACAAGCATCTCTCCAGTTGTTAGCTTCCTGCCGCTAGCCAACAGGGTAAGAGAGCAAAAGGCATGCAATTTTTTTAAGTTTTTTCTTAACTCATCTGAACAGCTTAGATTTATTTTAGCATTAATGAAAGAGTCAGACATCTTCATCTTTTATTTTCGTGACTTTATTTATGTAGTTGTGCATCGAGATGGCTGAATCCAGAGGAGTAGATCAGGTGGTGGAGAGGTTTGCATGTTCGCCAGAAGACTGGTAGGACCTTCCATTTTATATGAAAACAATGTTAGATTCCTGATGGAAATTAGTTTGCAACATTCATCAACCTACTAATTTCAACTTTTTTCTCTCATTACAGGAATAGTCAAGTTCAAAGTGTTGGATCGTGAGTATTTTATCCAAGAAAGCATGAAAAATGATGACTGATGTAACGTCTGTAAAAGTTTTTAACTTTCAAACTGTTAAATCTGAAGCTTCACAGTCATGTCTTACATTAACAACACTATACAGAATTTTGAAGTCTTTCTGTTTTAATACACTGTTTCTTCCACCTGGTAATTTAATGCAGGCCCATTATGCAAAATTCACATTTTGCACATTTTGTGTACTTCCATTTGGATTTCTTCTGCTTCTAGAAACTGTCTAGGCACTTCAAGAGAAAATAAAATCAAATCACCCAGCTGTTTCTGGCAATAAGATGGTGTCTTTTGGTGTCTGGAAAAGGAGCTGCTTTGCCCCGTCACCTAGCAACCTTCGCCAAGCCAAGCCCGTTACCTAGCAACCAAAGTAGAACTCCTCCACATTTTTTCAGCTGGTTTTACCACTGCATACACTGTACAATAGCTGCTGGCAAAGTGTTTTTTGTTGCTGACTTACAATCCAGAAACCACTTGCTGCATTCTTGTTGGTTGTGAAGGAGGCTCCACTTCTCCTTTTCAAAGATGCCTGGTTATATAATCTGTTTGCAGCCATTTTCACATGCAAGTGTAAAACTCTAAAACAGCTCAGGCAGAAATGATCAGAATAAAATCTCATTATCTAAGAATAATTTTGTGCCACAAACGTAATGAACATGTTTTGTATAGACCATAGATCCATCCTAACCTGTTCAAGGAAACATTAAAACTTCTTTCTACATTCAACATGTTATTTACTTTATCAGTAAAGGGTTTATTCTAAGTTTTTTAAAATATATAATCCAATTTCCTCTTTTAATTTTAGTGTGAAGAGCCTAAAACTGCGTCTCAGAGACTCAGGCGAAACGAAAATAGATCTTGAACGCAACACTGAAGACATCAATGACAAGACTCCAGCCACAAAAAATGAACCACAACCTCCTTCGTCTGATACTCCCGTTAAAACAAAACCTCCCGTCCAAGAAGCCACACATCTTCCAAACAATGCTCCATCTACAGAGCAATTGCCTGCTAAAGGATCTGGGACAAAGATAGAAATTGGTGCGACAGAAAATGAAAATGTGCAGTCCAAAGTTTCAGAAAAACAGTCTGACGTTTGTGGAAAAGTTCAAGAATCTGCAGTGGTGCCTAGAAACAAAACTGAGACCGAGAAGAAGAAGCAACAAGCAAAAACTGTTGAGGCTAAAGAGGATAAGAGTGAAAATGCTGCTAAATCCAAAGTTGGAAAGATGGAAGATGAAAAATCTTCACCTGCTAAACCAACAAAGACTCTGATATCAACCCCCATGGCTAAGACTCAGCCATCTACACCTTTAAGTAACCCTCATAAGAGCCCACAAACCAGCTTACAGACCTCCGTGAAGGCGCCATCACAGCTCCAGAAATGCATAAACCCAAAACCAACGTCTTCTGCTGAAAACCCGAAGACCAAAACAAACATTTCAGGAAACTCAGGTAGCTGTGTTTGATGTTTGTTTGCTTAACTGTTTGATATTAACTATTGCTGGACGATATTATTGTTTTATATCAGTCGATATTATTTTTTGTTTGTTTGTTTTAAATATCAGAAATATAACTGGTGGTGTGACATTTTCTGCTTTATCCTCAGTTTTCTGTCAGGTTTAAATCACCTAGAACATTGAAATACAAGACGCAGGAAAGACAAGAGAGAGTTAGATTCTTTTTACTCGCGAGGAGAACGGACAGAGACGTACTCAGTTACAATCTCTACCCGCTCCGAAGTACGTCCTGTTGAGCCCTCTCTTTTGATTGAAACCCTACTGCAACCAGCATGCAGAAATAAAACGTATGCAGCTGCAGCATGATTTATGGTTTCATAAACTGCATGGCTAATCAGCACTATAAACTATCTCACACGAAAGGTCAGGATGTCGCTATAAACTATCTTATTATAAACACGAAAGGTCAGGATGTCCCCCTGCTGAGCAGCCGTCTGATTAGGACAAGCCGGTGCCGGCTGTCTCTGCATCCTTCAGCAGGGCCTCCTTCAACATACTCAGAAACACAATTAAAGCAATTCAACATTCATGACGCATAAAAAGAAGCTAATGTTTGATAGCATAATTGCATATACAACTTCTCTAACATTTTCCCTCCACGCAGTTGATGCTTATTTTTAAGCAGTTATGAGACAAAGTGGCGGAAGTTTTAGCTGCCATTTACTTAGCAGATTGTTGCCAGGCAACCATAAGTAACTGAGCAGGTTGTTGCCAAGTAACCAAAGAGTGCGGGAGTCGGTTAATTCCACTATCTTTGCTTACAGTTTTTTCTTCTGCCTAAACCCCCAGAAAACTCTGCAGCTCTGGGTCGGAGTTCAGTGAAATTATTGAATAATCTATTGATGTAGATTATTGATTTATTGTCTTGCCCCGTGATTAAATGTTTTTATATTTCATGATGCGATTTAGCCTTCAAGTGAAACTCTCCTAATCGTTACCTGAATGTCTGTTTTAAATGTAGCTGCTGTGAAGAATCCCGCATCTAAAGTTTCAGCAGCCTCAGCTGAAATTGTCCCAAACACAAAATACTCGACAACGGCAACAAAATCAGAGCCGCTTGCAGCAACGACGTCAACCGAAGCATTTCCTTTGACCCCTGGAGAGAAGCTGCACCATTTCCTGACACCATTTAAACTCTGTGAGACACGAACGGCATATAAAGACCAAAAATATCCTCTTTAGCTTCTGGTCTTCATTTATTTACTGATCTGTTTCTTCTTCTCAGGTCAGCTTGACATAAACACCATCTTGTCACCAATGGTAAGTTTTCTTTCTCCAGTTCAGTCACTGAAGTTATAAAAACTCCTCTGAAAGCTTGATTTTATGCATCAGAAATGTTTGAATTTCAATAAAGTTGAATGTTCGATTTCTGTATAAAGTGCTTGACATTCAAACTGTGCAGTTTTGTAATAAAGTTCAATCTAACATTTGATTGAAAACTTTATTTACAGTTGAAATTAGACATTTAAGAATAATAAAAAGATATACATTTATTTCTCGTTGTATGAAGTTAAATCAGATCAAACTTCTCCTGTTTTAGTTTTGTAACAATTACCAGAATTATTTCTATTTACTAAATGCCAGAAAACACAGTGGGAAATTTTTTCTGAATTTTTTTTTTTTTTTTTTTGCAATTTTCCCTGACCTTTAGGTTTATAGTGTGAGAGACTTTTCAAAACATAACATTTTGTCATATTTTCATTTATCCCTGCTGCATAATATAAAATACAATAAGATATTAGCAATGATAAATAAGATTGTATAATATTAAATAGTGATTTTTTTTGTTTGTTTTGTCTTCATCTCCAAAGTGTGGAAAAGTTTGAAAACTCACCTTGATGTAACAGTTGAAGATACAAACCCTGAAACTAAAGTTTAGCTTCTAATTTTGAAACTCGGATTTGGATTTTAAATTTCATGTTTGTCTTCACAATTTTGATGCTTAATTTGCAAAAAGAAAAAACTACTATTCTTCATTTATAATTAGTTTTTGGTTGTATTATTATGCACCAACCTTTCCATAACATAAAATTTGCTCTGAACTTTAATAATTTGTCTGTTTTGCAGATTTTCTCTCTCAGCATCACCTTAGTTGTCACCAACCTGCCTAGATGGTTCGGCGGCTCCTACACAGAAACCGAAATCATCAACGTTCTTCAGAAGTGTCGAGTTCAGTGTGACGAAAATGAAATCTTTATTGTTCCCCAGTCGCAAATGGTCGGTACCGAACTCTGCTGAGGCTTTGCTCGCTGTTATCTTTAGAGATTTTTTAATTTCCTGTTCTGCTTTCAGGCTTTTCTCATCATGCCGAGAGCGGCCGAGGTGCAGCATTTGTTCAGAGTGACGCCGTGGAGGGAACTTTTCTTCAAAGGACGAAAACTTGGATTTCATGTTGTCACCTCCTCTGCACCAATGACTTTGGTAAGATTTTCTTATTGACATTTGTTTAGAAAGACTGTTAGGGACAAAAAATAACCTTTATTTTGTTTGCAAATGGAAATATTTTGATTCAAGTGTGTTTTGTTTTCTTTTTTCAGTTTCGGTTTTATAGATATTTGATGTCTTTTACCGATTTTGTAAGTATTGCACCGACTTTTTCTCCTTTTTTTCTTAATATCTACGCTTGTCACGTTAAATTTTGCACATATTTTAACAAAGAATCAAAGTAAAACTGCATGCAACACGCTCTACGCTTTTTAAATGCACAGATGCATTGCAGTGAAATATATGGATTTGTTTGCCCTCTTTCCAGTCGACATTTCAGATGAAATTGGGAACAAAAAACGTGCTTTACTTCCCCAACATTTCAGCAAGTGAAGCCAGAGACCTGAGGGAAGCGCTGAGGAAAATCAGCAGCTGTATAAACTACCTGCCGCTGCTCAACAGGGTAAAAACACACAGACTAACACACTTAAAAACGCAGGGAGACGAAGCTACTCTGTGTTAATTTGTTGTCATATTTCAGGTTTTTGTTCATTGTGAAACTCTGGAGGATGCCGATCGACTCGAAGCTTGGTACAGCTACTGGAGATGGAGCCGATCCCACAACGTTCAGCAGACAGGTGAGACAGAAATAGTTTCTGCTGTCGGAGCGTCAGGATGCAGCGGCAGTCACTCGATAACAAACTAATAAAATACTGTAAAAACAAACTTCCATATTTAATTAACACATGAAAGGACTTTAACATTACGAGGCTTTGGAAAAATGTTTTGGTGGAGCTGAGAATAGATTTCCCTTCTTAGTCCAGTATTATTTTGTTTTGTTTGTTTTCTTTTTCTCTCTTTGTCTTTATTTCTTTGTCTTTCTTTTTTGTTTTCTTTCTTTCTCCTCCTCTCTGACTTCCTTTCTTTATTTCCTTCTTTGTTTTTGTTTTGTCTTATTTGTTTTTTCTCTCTTTTTTAAGTTAGTCCTTTTTCTTTGCTTCTGTTTGTTTCTAATTTTTTTCTTTTTCTCCCTTTTTTCTTTTGTTTTGGTTTTTGTATTCTTTGTTTTTTCTTTAAATCTTTCTTTTTCTGTTTTTTTTAAACTTTTTGTTTGTGTGTTTTGTTTTTGTTTCTTTTTCTTTGTTTCTTCATTTTTGTTTTTCTGTTTCTTTATTTTGTTTTTTGTTTTCCTTCCTTCCTTTGTTCTTTCCTTCTGTCCATCCCTCTTTCTTTTCTTCCTTCCTCCATTCATATTTGAGTTGCGGCCGCTGCTCGATGCTTTCCTGCTCGATGCTTTCCTGCAGCAGTAGGTTTACCTTCAGGATTGTTAGTTAAGATAAATTCAAACCAATCGTCTTTTTGTTTGTGCAGCTCTAAGCGCATCAGCACATGCTTTGCAAATCTGGGAGAATATCTCGGTTGAAACCAGCGTCCCACAAACAGCAGGCGCCATTCCAGAGGGAACCAATGCGCCTTTTTGGATGACCATGACAAAAAGTCCTTATGTAGTTCACACTGCATCTCCTTTCTTCAAGGTCCCAGGTAAGACGAGTACAGAGAAGATAAATGTAGCTGAAACACAAAACATTTTGACTTTAAGTGGCTGTTGAAGTGTTTAAACATTTACACTAGACCAATGATAATTTTATGCATGGATATTTAGTGTAATCTGCCTTTTTGTCACTCCTAGCTTTTCGGACAGTCAACAGAAATACCTGTGCCAGGGTACGTTTTTATTCCTGTACTTGTATTTTCACATTTTTTAATACTATTAATTGGCATTCAGCATAAAACATTTTTCTAATTAATTGAAAGCCAATTGAAAGCTTGTTAAGGTGTCTAAAATTTTATTTTAATAAATAAAAGTTTATTTTTACTTTTTTTTGTGTAGATTTCTGAGCGAGATTTGAAGTTTGCAGCCATCATGTTGACTGGTTTACCGAACAGAAGCTACACACACGAGGAAGTGGCTATGCTCGTGTGGAGGCATTTTCCCGAACAGAACCTTCACACGCTGTACAACAATGTTGTGGTTTTACCACTGCAGAGGAGGGTAAAGGCCAACTTCAGTAGAGTTTTATCACTTTTTCCTTGATTTAAAAATGTTTTTAGTGTGGGTACAGGGTGTCATGACTCTTCATATCTCTTCATTTGCAGGCTTTTGTGATTTTCAGCAGCAGTTGTGCTTGCATAGGATTTCTTAGAGATCGAAACAAGAAACGAGTTTACTTCAAAGGCTTCATTCCAAACATCCATTTGCTGTTGGAGGATCTCAGCCTTGGGTCCAGTGAGGTATGGGAGTTGCAGTACACAGCTGCTTCTTTTCCATCAGTAACTTTTGTTTATTTTTACTTATTTTTATTTGACTTTGATTAACTTACTTTACACTTTTTGTAAAGCTCTGACATATGTCCAGGACATCATGAAACTAACATGAATGCATGTTATTACATGTTACTCGCTGTCCATAGCCGCGCTGTCGGAGTAGAACAATCCCTAATTTAGTGCAGTCCACCACAGCAAAGGGAAAAATAACACAGAAAAAACGCTAAAGAAGAACTCAAAACCACTTTTTTCTTGATCGGTGCACAGTGGCGCAGTTGGTAGCACTGTTGCCTTGAAGCAAGAAGGTCCTGGGTTCAATTCCCAGCCCAGGGTCTTTCTACATGGAGTTTGCATGTTCTCCCTGTGCATGGTGGGTTCTCTCCGGGTACTCCGGCTTCCTCCCACAGTCCAAAAACATGACTGTCAGGTTAATTGGTCTCTCTAAATTCTCCCAAGGTGTGTGTGTGCATGGTTGTTTGTCCCGTCTGTCCCTGTGTTCCCCTGCGACAGACTGGCGACCTGTCCAGAGTTTGCCCCATCTCTCTCCTGGAACGTTAGCTAGAGAGAGGCACCAGCAGCCCTCCCGACCCCGCTAGGATTAGAAAATAGATGGTTGGATGGATGGTGTCGGCTACGCTGCACTCAAACCTGTCACCATAGCAACTGGCAACAACGCCACTATACATTTCACGATTCAACACCAAAAGACAGTTTGTGTTTAGGTTGCTTTTTTTTTTTTTTATGTTTTAACTGAACCAAAACACAACGAGTTCCACAGAACATCTACATGTTACGGTTGCATAACTGAACTACTTCTCTCCCTAATTTTTTTTCTTAATTAAAACTTTTTCCTGACCTTATCCAGTTGCCGTATTGTTGACAATTAGTAGCAAAGCGTCTGTTTCTCCTTTAATGTATCAGGAGTACATTTAAGATTTAGTGCGTTATATTGACAACTTAACGGCTAAAACCAATGCTAGTCATCATTAGCCGGCAGCTTTTTGGCCTCCAGCAGAAAGATGGCCGCGTGACGTCACACTACCACGGGTCCATAAGTAAATATAATCCACTTAATATTAATGTTGTTGTTTCAGGAATCCATGTTCAGATCTCTGATGAAATGGAGCAATATTGTGAGTGAATTTTCACTTTTTAAAATACTTTATTATGTAAAAATTGCTACGACTTTAAACTAAAACCAAGAAATATTTTTTCCCCCAGCATGTTCCAGACCTGACGTCTTTGGGGGAGCGGCTGCTTGTTGTGGAGGCTTCAGGGACAAACGAGCATATTACGATGATGGTTATGAAAGAAGTAGCGAGCATCGCTACTTTCGCTAGCTTCCTGCCGCTTGCCAACAGGGTATGACAAAAGAAATACTGTTTTCTGTTTTATGTATTTTCTTCTTTTTTTAGTCCAGTTTGCTTGTGATTTTGACAAAATCCATGTTTTGACTCATTTATCCAAGTGGAATTGAATTTTCGCTTGGTTTAAAAAAAAAGAAAATGAAAAGGCTTGAGCAAATTTAAATAAAATCAGTATTTAACACATATTAAACATATTTATTTGTAACAAAGTTGTAAAGGCCATGCGACAGTGTCAGTAAAGTTAAGGTCTTTTTTGTTCATAGACTCATAATTAATTTTTTCGTTTCTTTTGTTTGCTGCATTCACTACTGTTGATTCACGACAGATTTACATCGAGATGGCCGAGTCCATCGGAGTCAGAAAAGTGGTGGAAAAGTTGTCTGTTCGCAAATTATGTCAACAGCATGAAGCTTGGTAAGTGTGTGAACTTTAGAAGTTAATGAATAAAAATAAATAAATGGATTTTTTTTAGATTGTGTATATGAAGCTTAAATGTGTTTTTTTCTCTCTCCATTTTTTAGGAATCTGGTTGGACGTGTTGAAAGGTGAGAATTTCTTCTGACTTCAAGCATAACACAGTGCATGTACGATTTTATCTTCGGTGGGTTCATTGAGTTAAAGGGGACCTACTATCTAAAATCCACATTTTCCATATTTTTTACCTCCATTTGAGTCTCTACTGCTTCGAAGAGCTTAGAAAAAAATCACCCAGCTGTTATTTGAGGATTTGATATTTTTTGGTGTTTAGAAAATGAGCTGTTTCAAACATCTCCTGATTGCACCGTTACCTAGCAACCCCAGCTCATCACCTAGCAACCAAAGCAGAGCTCCAGCAGATTTGGTCAGCTTTTTTTTTTACCACTAAATGTGCTGTACAATTTTTCTTTCTGGAAAAGACAAGTGTTTTGTTATTGACCTACCATCCAGAAACCACTTGCCACATTCTTGTTGGTTGTGTAGGAGGCTCCACTTCTGCTTTTCTAAGATGCACGTTTGTATAATTGTGCATCTGTTTGCAGCCGTTCAGAGAGTGAGAGTGCAAACCTTGAGCTAGGTAATGTGACCAATAGCAGCTTATTTGGATTTAAAGTTACAACACCCCCTAAAACAGCTCAAAATGGGCAGAACTAAACTGACTGAAATCTCGTTATCTAAGAATTATTTTGTGTAAAAATGTTTGCACAAAATATGCTTCATAAAGAGATATCCTAACCTGTTTAATGAAGCATAATTGATCATCTTTAAGATCTGTTTACCCTAACATTTATCTGCTTTTATTACAGTTTGTTGAGCCGAAAAGAGCGACTGAAGAACTGTGAAAAAATTGCAGTGAACCTTGAACTCGGCACCATGAGTGTCAAACCTGAGGCCACACCACTGAAGACAATGGACAAGAGATCTGCAACATGCAATCCTCTGCCAGACAGAAGTCTGACCACATCTCTTAAAGGAACAGGATTCCTTCAGGTTGACTGAAACACTTTGAACTAACAACAGCACAAACTTTAACAAAGCCCAACACTTATTTTATTTATTTTATTCTTAATAAATGTCCATTCAGACCTCTGCTAACAAAATTACAGAGCATCTGGTTGGAAAAGCTATTCATCTTTCATATATTTTTCTGTAGGTTTCCAGTGGAAGCGGCAGCAGCTTTAAAAGTCCCTCTTCCTCCAAGCCAACCACCAAAGAAATGAAGATCTCGCATTCATCATCTGCAACTAGAGATATCCCGAAATCTAATAAAGACTGCAAGAGCTCTGCCTCATCAACTGGATCCACAAAAAGTAGCTTGATGTCTAGCGCCACGTCTTTGTCAGTAAAAACACAAAAAGACGCACCTGAGTATATGAAATCTCAAACTAATCAGTACTCTTCTGCAGGCGGCAGTAAAATTTTTCCTTCCTCTTCGTCAAAGACTTTTAAGTCTTTAGGATCTGTAAATGAGAAAGATCAGCAGAGCAAGAGAGAGGCTCCTCTCAGAGCACCACAAACATCATCCGCATCCTCAAGTCAAAGCACCAGTTCACCTGCAACATCTGCAGAAACTCCTCAGTTGGATAAACATGGAGCTGTACTTACTCCTGCTGCAGTAGCAAAGGCTAACCACAAGGTGTCAGCAGAAAGCGGCACTGCAAAGCATCAGTTAAGCCCAAAAGTGGCAACATCAAATTTGAACCAAGGCTGTTTTAAAGCTGAAACACTCAAAGAGGGAACTGAAAGCAAAGAAAAACAGAAGAAAATGGACAATAATATGAGGAATCATGTGAAACAGGGAAATGACCCTCTTGATTCAAAACATATTGCTACCAAAGGGCCTTTGGTTGCAATTAAAGAGGAAAAACCTCTGGGAAAAGATGAGGATTCAAAAGTAAAATTGGACCAGAGCATGAAAACGTCTAGTGGTGAAGAGGGATATACTTTACCAATAAAACAGGAAAGTTCAGATAAAAAGTATGAGACAAAAATAAAGGAAAGCAGTTCAGAAACTGGAGAGAAGACAGTTTGTAAGGACTCTGTTCCTGATGAATCTCCCATACACACATTTGTTAAGAAAACTGACAGAGGAGCCAATCAAGATGAAACAAATCAAGACAAATCAGCCACTGTTGTAAGAACAATCAGTCAATCAGGGAAAGATGTTTATGCTGAACAAAAAGAGATTAGAAAGGATGGCCTTGGAGTTTCTGCTCAAGAAGAAAAACCTTTTGTCAAAGACGAAGGTTTGGCAGTAAAACTAGACAAGAAAACCAGAGTGTCTGAATCTGAAGATGGACAAAATTCTGCAAAAGAACAGAGTTTGGATAAACAACCTGAGACACGATCAAAGATCATCAGTGCAGAGACTGGAAAAAAGATGAGGGAGATGATCTGTGAGGACTCTCTTCAAGATAAATCTGGTACAAAAAGATCTGCCAGACTAGCCAATCCTGAGCAAACCAAAGAAGACAATGCAGCCACTAATAAACCCACCATTCCCACGAGATTGACAATAACTGAGAAAGACTCTTTGGATGGAAGAAAAGATAATACTCCAAGAAAGAGAAACACTACTGCCAGAGTTTCACAACAACAAAATGAAGAGAAAAGTGAAGAAAGGTCTGTCAAAAACACCCCACCATCAACCTGTGAGCAGAAATCGCGAGATATCTTGGACGTCGTTGACTTCAATGCTTATTCCTCTACCTCAGGTCAACGAACCCATTCATCTTTGGCAACTGCTAAGGCATTGGCAGAAACTGATCAGTTGGAGAAAAAAGAAGCAAATCCAACGGAGGATACAGTGGTAAAATCTGAATGCAAAGTGACTACAGAGAGAAAATCTGCAAAAATGGATTCAGGTTTAGTGGTGGATACATCTGAAAAGAAGTTGGCCAGCAAAGCTGAAACCCCAAATTATACAACAAATAAAGATCTTTGGGTATCAGATACTGTTGGTAATGAGGTTCAAACATGTAGTCAGTCAGCAGCTGTTAACAAGCAAGAACATCTGGTCAAAGATGAAGGTTTGGCAGTAAAATCAAGCCAGGGAACTAAAGCATCTAAATCTGAGGATGGAGTAAATTCATCAAAAAAACAGGAGAGTTCACTGAATCAAACTGAATCACAATCAAAAGACATCAGTGCAGAAATGCAGACAGAGGAAATGGTTTATAAGGACTCTGTTCAACATAAATCTGGTTTAAGAAGATGTTTCAGACGAACTACCAGATTAGCCAATCAAGACAAAACAAATGAAAACAAAGCAGCTAGAGGAGGAAAACTTACAGAGTCCGACTCTTTGGTTGAAAGAAAAGAAGATAAGACTCCAACAAGGAGGAGGAGAACTCCTGCCAGAGATCCTCAACAACAAAACGAAGAGAAAACTCACAAAGTGTCTAGTAAAAACGTCCTGTCGATAACCTGCAACTCCAGAGAGACTCAAGAGGAGGAAAAAGAAGCTGCAACGCCCAGAAGAAGAGGTCGACCCAAGAAGAAAGTTAGACCGGTTCCAGGTGAGTAAACGGGGCTCCATCAGATGGAATCACTAAAACATGATGAAACCAAGTTAACTTATTATTTTCTGCTGCTGCATAATGGCTACTGAGAAAGACAAGTGTTTTGTTGTTGACTTACCATACAGAAACCACTTGCTGCATTCTTGTTGGTTGTGCAGGAGGCTCCACTTCTGCTTTTCAAAGATGTATTGTTATATAATTGTGCATCTGTTTGCAGCCATTTTCATGTGTTAAGTGTAAACGTTGAGTTGGGGGACGTGGCAAACAGCAGCAGCTTATTTGGATTTAAAGTGACGAGATGTCCTAAAACAGCCCCAAATAGGCAAAACTGAGCAGACTAAAATCTTATTTTTCAAAAATTATTTTGTGCAAAAGATGAACGTATTTATAAACCTATCCTGACCTTGAAGGAAGCATAATAGATCACCTTTAAACTAGATTTTCCAGTTGAAAGAATCTCTTTACCTAACATTGGTGGTAAATGGCAACATTGGCCACATTAATAATTGTCAATAATGTTCCCTGCTGTGAATCCTTTAGAGAAAACTCTCGAAGTGTCTCCTAAAAACGTCCTGTCGATGACCTGCAACTTCAGAGAGACTCAAGAGGAGGAAAAAGAAGCTGCAACGCCCAGAAGAAGAGGTCGACCCAAGAAGAAAGTCAGACCTGTTCCAGGTGAGTAAACGGGGCTCCATCTGATAGAATCACTAAAACATGATGAAACCAAGTTAACTTATTATCTTCTGCTGCTGCATAATGGCTGCTGGAAAAGACAAGTGTTTTGTTGTTGCCTTACCATCCAGAAACCACTGGATGCATTCTTGTTGGTTGTGCAGGAGGCTCCACTTCTGCTTTTCAAAGATGTACTGTCGTATAATTGTGCATCTGTTTGCAGCCATTTTCATGTGTGAGTGTAAACGTAAAGTTGGGGGACGTGGCAAACAGCAGCAGCTTATTTGGATTTAAAGTGACGAGACGCCCTAAAACAGCCCCAAATAGGCAAAACTGAGCAGATTAAAATCTTATTTTAAAAATGATTTTTTGCAAAATATGTGATGAACATATTTATAAACCTATCCTGACCTTGAAGGAAGCATAATAGATCACCTTTAAACTAGATTTTCCAGTTGAAAGAATCTCTTTTAATGAATGTTGGTGATAAATAGCAACATTGGCCAAATTAACTATTATAATTGCCAATAATTTTCTCTACTGTTAATCCTTTGTAAACGAAGAGAAAACTCTCGAAGTGTCTCCTAAAAACGTCACGCCAAAGACCTGCAACTCCAGAGAGACTCAAGAGGAGGAAAAAGAAGCTGCAACGCCCAGAAGAAGAGGTCGACCCAAGAAGAAAGTCAGACCGGTTCCAGGTGAGTAAACGGGGCTCCATCTAATAGAATCACTAAAACACGATGAAACCAAGTTAACTTATTATCTTCTGCTGCTGCATAATGGCTGCTGGAAAAGACAAGTGTTTTGTTGTTGCCTTACCATCCAGAAACCACTGGATGCATTCTTGTTGGTTGTGCAGGAGGCTCCACTTCTGCTTTTCAAAGATGTACTGTCGTATAATTGTGCATCTGTTTGCAGCCATTTTCATGTGTAAATGTAAACGTAAAGTTGGGGGACGTGGCAAACAGCAGCAGCTTATTTGGATTTAAAGTGACGAGACGCCCTAAAACAGCCCCAAATAGGCAAAACAGAGCAGATTAAAATCTTATCTGAAAATGATTTTGTGCAAAATATGTGATGAACGCATTTATAAACCTATCTTGACCTTGAAGGAAGCATAATAGATCACCTTTAAACTAGATTTTCCAGTTGAAAGAACCTCTATACCGAATGTTGGTGGTAAATAGCAACATTGGCCAAATTAACTATTATAATTGCCAATAATGTTCCCCACGGCGAATCCTTTATCCTTCAGACAACTTTTCATCTCAAAAAGTCTCAAAAACCTACATTTGGATAATATTTGTATATTTGTGTGGAAGTTCAGATTAAATTGTTACCATTTCTGTTGTATTTTCTTAATTTCTGTTTTACTTCCTCTTTTTCTAGTACAACATAAACGAAAGATGGATCTTTCTGGACCTGAGCCAAAGAGGTTCTGCTCTCAGTTTGCTCCGGTTGCTGCCGGTGTCAGATGCCCTCCTCATCAACCTCAGAGACCTCTGTGGTGAGAAAACACAATACAAAATCATCCATCTACTGTAATTGTGCTTCATTAAGTTCATTCTTCAATACGCTTCAGATTTCTGTAATGTTTTTACCTCAAGTGACTAAACCACACAGAAATTTCACCGAATTCACACTCATGTACACTGCAAAAACACAAAATATTGGGGTGCTGTGGTGGCGCAGGGGCAAAGCACAACCCACGTATTGAGGCCTTAGTCCTTGTGGCGGTGGTTGCAGGTTCGATTCCCGGCCTGGCAACATTTGCTGCATGTCTTCCCCCTTTCTGATTACCCTCTTTCCTGTCGAACTACTTTCAAATAAAGGCCACTAGAGCTAACAAAACCTTACAAAAAAACCCCACAAAATATTACCAAGTATTTTTAGTCTAGTTTTCAGTGCAAATATCTTATTACAATTGAAATAAGACAAAACTAACTTACAAGTAACTTTTCAGCAAGATGAGTGCACTTGTTTTAGTACTAATAGAAAAAAGTACTAGTTCCATTGGCAGATTATTTCACTTACAACATAGGAAAAATATCTTGTTATAAGTGAACGGTACAGTGTGACTCAACAATTTGGAAGTTTTTTAAATTGCTCATTTTCCAGACACAAAATACATTAAAAACATTTTTTGTTTTTTAAGCGCTTGGTCTGTTTTCAGAAGCAGTAGAAACCCAAAAGGAAGTGTAAAAATGTGCAAAAAATGAATTTTGCATAAGTAGTGTCAGCTGTGTGGTTGTTTTTTCACGGCAACAAAAGGACATGGAAACATTTATATGTAATATTGGCAAATAGCGGCTCTAACAGCAGTATTAATATTGCTTATTGATAACGGCAAATTTTTTCAGATCGGAACGTCCTTAGTTGTGAAATGTAGCATTGAGGAGTCTGTTGATTTTCTACTCTTGAGGTTAAACGGTTTGAGAACCAGATTATTCATACAGCCACAGAACTGGTGGTTTATCTCATGACTGCTCATTTATTTTGTTTCTTTTTCTCTCCTCCTTTTCAGAAGAGTTTCAAGACGCTCACACATGAAGCTCTGAACGGCCTTTCTTTCTGATTGACAACCTTTTTTGGAGAATTTTAATCTGTTTTGAGGTTTAGGACGTAACTAGGGCAGCAGATACAGTTTATGCTTTTTAAAAATCTTTTACACTGGATGCTGTTTATTAAGTGTTGTACAATTGTTTTTTAAAGTCTACTTTTATATTTACATTTTTTCAAGATCAGCACCTTGTTGCAGATGGATCAACGTTATCTATACTTACCTTTCTGGAAAGTAAAAGTTATATATTTTTAATCATATGTTTAATCATTAATGCAAGGATGTATGAATACATGGTTACTCGGGTAAACTTTTTTTATCAGGATGCTCTAGTGTGCTAAATCTTTAGCATGTGTGGGATTTTTACTTATGTCAAATGTTTAAAATGAAAGTCTTTTCCCTGTTTCTTTTTTTAATTAAAAGATACTTGATAGAAAAAAGTTTGATGTTGCATAACTTCTTTTAAAAAAAAAAGAAAACTAATCCACAAGCATGTAGTAGCCAGATGATGCATAAAATGGAGGATTGTTCCCACAAGACTGGGAAACATCCCTTGCTATACTAAATACGTAAACATAGAAATAATCACCAATCCATGGTGCCGGACTTCAGCTTAGTTTACCTTTAGGATAAAACCAAGAGAAGCAAAAGAAAAGACACATTTCTACAAATCTACTGCAAAACTACACCTACTCTCAAGGGTCTTATCCTGCCTGTTTTCATGATTATGTGTGACCAAACTGACTTTAACTGGTTTCAGCAGATGTGTGTGTGTGTGTGTGTGTGTGTGTGTGTGTGTGTGTGTGTGTGTGTGTGAGAGAGAGAGCAAGATAAATAAATAAATCTCAAGATAATATCAAATATCAGTTTCAGACACTTTCAGCTGAGAGCACAGTTTCTTTTCACCCTAACGAAATAATGAAGCACATGCTCTCAATTACAGAACTTTAATTTCATTACTACACCAGTTTTTGACCCACAAAATAAATTGTAAGAGGCCCTGTGACCCCAACTCCAGTGGCAACACAATCAGCACCTACAGCAAATATATCGACCAATGTGTTGCTTTATTCAACTCTAGTTTTTAATGTCCATCCATCCATCCATTTTCTGTTCACCCTTTGTCCCTAATGGGGTCGGGAGGGTTGCTGGTGCCAATCTCCAGCTACATTCCGGGCGAGAGGCGGGGTACACCCTGGACAGGTCGCCAGTCTGTCGCAGTAGTTTTTAATGTTTTACACTAAATATATATTGCATGTTCTTTCTCATTGCCACTTTTGGTATTTAGGTTATTTGTTCAACAGGATCTCAAGACCCCAAAATGACATTTTTGGGAACTCGATGGATACATTACTGCAGCTTTGCACTACAAGTAGAGTTTTTACAGTTGCAGGACATTGTCCCCCAAGGACTGCATCTGCAGATCTCTGGTTTATACTGTTAGCCAGATAAAGAAGCTTTTTCAGTCAGGATAACCTGACATTTTGTTCAGGACTCAGACATTGGTTAAGATATGAAATATGTTTATGGAAACAAACTTAATCTTTCAGGCAGTGTTGCCTTCAGTTTTTCTGTTAAGGGGTCAAAAGTCATGTGATTTCATTACTTACTTTAGACTTAGACTTAGACTGACTTTATTGTCATTTTGCATGCACACTCATTCCCTTCCCAAACCCACATGGTGGATGTCGTGGCTGAAAGCTGTCGTTACAATTTTATTAACAAGAAACTAATTTAGAGGTAAGAAAATATATATATATTTTACCAATTGAAAATTTTGTGTGGTACAATTACTGCTGGAATTGTAAGACTGTCAATTGAAAATATAGCTTAACCAAAATGTGGTCCATTTTTCCTTTTAGCACAATGCTAATACAGCTAGCTAAACAACGGCTGGTAGGTGTGCCGAAAGATATTGTCACAAAGATATTGTCACCAATTACAGGCTGCCAGTTTTTAAAACCCTAAAAAAAAGAATCAGTTCACATCAGCAGCCAGTAGATGGCAGTGTTTAGGAGGTCCACAAGCTTAAGAGAAGTGAGGAAGTACGCAGAAAGGGAGGATTAGTTCCAACAAAAGTAGATAAACACTTTATAGAAACAACATGATGGGGCTTACAGTAAATTTTATTTGGGTTCCAGCACAAGGAAAGCACCAAGAAGATGAGGCAATAGAACATGCTATTTTGCATTGCAGGAATTATCAGATTCAGAGGAACAAGTTGGTTAAAAGCCCTAGTTATTGCAAAAACATTGAGAAAGTAGAGAATATCATGCTATTTATTATTTTTTAAAATGGTGTAAGTTGTATAAAAGGATCTATTTTTAATATTTTTTATATACTTGTTTTTGTCATTTGGTTCACACTACTTACCGGTTGGTGGCGGTAATGCGTAGCTAACATTTTAGGCCAACCGTCAATAAAACTCGAGAAGAAGAGGAAGAAGGAAAAAGACAGAAGAGGACGATGAACGGATCCGAACTCCACTAAGAGCCGAAGGTAAGAAGCTGAAGATTTTAATAAGACAGCAGGGAAACATGTTTGAACTTTTCGTTTCTGCGTGTATAATAGGCGTTACCGTTATGCTCGCATATTCTCGATCATAACAGTCCAACGCGGCGAAGCTGTGACAAGTTGATGTAACTATATTATCTCTCTTAAAAAAAAAAAACAAGTTTTAATGTCGGTTTGCTTTCGTTTGGTGCGTTGTCCAAATAAAGCGCCAAACGTTAAAACGCAGTCAAGAGGGACTCCGGCTGCCGATGCCCGGCCATAACTGGTGAATTTCGTAAGTGGCTCTGAATTTGGAAACTTGTTTTGACAAAAAATAATCCTCCCATCCGCTTCTCGCTTACGAAGCTGAAGTTAGTTTCCGATTGCAGCTTCCGACTCGGAAAATGGCTGAACGGCGATTCCACCTAATTTTTCACTACCTTCCGCATCTTTAATCTACTCTAGCTAAAAAACTACAACACCTAGACTCTTCAAACCTGGGCCGGATTATTCTGCTCTGACAGCAGAATATTTAAAACCATGTTTGGGATTTGTGAAATTTTTTTCTGATTTGTGAAACTTCAATAAAGGTTGATTTCACCTCTGGATCAGACTAGAATCGCTCCAGTTCCAAAACTACAAGACCTAGAATCAAACCTGCATAGCAGAATATTTTAATCCAAGTTTGTGATTTGTGAAACCTTTATCTTATTTGTGAAACTTCACTAAAGTCCAGATTACTATTCACACTCGATCCATGCAACACCTGGACTCTTCAAACCTGGGCTGGTTTGAAGTGTTTCTCGAATTCAATTCTAATTCAAAACCACTTTATTAATCCCAAAGGGAAATTAAATGTTGCTGTAGCTCATTAATTCTTCAAAGAGTTATTGTAGATGGTGACGGCTGTTTGAAGGAAATATCTTCTGCCATTTCCTGAATCTGAAACCAACTTCAGCTTCAAACCTACCCCGAGGTCAGAGGTTAATGAAAGAAATGCTAGTCCAAATAAACTCATAAACTCCAAACACTGGTGTAAGACCACTTTCAACTAGACTAAAAACTTCACCCGAGTTGGGTAGTAATTACTTGAGTAAGTTTTTAGAGGAAAACAAAGTACTTTTAGGAGTTTTTTTTTTTTTACTACGCTGTACTTTCTTACTTTTACTTGAGTAATTTATTATGAACTATCGCTATTTTTACTTGACTAAAATTTCTAGATTCTCTTCCCACTGTGAGTAACTTCACTGAATGAAGAACAAGCATGTTTTAACCAAATATTCACCACACTCCTGTAGTTTTCATAAAGTTTCATAAGTTGATTTTTTGTTTTTGTTTTTTTATTGAAAGAAACTGTTTTGGAAGAAGAATATTTTGCCTGATTTTGTAATGTTTTTATATGAATTATTGTCATTTTTGTCCTTAAAATATCAACATTTCCACATAATTTTATATTTTGGTCCATCTGTACTTTTTAAATATTAAATCATTGATCATTTGATCAGTTACTTTGTACTTGAGTAGACTTTTTACTTTTTTTTTTTTTTTTACACGAGTTATTTCTTGGATGAATACTTTTTACTTTCACTTGAGTAAAAAGCTTTTCAGTCATTTCAAAAGTATGTTGTAGTTAACAGTGTCAAGTGCTGTGCTGAGGTCACAGAACCAAAACTATTTAGCATTTCCCCAAAGTATACATCTTACAGAGTTAATATTACATGCATACCTTCTACTTTAGGTCTTCTTCAGCATGTCATACCACTTATGTCCACATTTACTTAAGTAAATGAAGTGTATATTTATACACTTCTTTTCCTATTCAGACTCAGTATCTCTGACCTTACCCCCAAATTTTTCCAAGCACACCCTTAAAACGTAAATCCTTACCAAAAAGTGTGCAAGTAAAGTAAATTCTTGAGGTAAATTTACGATGTTAGATAATGGTCTTGGTAGGTGTATCTCCTCTTATTAGATGTCTTGTAGCTGTTTTATCAAACTTAAAAGTTTCACATTTTCAAACATTATAAAAATGGTTTCAAAAGCTTTATCGAACTTTGGTAAACATTGAATACAGCTTTTATATCCTGATAAATATAACAAATGTGAAGTTGTGGTAGGTTTTGGTGTGGCAGGAGTAACATGTTTACTTTGATCATGACTGTATTGAATTTATTTATCATGATGTTTCTCTTTGCAAAATTTCGCCTGATTTAATCATTTAATTGTTTTGATCTTTTGTTCTTGAACCTGTATGTGACCTTGACTCTATTTCACAAGCTTTTTATCATTTAAAAAAAATGCAGGTAGTAAACTCCTGCAACTAGTTTACTACCTGCATTTTCCTAACTACTCTTCAATCCTCACCACTCTCCTGAGCTGTATGATCTCAATCATCACCACAATATATCAGTTGTGGGTATAGACAACAATGATAGTTCATTTGAGCGGTCAAAGACCTTATTGGTGTTGGGGAAATTGTCTTTAACAAAGAGTGAGGAAAAACTGTTTCAAAAATCAGAGAGTCTTGAGCAGAACACAGCATACAGTTTTATAGGAAGGGTTTCATTCCATTCACATAGTTTAACAATCTGCTTAGTTACAAAACAGATTGCAAGCATACACATATTCTTTCATTAAGGGAAATTCAGGGATGCCATGAGGGTGCAAAGAAGAAATAATAGAATAACTTTATAGTAATACAGAGTTCAGAGAAGTGGCTTAAGAAGACTTTCCCATGAGCACATGCATAACACAAGAATCACTGTACTGTTGTGCATTATTTTACTCATAATCATAGTAACCTTAAAATTTTCCACTACATTGGCAACAGTTTCCATGCACAGAACCCATCACATATGTTGTGAATATATCATCATCGCAGTATTAGTTCATGCAGTATTTGTATTGGAAAGGACTATTTGAGTGTGATAATTGTTGGCTAATATATCCAGTGTTCTGAACTTGTATTTTGCATGTTATTGCAATCGTTAGTCTGCTGGAGACAGTCTTATGGCAACAGATGTTCACACCAGACCATCTGTCTAATCTAAACTTCATCCTATGAACTCTAGATCATCCTATGAACTCTAGCCAAAAATGCTGGAGTTCATAGGATGATGGGGGCTTGGATCAGAACAGAAAGAAGAAAATTAATATAGCAACTGTTATTGTGAGTGCAATATTTTCTAATATTGCATCCAAGCAATCATGTTGCTGTTGAGACATTGCACACTTTGATATTGGACAGACTTCAATATATTGTGCAGGATCTTAGTGTATCCATGGCTCTGGAAAAGTTTACTTTGCACACCTGCAAGCTAACATCTCATCTCTTTCTACTTGAAATATGAAGAAACTGGTACAATTACAAAAGGGTGAAAGGGGAAGAAACCTGCACCCATTGATGCTAATGTTAACTACTTTTAGGAAAGAATCACAGTCATGTAGCGCCTTCTTGTTAACATTCACTTACTGTATTTTGACTTGTGTCTCTGCTAGGAATTACTTGAGCAGACTAAAGTTGGCAGGTGATTAATTCCCCTCCCCACCCAATTCATGTACATGAAACTGTCTTGAGTAACCATTGTTATTAATTGTTGCTCTCCATCTCGCTGTTCTTTCCTGTCAGGGTATTTTGCATTGTGTGCAGCTCCTGGGCCCTGAACAAGCTGCTGGAGAGATCTCAAGATGTTCCTCATTGACCATCGCAAAGGCTGCATCCTTTTAGCTGGCTGATCTGAAATCCCAACACTGACTTTGAGCAAAGTTCACGGTGTTGTTGTTTGGACTATGTGCTGTACATATATATTCACAATACCAATTGCTTTGGCCATAAATCTATCACATTTCCTTAATTAAAACTGCTGACCATCATGACTCATCCCATGTATAATCCATTTGCCTCTGGGGATGTAAATGCCTCTCCGGGACAATATGGACTCTCTACTGGACAGACACAGGGGACCATATGGAGGACTATACCTAATCTCGGACCTGGATCCAGCATAAACTTCCCTGGACAGTCATTTGATAGATCTAGTTTGCCTACAGTCAACAGGCCTGAACCAGGTCCAACCACTTCAAACATTCATTTACAGAGTACCATCAATATTTCTGCCAGAAATCAAATAACATACCAATCTTTTGGTCAAGGTGCCACAACAGAGTCAAGCTTTTCTGTCTCATCAGCTTCTCAATATCATCAACAATCCAATGTTTGTGATGGGAATAGTTCTTTTAACTGTTTCCCAGATTCCAGAAGTTCTAATAAAGATAATTCCTCAGAGTCTTCTTTAAATCCTTATTATTATGCAGGTCAACCAATCGGCCAACCTCTATCCCATGAGCTAGTGCTCACACCTTGGCTAGCTGAAAAGATTTTATTGCATTATGGATTTCAAAAAGAAGACTTGAATGAACTCATAAATTACCCTGACGAGGAAACTACAGCTGAGAAGCTACCCTACACTTTACAAAAGATTCGTATGAAGAACGCCAACAGAGCTTTACCTGCGGCCACGTCAGACTCTATGTCTCAACCAAGTTCAAGTGGAATTGTTAGTTTGAAAAAGCCAACAATATTACATGATGAACCACCATCGATCACTTGTCATACATCTGGGGATGAACATACAAATGTTGAGGATAAGACTGTTGAGAACTTTCTCAGTAAGGCTCAGAGTTGTGGATTCACTGTGCTGGTGAACAATGAGACTAGCAGTCAGGCTGAAAGAGTGCCTAAACAACACCTAGAATTAAACACCGGTGGTTCCATTTCTTCACATGACCAGCTGGGCTCTACTACCTGCTTGAGCTCAACAAGGAATATTGTAGCTCCGGCCCAGCAGGTGGAGACTCAATCAAACCAGTCTTTGCAATCAAGCATCCCTGCCTTTTCTCTACAAAATAAAAGCAGGGACATTGTATCACCAAAGTTTGGCCTCGATGGGTCTCCACCTGTAAAAGCACCAACTCACCCATTTACATCAAAAACACCAATTAATATAAGCCAGGGTGTATGTTTAGGGGGACCTGTCCTTGTTCACACAGAAAGTAAAACCCAAGACCAAAAGTCAAAGATCACAAAGATGGCACCGCAGAAGCAGTCCAAATTGCAGATCACACAAGCTGTGCAGCCTGCAGAGCCCACTACTTTGAGACAAGTTACTGCTCCCTCTTTCACCCCCACTGTTGTAGAAGTTTCACATCCGATTCTACATTCTGGCAACAATGTCGTTTCTTCATTTGTCCCAACCATGGATCTGGTCAAGACCACTGATACACAAGGATCTAAGCACCAGTCTCCAGTAAAACCTCCAACCTTCAAGGGTCTGCCGTCACTAGCCAAGATACATGACTGTACTGTGAGCAAACCAAGGAAGTTTCCACATACTTGTTCTTTATGCAAGACAAACTGTTCTCAATTGAAGGTGAGTCAAACATTGTTTTCTCTAGTTAACTGGCCCTTGTGATTTGCTTTTCCTTTTTATATATACAGTACAGACCAAAAGTTTGGACACACCTTCTAATTCAATGGGTTTTCTTTATTTTGATGACTATTTATAAGGCAAGAAATCCCACTTATTAACCTGACAGGGCAGGTTGACCTATGAAGTGAAAACCATTTCAGGTGACTACCTCTTGAAGCTCATCAAGAAAATGCAGTGTGTGCAAAGCAGTAATCACAGCAAAAGGTTGGTACTTTGAAGAAACTAGAATATAAGGGGTATTTTCAGTTGTTTTACACTTTTTTGTTTAGTGCATATTTCCACATGTGTTATTCATAGTTTTGATGCCTTCAGTGTGAATCTACAATGTCAATAGTCATGAAAATAAAGGAAACTCATTGAATTAAATGGTGTGTCCAAACTTTTGGTCTATACTGTGTGTGTATATATATATATATATATATATATATATGTATATGTATATATGTATGTATATGTAAGCCCTTATTGTGGTGGTTGTTTCTTTCTCTATTAAATGGAAGGCTATGTTTTGGTCACAGTGTATAAAGTTGTTTACATGGATTTCCACTGACATTTAGTGTATAGTTCAAAGACATCAGTGTGGGAATCTGCTTACAAATATGTGCTGAGTACTCAGAAATGGTCCTAATATCAGAGAGGGATTCATCTATTAGGTGGGAATGCTTTCACAAATGGTCATTAAAAACAAAAGTGTACCTGTGAAGAATGGTAAGAGGACCCTTTAAGGCAGTGGTCTCAAACTGCTTTCCTCAAGTGTTGGAGTCCTGCATCTTTTAGTTGTGTTCCTTGGCCTACCCACTTGAATTACATAGTGAAACTGCTTCACTAGCATACAGTTTAGCTCTACAAAGCTCTGCTAATGAGCTAATATTGGAGCCAGTTGTGCTGAAGCAGAGAGACATCTATAAGTTGCAGCTCACCAGCCCTAGTGCCTTAAAGGTAGGGGGAGATCCCAAAGAAATACTGGGTTAAGACATGAGAGAAGCAAAACTAGTCATAGGAAAATATTTTCTTGTGTAAACTGGGTTACTATCAAGTGGTTTATTTTTGTATTTTTTTTATTACATTAGTAAATTCCTAATAAGATTGGGATGGTCTATAGCAGGGGTGGGCAATCCTAGTCCTCAAGTGCTGGTTTCCTGCAACTCTTGTATGTCTCCCTGGTCCAACACACTTGAATCCAACAACTGAATCACCTCCTAAGTGCAGTCAAGTTCTCCAGAGTCCTGCTAATGACCTCATTATTTGACTCAGGTGTGTTGAAGTAGAGATGCATCTAAAACACAGGTGTCAAACTCCAGTCCTCAAGGGCCGGTGTCCTGCAACTTTTAGATGTGACTCTGCTGCACCACCTGAATAGAATAATTAGGTCATTAAGGCTCTGGTGACCTTATTTACACAAGGAGGAGGTCATTAAGCCATTTCATTCCAGTGTTTTGTACCTGTGGCACATCTAAAAGTGCAGGACACCGGCCCTCGAGGCCTGGAGTTGCCCACCCCTGGTCTATAGGCTAAACCTTTGACACTCATTTTATCTCACGTTTCACCCCATGTGGGTCATCTTATTTCTGTATGTAGTAATATTACAACCCAGAATAAGAAGTGTTACTTTCTCAGTTATGTCTCATTTTATTGCATGTTTTATATATTTTTGTACGTTTTTTCTTATGTTGTGCATTTATGATCTGGAATGATGTTTGTTTTGTTTTTTTTACAAACCTGAATCTGAAATGTTGCCATTCAAGATGGAAGATCTGGACATATTTTTATCTCCGCTGTTGGCTTCTGACACTACTGCATTTTTCAATAGACTTTATCCTTACAGTCAGCCTGTCAGCTCTAGCTAACATTTAAATATCTAAATTTCTGCCTTCAGAACTTTAAATTAAAGAATTAAATTTAGAACTTAAAACTTTAAATTAACGTTATACTATTGACGGTTCTACATGTTTGTTATTGTGACCGCCAGGATTGGACTGACCACCAGCAAACCAGTCTACACGTTGGGAACTGCAAACGTCTTCGGGAACAGTCAGTCTTTTGGGGTTTTTTCTGGCATATTTTTAGGTTAAAGAGGAATGTTTTACACACTTTTTATAAATGGACAGCAATATTAATTAGAGTGCAATGAAAGTATTTTAAAGAAAATTGTACTGGAATGATATACTTTTCTGATCTGTTGTTGGAGGCTAATATGAGAATTTGCCATTTTAAATCATTTTACGTCAGTCCAACATGTTGCCAATGAATCATTGACACTATAGACAGGCTGTGTTTTATGTTGCACCATAAACCCACAGACCACTTTAGCTGATCACTTGATATTGTCCATTGTTCTAGGCATTCTGTTTAAACAGAGAATGGCTTTTTAAACACAGTGGATCAGAAGTTTTGGAAATACTTGGACCAGACCATCTGGCACTAACAACTCCACCATATTTAAACTAGTTTATATCTCCTTGCTTTTCTGTTTCTGGTTCTTGGCTTGAACTTCACCGAGTTTGCCTTCCCCTTCACAACTAAGTCTAAGTGAATTTAGTTGCTTTCCTGTGATTGGCTGATTTACTATTTGTGCTATAAAACAATTGACCTGGGGTCTCTAATAAAGTGGTGAAATGTGGTTGTTACACCTTTCCTCTTAAGTCAATGTTATTTAATAGTATTCTTAAATATTCCACAGACACCCAGAGTGGGATGGCAAAGTACCAGGGCAAAGGTATATTTCTGTATTTACACAAATGACAATGATATATAGGGAATATATCTCTAACTGATGGTAAGTTTCGCTATTCTTTTTCTGTATAGTGATGCCATTAGAAGTGCCAAGATTTCTTCCTCCTCTCCTGACCACACTGCCCATGATCATAAAAAGAAAACCAGTGATGGGGCTCATTCCCGGTCTTCCTCTCACAGCCCACGCCGACGCTGCAGCTCTACCCATAGAAGTACCACTTCCAGCAGTAGTTCTAGATCTAAAAGTCCTCACAAACAGCGCAGTTATGAGCGTAGAAGAACTTCCACCAGCAGTAGTTCTTCCTCTAAAAGTCCTTATCGACGCCGTAGTTCTAGGTATAGAATGGCCATTACTAGCAGTAGTTCTCGCTCTAACAGCCCTCGTCGACGCCGCAGCCCTGAAGGTCGAAGGGGAACACGGAGCAATAGGACACAATCACTTCACAGCACCAGGCACAGTTGCAGGTTTGTGTCAATTAAATATTTAAATTTAGAGATAAAGATGTTAATTTGTATCCATAGTTTCAGGTTTATCTTTGCAAGAATGAAAGATTATTAAAACCTGCTATAATACGTTTATTCTTTTTTAGAAATGAGAACTTTATGTTTCCATCAGGTCTCGGTCTAGATCTACATCTCCACAGCACAACCGCCGTATTTTCTCCAACTATTGGAGACATTCAAGTGATTGGGAGAGAGGGTCACCAAAAGGAAGGTTTAAGACTTTTGGTTTACCAAGACGGAGCTCTGATATACCATCGTCTCCAAGGAAAAATACTGAGAAATTGCGCCATCCTTCCAACAGGCCCATCCTTGCTCCTGGCGCAAGGATGGTCCAAGAGCAACTCTCACGTACTAGAGAACGAGAACATAGTGATGAAAAACAGCAGTCAAGCAGGGGCCCCAATCGATGGTTGTCTCCAAGAAGTGAGGAGAGAAAGAGGTCACGAGGAAGGAGCCGTGACCGACAACGTTCACCAAGAAGGAGCAGTGAGCAACAGTTGTCTCCAACAAGACTAGTAAGGTCATTATGTCATGACAAACAACGTTCACCGCAGAAGAATCACAAAGCACAGTCATCGCCAAAAGGAAATGATGGGAAGCAGTGCTTATCCAACAAGCGCGTGGAGCGGTCTTCAGTAAGTGCAAGCCATAGGCGGCAGCTGTTCCTGGAGGAATCTCTGAAAAAGAAGCCATGCAGTGAACAAATTCTAACAAAGCAACTCATGAATTCAGGTTTGTTTTTACAATATTTGATGAATATCAGCCACAAGCCTGTCAGAATGAGCAATAAATCAATTAATCGCATGATAAATTAAAACGCACCAGTTGCTCCATCCCTGCACCAACCTTTTGACAAATTATATATGCTCATGCACTTCTGAATTTTTGTAACTTTTAACATTTTTTAACACAAAACCATGATGGGCAGCTGGAGGACTGCTCTATCGCCCCCTTGCACCAGGTTCAGCAGGTTTTCTAAGGGAAACCGTGGAGTTCATTGGACGCTTCCAGTATTAGTCAGTCTATTGGGCAAACTTGACCAAATATTTTTATATGCTTTCTAAAGCAAAATACTAGTTGGAGTTACTTGAACTGTATTGAATTTGTTTTTTTTTTTTAGGTTTGTTATGCACCAAAACTAATACTTTCTTTTTGGTTTATTATTTAAGCTTCTTTTGTGCCAGAGCAGCTAAACACTGCCAGTGTGTTTGCGTCTTCGGCTAGCACTGTACTGGCTGAGCAAGCTAAAAAACGGGCATCTTCATCATCACAATCATCATCAATGACCAACAAGATGGAGGCTTCCACATCATCAGGAGGCAACAGCCTAAGATCTGCTTCCTCGTCATCTTCCTTCAATCCAACAAAGTTGATGCTGGACAGAAACTTTAATCTGGTGCAACCTAACCTTCCAAGGAGTGAGGAACGCTCTACGACTATACCCAAGGTTGGTGTTTGGGTTTCATATTCTTGATATTTGTACGTCAGACATTAGTTTCCTATTAACCAATCAGAAAGTTGCATCAGAAGCTTTAAGTCTTAGACTCTCTTGCTGCCTCACTGCCTTAACTGACTGCAGATATGTATCAATATATCATAGAAAACACACTTTTCTATTTCTTCACTGTTACCCTCATGTTTTGCTCAGCAATGAGAGGAAGAAAACCACAAATATATTGGATTCTGATGCCTGTTGTGGACAATATTTAAATCCAGCTGCTATATTTCATCACTTGTCACTCATAACAGCAGCTGCAGTTCTTTAAGCAGCTTATTTTGTTTTTAACAGCCAGCTAAATTTACATTTCAACGTTTATTTCTTTCTTTTCTCCCCAGCCTCCATTTGCTCATCGCAATAAACCATCACCTCCAACCATGTTGAGGCTCAGAGGCAATTTTGATACTCTCTCCCATGGTGATGTGATCGCAGCCATGGAGTCCTTTGGAAAGACCAAATCCCTTTTACTGTTTAAGTCTAAACAAGAGGTATGGAAAATGTAGGATAAAATGTAGGTATCTTTGCGTGAGTTTCAACTAGAGAATTGGATACAAATCACATTTGTTACTGTGAATGTAACAAACCAAAAAATTACAACAAAATTTAAATTTTTTGTAATATTTTAGTCTAATTACAGATAAACTTAGTTGAATTAGAATATTTGGATGCTTTGTAGGCTCTGTATTATTTAGTCCCCATCTATGTCTACTTAATACCTGTAAATAATTTGCATAAAACTAGAGTATTGGCTTAGTTTCAGGAAATTTGGCGAAAAACATAAAAATATTTAAATCTCACACAATCAAATTAGGTATAATTTTTCTGATCATTTTACATTACTATGAAATATGAGACACTGAGGCCCTTTATGGATGTGATAAATTTCTTCATACAGTAATCACACTATCCTAGTAAACTGAGTAGGCATGCAAAATTCTTTCAAAAGGATCCATGATTAGTTGTAAAAATAGATTTTATTTGAGAAATATTTATTTTAAATGTAAAAACAGTACAGTAGTACTACTGTGTGCTGTTTAGTTTTTTTAAATCAATTTTAATAAAATGTTCTCACACGAACCGTGTTGATCACGCTGCGATGCATTCTGGGTAAATGACGCCTAACGGTCCAACAGCGTTAGCACTTTCCAGCCAAAACAGTGACGAGTAACGTCTTTAAGCCTTTTCAAATTGAACCGGAGCGCGTTGAAATCGATCGGGATGTAGAAATCATAAGAGGTGATGAGGAAGACCAAACAGAGGAAGAGGGCAGAGTTGGCCGTAGCTGGTGTCTGCTGCTGCCGCCAGCTTCATAAATGACACAGTGAATGACCCTTACCTCTGGTCGGACTCCGTGATCTGGTGAGTACTTCTATAACTCTGTGTCCGGTTCGTTGTTCGTCCGGGGCGGCAGGAGTCCCGCCGGTACATCAGGGTGTTAAAACTCAAACGCATTAGGGCTGAACTTGATCATGGTTGGTTTTGGGGGGGAAAAAAGAGGAAGTTTGGTTTCCATGGAAACCAAAAGGCCATGGAAACCAAACTTCTAGTAAGAGTACTTCACCCTGTGTAAACTAATAGGTTAGTAAACTAACAGGAGCTACATCTTCAGATGTAGATTATCTGTCATCAAACAGATGACAGATCATTACAGGATAAGAGAAGCTGCACTAAAACGAAAAAAGAAATTGACCAGTTAAAGAACTGGAAATAATCTAAAATGTATAACTAAAAATAATTTGTTCCGAAAATGAGGAAACTAAAATTGTCTGCATTTTTACTGCTTGCCAATTATTCCTGCCCTGTAGCACTTGTGTGAAAGTAGTTAAATCAGTCCTATTTTTTTCCATACATGTAGGCGACTGTGTGTTTTGAAAAAGAGGAAGATGCTGCCAAGCTTAAAGGTTCAAAAAACCTTGAGATAAAAGGAGTTTCCCTCACATTTGTTGCAAAGCAGGTATGCATCTGCAGTTAATATAAATTTGTTTCTGTTTAGTGTTCTCATGTTACCAATAACCTGACCAATTCACAATAAATTGATTTGTAGGACAGAGTTTCAGAGGCACCTTTATCTGCGTCTCCAGGGGATCAGAAAAATCTTAAGTAAGTTCTTCCTCAATCACACTGATACAGTAGCTTAAGATATTCATCACATTTTTTGCATTTCAACTGGGGTCTACAACTGCACACACTAAAAATGTTCTAAGGAGAACGATTTTATAGCCACAGCAGTCAAAAACAAATGATAATCAAACAAGAAATTCTTAATATTTAGGTATTTTTAGTGTTCTAATCACCCTTGTGATTTCTGAACTTCTGGATAACTTGGTTGCCTTGTTTAGTTCCTCTTAAGTTTTATTTTGCATATTCATTTGACAGTCTAATGTATAGATTGTCAAATGAAGAAGTTAATTAGCATCGCAAAAGCTCAAATGAATCAAGGGTTTTAATGTCAGACCACGTCACATTTTTATGTAAATGGTATGAAACTCAGTCTCAAGTTCAAGTTTAAGAAGCCTAATAAATAAATAAGATATAAAAAAGAGTATATCTGAACTGCGACTCCAAATCTCAGGAGTATATCCCCTACTCCAGCGTCTTTCTAACCAAACAGCCAGACAGATTTAAAGAGAAGCAGCAAAAGCAAATGAGGTGGATTAGCATTGCTTGTCAACAACTGGTGGTGTCATCCAGCGTGTCATGACAGTCATAAGACTTTGAAAAAGAGATAGTGACTGTTTTTAATACAGTTTTAAACCTTTTTGTCTTTCATTTCCTTCACAGAAAGCCCGCTGTGCCCTGTCAGTCTGTTTCTGCTAGAAACTTGGTTCTCCTGCCACTTAAAACGCTTTTGTCTATCAAAAAAAAGTCCAAAAAGAGCACAGCAGTCAAGCTTGTGAAAAAAGCCAAAGTCTTGGCTTCCAAAGGAAAGTGTGTCTCCAAGAAGCAGGTGGTTCAAACTGTGAAAACAGTCAATGTGGCAGCAAAACAGCCTGTAAAATCAGCTAAAGACAAGAAAGAAGCTCCAAAGCTGGAAAAGACACTCAGTCCCAGTAACCTTGGACAAAAATCAAAAGGCAAGGAAGAGATCCCAACTGCAACAAAACTAAGGCTGAAAGAAAATAATGACTTTTCTGTGGGTAAAGTGAAAAAAATATCAGAAACAAAAATACTGCAGGGTGAAAATCTTCCACCCAGCAGCAAGAAAACGGAAGAAGTTGAAGCAAAACCATCTGAGCCTGACAGACAGACTCTCAAGGCCAAAATCTCAACAACAAACCTTCAAGAACTTGTTGCACCTACACAGTCTGAAACAACAAAACAAACCCAAGTGAACACAGTTAGTAGTGAGATAGAAAATGTGAAAAATGGTCAGTTGGGAACAAGTGGAGCGCCAGAGCCAATAAATATGGAAGAACAAAAACTTAAAGTTGGGACTGCAGTTGGGGGATTTTTAACTGGTTTGCCTCTGAAACGAATGGCCAGTGAAAATCCAGAGACCTCTGTCCAAATAAAAACTTTGGCGAATTCAGAGTCGACTGCACAGAATCTGAAGTCCAACGAAAAGCAGACAGAACCACTGACTGCAGGAAGCTCTGCTGGAGCTTCAATCAAGATGGAAAGAAATCAAACAGGTAAAGACAACTGGACAATAAAAAATATATCTCTTTATCCTTTTCACCTGCAAATTAATTTGCACTTTTTAATATTTTTATTTTTGTTTGATATTTTCTATCCTTTAAAGATCCTGGAAAGCCACCCAGTCCAACCATTGAAACCACAACAGAAGAGAGTGAAAAGCAGCTGACTGTTGGGGAGAGGATTGTTCCTGATTACCTGAATCAACTAACCCTAAACAGCAAAGGTGATTGTCAGACATATTTTGTTTTGGTAAGATAATTACAGGACTGGGTTTCACTGCTTTGTACAATTTGACTCCATCCACAGACTTTGTTCTGGCATCAAGCATCCTGGAGCCCAGGGTCAGTTTCATCCTTCTCTCTTTTCTGTTCACTTTGACTAAACTTAAGTTTACCTTTTCTAATGAAGTCACATAAATAAAATGCTAATTTGGTTTATATCATTATGTGGAGGTTTTCTGCACTGATATGTTTAATCAGTGTCTATTTCTAAGTGAATCAGTGGTGGGCACCGCTAGCTAAAACGTTAGCTGCGCTAGCCCTAAAGCTCTAATCATAAACATTAGTTTAGCTAATGCTAAAGCGCTACACTAACACCAGCAAGGTATTTCCTTCTGTTAATAGGTTTCTGTTTCTTTTATTTCCTCTCAGCCGTTGAACTTTGTTTACCCAAAGCTGCTGCTAATCACCAACCTGCCCTCGTATGACAGCTGCAGCTACACTGAGAAGGACATTTTGGATCTGCTCTCTACATTTGGATTTCAATACTCGGATGACATGATTTTTATCTTTCCTCAAGGCTGCATGGTAAGCACCAAACTGCTTTAGTTATGTTTATATTTATCACTGGCATCCAAGGTTCCTAGACAGCCTGTAAAAGTCTGAAAATGTTATCTAAGTATTTTCCCGAGCTGGATCGGTAAGCAAGTGTCTCTCTATTACGTTGTCTAAAAGTTGTCTGTTCTTCCGTCCAGTCTTTTATTTGCTCACCCTGCTGTCAAATAATCCATTCATCCTCCAAGTGATTTCACTAAATCGTCCATAAATTGACTGTTTGTCTACATGTCTGTTTTCTACTTATTTTTCTACTTCTGTAATGTTTTGCTTTCACCAGATATAGTGAGAAGACGGCTTGAGCGCTTTTAAAAGCTTTTTGAAGAACATGAATGACTTCGTTGGTGGTTTTCTTTTTACCTGCTTTAGCAATGTGCAATGTGAATTTTAGCACTTAGTACTTAGGTCAATTCTTGTTTGATACTGGATGAATATCTAAATTTTTCGTGGGTTATTTAGACCTGGATAATGTTATAGTATCTCAATTCTGTGCTTCTCACTCCTGGATTTTCAAGCTCACAGTCCTACAACAGTTCCAACAAATTAAAGTTGTTTTTACATGTTTGACCAACCTTGTTAAGATATTGGTGTAGTTAAGTGTAGAGTTATCAAATACATTTGTAATTCAGTACATTTACATCTGTTTTTTTTTTTTTTAAAGAGACATTTTAAGTGAATTCAACGCTGTTTTCTGTATTGGATCAATATCTGCAGATGCTAAACCTTAGATATATGCATCAGAAATGAAAAATGCATTCCTAGTTGAAATAAAATGGAAGAATTTAGATTTTTATTAGTTTCCCTTAAAAACTGACTAAAGATGACAAAGAAGTCTGGAAAAGTTTGAGATTTTTCACACTTAATAGGTAGACTGCACGAAATGCAGTCAATTTGACTGTCATGGACTTTGATGGCATCAAATGGTCCATCAATCGAGAAATACATGCCAAATGTTTTGCCATTAAAAATGAGACCAATTGTCTGTGTTTTTTTTTAATTTTTTTAACTTTTTATTGCGTTTTAGGCTTTTGTGCTGATGCCCAGTAAGGAGTCATTGATGGACCTGGTTAAGGCGTCGGCAGAAAACCACCTCATCTTCAAACAACACAAACTTTGTTTGTATGTCGTGAAAAAATACATTTCAATGACACTGGTAAGTACATGTTGGTTATTTGAAATGTACAAATAAATACCAAAAACATGGATGTCTAGGCTTTAAAGTTGTTTCGTCTGACTGAAAGTAGTGTTTTGTTCTGGTCCAGTCAGAATCTGGCAGAACATTTGTGGAGGGAGATAAAGTTTAAGTTGATGGCAATTTGGTCTTCCAACCTCAAGGAGTTAAAATACCAGTGGAAATTTGTTGAAAAATGTTTTGTTTTTCATTGCTGTAGTGTCAAAAATGTTTTTGATTATTACAAAAAGTGTAATCCATTTTTGATAGGTATTTTCTCAACCTATATAAAAAGAACCACAGACAACGTTACTTAGTTTTCAACCAAATTCTTGCAAGAATTGAGAAGGCAAACAGGATCAGCTCCTACAAGCCGATCTCCTTGCGTTCTGCCATTCTGCTGCAAAACTTGTCGTTTTATTAGCAGAGAAAGGGAGTGAATGGAAAGTGGGAGAGTGATTTTAACAAAAAGGGTGGGGCTACCCTGATAACAAGGAAGGGAAACAGAAACTAAATTCTACACACAGACAATTTAGAGGCAACTAAGGAGTATCTCAGGAAGTTCTCCTAAAGAAGCACCTGCAAAATCATGCTTGAGGTCAAGGAAAGGTTAGTTGTCTTATACACAGTTTAACAAGTTCCTCCTCTGTGGGGTGAGAACACTAAACCTTTAAATAAAACACAACTCGTAATATAAAACTACTAATGTAAGAAAGATAACAAAACATAATAATTCTAACAATTTTCATCATGCCAATACACGTTTTCTGATTTATTTATTTTTTCTTTTGAGAAAGATGCCAGTATTATTTAATTGTTTTATTGACTGAATAGATAAAAACATGTTCTTTATTGTTACTCAAAAACTCCTTTCTGTGCATTCTGGCTTTACCTCTGCTCACTTTGTTGTTTTCCTTTCAGTCTGGCCTTTATGGATTGATCATGACTCTAGCATCTTTTGTAAGTATGACGATCAAATCTTTCTTTCTTCTTTTTTTGACTTTGGCCTTTAAATAAATGACAGATGCTGGAATACAGATGCATTTCTCAGCTGAAAAATCAATCTTCAATCCAGCATGTTAAACTTAATGAATGAACTACTGGATAAAGGTTGAACTTGCATTAAGCTGTACTGTAGTATCGGAGTCAAATGTTAGATAAAAATCAGTTGGAAGATGCGCTGCTTCTGACTTAATACCCTAAAACTCAAAGACGTCTTCAGTTATACATCAAAATTCAGCTAACATAAGAAGAAATTCAGGAACTAGTGTTTTTGTTTAATTGTTTTCTGTGTGTTGTTGGAGCAGAAAGTTGCGGTGTCAAATGTGATCTTCATCAAGAACATTTCCCCGAGCGACGCCATCACTGTCAGAGAGGCTTTGAGAAAGATTGGAGGCGTCAAAAACATCCTGCCTCTGCTCAACAAGGTTTAAACACAAAGTTCATGTTATATCTCGATGCACAGATTTCTGGTGTTTTTACATTTTCTTGTGATTTTTAGGTTTTCATTGAATTCGAATCCGTTTATGATGCCGATCGCCTCGGGGTTTGGTACAGCCTCCTGAAGGTGGGCTATACTCACATGATTGTACAACGGCTGATTGTACCAAGGGGCTTCGAGGAATCACGACGTAAGAAATGCTGATTTATGAAATCTTTAACTGCAGTATGGAACTTTTATAACTTTTATAGGTGGACAGAGTACCAAAAGATTGTGCTCAAGTAAGAGTAGTGCTATTTCAGCATATTTTTACTCAAATAAAAGTAATCCAAGACATTACTCGAGTAAGAGTAAAAAAGTATTTGGTAAAAAGTCTACTCAAGTACTAAGAAACTGATCCAATTATCATTTAATATTTAAAATTTACATCACCAGATGGACCAAAATACAAAGTTAAGTGGAAATTTTGGTATTTTAAGGACCAAAATGACAATAACTCATATAAGTAACAAAAAAATAACAAAACCAGGCAAAAGGAACACTTTCCAAATCTGTTCCTATCAATAAAAAAATTATGAAACTTTAACAAAAACTGCAGGTGTGTATGTGTCTGGTGGATTTTTGGTTAAAACGTGTTTGTTTTTAATTCAGTGGCTAGAAAATCCAGAAATTTTACTCAAGTAAGAGAAGAAATACTTCATAATGAAATTACTAAAGTAAAAGTAAAAAGTACAACGTAGTAAAAATACTCCTAAATGTAATTTGTTTCTAAAAAGTTCCTGAAGTAAATGTCACTAGTTACTACCATTAACTCTGGTTAAAACTGCCAACATGTAATCACAGTTTATGAGACAAATAATATGTAAAAAGATCAATTTCCTGCTCCTGCCAGAGCCAAAACAAAAAAACAACCAATCAGAGACAGAAGGAGGGCCTTAACGTTGTCAATTATCCTCACGTATGCGATGCTAAATGTGCTAATGCTGGAGAAACAACTTTCTATTACAGGAAAACCGGTTATCTGCCTTCGGCTAGGGGCTATGCTAACTAGCTTTAGCATTCGCTACAGAGAGCGTATGATTGACAGCACTGAGACCCGCTTCCTGGTTCTGATTGGTTGTTTCTAGTTAGTGCTTGTTAAGGTTTTTCTCAGTTTGTCCAAACCATTTTTGACAAAAAGAAATCTAGGTAGTAAATCTTGTGTTATCCTACCCACATCTTAATCACTAAAGGTTTCTCTTTTTTGTTGGAAAAATCAAACAGTTTGTTTATGATCTTTCTCCACTGATCTTGTCTTTGGTTGTTCAGCACCATTACTGCCACTGAAAGCACTTCCAGACCAAGATGTGATCATTGCTGGGGCAGAAACACCAACATTGAAATATGGCATCCCTGTAGGCACATTTTCGCCATTTTGGGTGACCATGACAACACAACCCTATGTTTTTCCAACTGCCTCTCCTTGGTTTAACATCCCAAGTAAGAGAAACACAGTTTACATGTTGTGGCCAAAATAAATTTTCTTGGATTTACTCTTTTTTTGTTGTTGTTGTTGCTTTTTGCTTGTAGATTATCTGACAATCCACTCGAACCAAGTCTTTTCGGTGAGCTATCCTTACACACAAACCTCATTTTAAACTTACTGATTTCTAACCAAAATAGGGAAAAATGATTCACATATTTGCAAAAACACAAAACCTTACCAAGTATTTTTAGTCTAGTTTCTTGTGCAAACAACTTTGTACACTTGAAATAAGAAAAACTAATATGTATGGGGGAATTTTCCTGCCATAATCCAAGAGCACACATTTTCATTTTGAAATGAGGACTTCATGTCTTTCTTCTCAAAACTTGTAATGCTTGTTCTAAAAACTTCTCTATTTTTACTTCGTCTCACTCGGACTCTCTGCTCGCTTTTGGAAACGCCGTTTGACACAGTCACCTAGCAACCTCTCAGCCAATAGAATGAAAGTGTTGTACTGAGTGCGTTTGTTTCCTTCTAGCAGGTGTGCCTGTGTGGCTACTATCGATTGTACCAACCTGCAAATTTTATGATCTATAAAATAAGATCATTATTGACTTACAGTATCTAAGAAACCTTTGCGAGCTTTCTTAGATAAAACAATCTTTGCTGGCCCTTTTTTTGCAGGTAGTTTGAATGGCAGGTAAATTTTAACTTATAAAATAGTCCTAAGATATTTGTAGTTTCCTACCATCTCCACTGTCTGACCTTCAATTACCTTTATTTCTGCTGGAATGTAAATAGAAACTGATAATCTCCTTCGGGCCAGCATTAACAGCTGCTGTTGCATTAATTTGGTGTGGAGTTCTTTATATACACATCTGTATCTTCTTTTGAACTTTAGTCTTGTAATGCGTTTTATTTGCCTGCATTCTGCATTATATCCTTATGTATAAATATTTTACCTTCTATTACTTCAAAAATATTTACTTATGAACTGTGCGATAGATAATTACCCACCCAGCCTCTGTGTTCTGCACCGTAATGCTGACGGGTTTACCAGAGGGAAACTACAAACACGAAGACGTCGCCAAGCTGGTGTGGCCTTATTTCCCCAAGCAGAACCTCCAGACTCTCTGTTACAACATCGTGGTCCTCCCTCTGCAGAGGAGGGTAAGGAGCTGCTCTGGTTGTAATCTACTCTACCTTTCAGACAAATACAGTTAGCATGAATGAGAATTACCACCGGTGGGTATAGTACCTTACGTAACAGTGGCACTACTACAACATATTTTTACTACAGTAAACGTAAAAAGCAGCCATCATGAAGAGTAAAAAAGTATTTGGTAAAAAGTCTATTCAAGTATTGAGTAACTGATCAAATTACACTGGTCAACAGCCTCAAAAATGGTCTGAGGTTGTGATGTAGGAACATTCTTTTTCATTTTGATAAAGGGAGACACTGAATCAGAGAAATGCACTTTTGTCTCTAGATATTTTATCTAGAAAATCAGAGATCAGCATGTGAGAAAAGTTAAGTAAGAAGAAGTGAAATTTAACACATACAATTCTCCCTTTACATGTCATCAGTCACGTACACGGTGCCTTCCACCCATCTCTCAGTTTCTCTCAGTTTCTCCCATCTCTGGTTAATTGGTACCTCTGTCCCTAAATCAAACCTGGTTAAAAGGAGTTTCGGTTGGAAAGAGAAGAAAAAACATCTTCACTGAAACCTCCGTTATCAGTTATAAGTATAACACTTATCAGCTCATTCTTCCCAAGTTTTTATTTTCCAAGACGTGCTGAATCCAGAAATCACATTGGTTTTGCTCAATCAGGTATTGAGGACTGCATACCCAACATATTAGTTGGGTATGCAGTCATGATGGCTGATAACTGTTGGACTCTGGAGAGAGAAATCCCTGATGCTGAGCATACGAGGCGGTTGAAGAAACCGAACTGAAACGTAACAAACGTTCATGACATAACGGTAAATTTACATGTATCCTTATCAGTGTTTATTACTAAATTTACAGAAATCCAAGTGTGTATCATGTAATTAATACACTGTTAGAAAACAACTTATTTAGTCCTTTTTTGGATGAGAAATATTTACGGAAATGAACTGATAATGTCCCAAAAATGTCATTAATTTAGTCAGAAGATTAGATTTCTCTAAATCAAATTATAATAAAAACGTGACCTGATTGAGAAAAATGGATATCATTTTTTAATTCAGCGCTGCAAAATAGTCCTAATTCATTTGAGAAAACGGACAACTTCCAAAAAAAACCAACATTTTTTTGGAACCAAGTGTTATCAATGATTTAATATTTAAAAGTGACATCCGCAGACGGACCAAAATATAAAATTAAGTGGAAATTTTGGTATGTTAAGGATGAAAAAGACAATAATTCATACAAGTAATAAAAATAACAAAGTCAGGCAAAGGAACAATTTTCCAAATCAGTTTCTTTTAATAAAAAACTTATGAAATTTTATCAAAAACTGCTGTGTCTGGTGAATTTTTGGTTAAAACATGTTTGTTTTTAATTCAGTAGGAAGAAAATACAGAAATAGTAGCGATACTTCATAATAAAATTACTCTAATAAAAGTAACAAGTACAGCCTAGTAGAAATACTCCTAAAAGTAACTTAAGTAAATGTAACTAGTTCACTCTGAGAATGATAAATTGTTTGCAACTTATATTCTTAATTTAATGTATGCAACCACAAAAAATAATTATTGAAAAAGGTTTATATCAGAATGTTTTTGGACATTAATGATGAAATTTGTTAAACTGAGTGACTAAACTTATTGATTGATTAAAACGCACTCTGACGTTTGGCTTTAACTAACCCAAAGTTATAGATTCTCTTTGTTTTTCCCTCTTTGTTCTCGTCCGCTCCAGGCCTTTGTGTTTTTCTGTGACTGGGAGGCGTTCAGCAATTTTATCCTGAATATTCGCCAAGAGCCATTTTATGTGAAGAAGTCGCCTGTGTTCATCCACTTGGTCACTCAGGGTATTCGACCTGGAAACACTGAGGTATGAAAACCTGTCTGTTCTCCATTATCCATTCAAAACAGGCCATATTTGCTGCTGATTTCCAAACTGTTAAATTCGATTGGGTACGTTTTGGATATATATATGGATGGAAAAAACTCCCATTGTTTTAAATAAAATGTGGTTTTGTAGAAATTATTTCCCCTTGCTCTGTCATTTTGTTTTCACAGGAAATGATGTACAGAATGATGATGAAATGGAGCAATGCGGTGAGTTCACTCATCTTTTTGTCGAATCTGCAGTCACATTACAAAAAACACAAAATATTACCGTGAACCCTCGTTTTTCGCGGGGGTTACGTTCCAAAAAGAACCCGCGATAGGCAAAATCCGCGAAGTAGTAACCTTTATTATTTTACAATTATTATACAATGAAATATTCCATAATACATTGAAACCAAAGAACAAAACTTTTTTACAGGCCCAAACATATGTTTAACAAATAAAAAGTACTGTATAAACATTTTTTTTTTTTTACAAATAACTACTGTACTGTAAAATAATAATTTTAATACTAACTGAAAGTGGATTCCAGTGCCCGAATTGTGGAGATCAGCACCGCCCCACCGCGACCTGAGTCATTGGATTAGAACGGGAGAAAATAAAAAATGATTATGAAAAAAAACAAAGTACAGTAGGACAAATAGTGACTCGCGTGTATTTCACTGCTCTTCTGACTGAGCCGCTGCATCCTGACTCCGCTCTGTAGCGGTTTTTTTTTCTTCTACAGCCCGCGGTGCAGGTGTGTTTTTTCGAGAGAAGAACATAGTTATCGGTTGTTGTTGTCGCTCTTTTTTCTTCTGGGCAAAAAGATTCTTATAAACCAACATGCCACCATCGATTATGTTAAATTTGGCAAACTGTTTTACGTACGTGTACATATTAAACCGCAACGTTGTTGACACACAGGTAGAGAAGAAGCGGAGAGACTGTTTAGCCAATCAGAATGCAGAACACAATGCACGATGCAAATCCGTGAAGCAGCGAGACCGCGAAAGGTGAACCGCGATTTAGCGAGGGTTCACTGTATTACATATCTTATAAGACTTGAAATAAGACAAAACTAACTTACAAGTAAGTTTTTAGCAAGATCTAGGAGATGGTTTAAGTAAATAATTCCTTAATATTGATGAAAAAATACTTGCTCATTGGCAGATTATTTCTCTTATAAAATGAGAAAAATGTGTCTTTAGAGGTGAAATAATCTGCCAATGCAGAAGTTTTTTTTCATCAATATGAAGGAATTATATTTCTTTATGAATATATTCCAATGTATTCTAAACAATAGATAAGTCTATTGTTTAGACTCACCTACTAAACAATAAACTGGACATGTAATAATTTAATTAAGCAAATAAAGTGTTGTTGAAAAGGGATGTGTAAGACGTAAAAATTATTTTGAGATTTTCAGTTTATTTAGGTGTTAACTGGAAAAGATCTAACAAATTTTAGTTAGTTTTGGGCAATAAAATCAGGATACAAGGCATCACTCTCTTTTAAAAAACACTTACTGTTTTCAATCAAGTTTAATAAATTAATTAAAAACAGCAAAGTCAGCTTCAGATTAGAGGTCACTGGAAGGATGTGGAGCTTCAGGAGAATGCAGCTTGTTTTTATTTAAAAACTAATAATTGGTTCTATTGCCAACATTTTCAATTGTAAGAGAATTTTTAGTTTCTGTGATAATTTTCAACTAAGTAAATGTAAAGTCTCCATCTGCATCAACAATTCATTCTTGAAGGGAATTCAGGAGCCACACAAAGTCAGTCAAGGGCCACAAAATGCCCCCGAGCCACACTTTGGACACCCCAACTTAAAACAAGCTTGTCTGTCGTTTTGAAAAGTTACTTATAAGTTAGTTTTATCTAATGTCAAATGTCTAGATAAAAAATACTTGGAAAGACTTTGTGTTTTTGCGGTTCACATAAATAAAGCGAGTCACTTTAACAAATTCCTGTCGTTGTTTTTTCTCCAGCATGTTGCAGATCCGGATTCCCTGGAGGAGCGGCTGCTGTGTGTGGAGATCACAGAACTACAGCTGTGCCTCATCCAGGATGTAATGAAGGAAGTGGCTTCCATCGCAAACTTTGTCAACTTCCTGCTGCTCGGTAACCGGGTGAGTGAGTCAAACACTTTCTGAACTACTTTTTAAATGTTTCTTCACAGCGATGTGATGTTTGGAAAACTTGTTTATTGAGGTCATACTTGTTCTAAAATGCAGATTTGTTGCCATTTGCTTCTCGTGAATTTAGCAGGTTTTGCAAATGTTTTGATAATTAAGATTTTTATTACTAAAATGTTTTTTTTTAATCCATCTGTTGTGACCATTTATGTCAAATTTTTGTAAACCATTTGTTTTCGTTGAGCAAACTTTAGTTAGTTTAGACCTTTCTTTGTAATGGTTTAAAATATTTTGATAACTTTTAGACCCTCCCATTAATTTAATTATGACGTGATGCAGATCCTTTGTTTGGCTAATGTCTGTGTGATCAGAGTTTTTTGGAAAATTATTTGTTTTGACAACTTTTTGAACTTGAAACATCAGATTAAGTTAACTTTCCCTTTCATCCAAGTTATACACACAAGATTTATTAAAGTAGCTGACTGGAAGTTTACAAATATTTCACACCATTTATTTATTGAATTATTCATTGTAGTTTGTATTTATTACACACTATATCTATTTTTAAAATTAAGTTACACTTAAACAATATTTTTTTCTACATAATGTTGTGTTTAGATGTTTATTAAAAACATTATTTTGCCTCAGATTTGCATTGAGATGCTTGACTCCATCGGCGTGAAGAAGGTGGTGGAGGAAATGGCCTCCAGAAAGGAGTTATCAACACACAGGATCTGGTATGTTTTGAAAAGAAAACAGTGAAGAAAATGGAAATAATTACACATCTACTAAAGTTGAAAAGTTGTGGATACTTTTTGGTAGAATAATTGTTGATTTAAAAAAAAAAACATATTGCTGCTCTGTCACCTATTCCTTAACATAATTTTAAAATTAGAAAACCTTTTTTAAAAGGAAAATAATTTAGGAGTTAACATTTAAAACTGGCTTTAACAAATAAAGTTGGAAGTTTGCTGTTCTTGAAAGTCTTGCTCTCTCTCGCTCTCCCGCAGCCCTAATAGCAACAGATTTTTAAATCGTTGCTCATGTTGTAAGCAGATATATTTTGAATTGTCACATTGAAAAGTTTTGTTAGATGCTGTGTGTTCGCTTGTTGTTAAAATCTGATGTTGGATTTCTTTTCAGTGTTTTTGTAATTTTGGACAAATACCATCTTAAAAAATATCTTTAACAGAAAAATATATTTTAAAAAATTGTTGTTGTTTATTTTTCACTTCACTTTTTCACTTGATCCACCATAAATTTACACAATTTTTATTCTAAATGTATAAAAAGCACCAACTTTTCCATTTATTTTATTGTTTATCTGACTTTTTTTGCTCGACAGGAGCAGAGTTGGACATGTTGAGTCGTGAGTATTTTGTACTTTCTTCTCAGTTTCTTCACATTCAAATCAATGCGTCTTCACAGGTCTGTCCAACAAATCAATCAAACAGCTGCAGCTGATCCAGAATGCTGCTGCTCACGTTCTGACTAAAACCAGGAAGATAGAGCACATAACACCAGTTTTAAAGTCCCTCCACTGGCTCCCTGTAGCTCAAAGAATAGACTTTAAAATACTGTTAGTTTATAAATCACTGAACGGCTTAGCACCACAATACATTAAAGATCTGCTGTTGTTGTATCAACCTTCCAGAACCTCTCAGGTCTTCCGGTTCTGGTTCTGCTCTGCATCCCCAGAACCAGAACCAAACGAGGAGAAGCAGCTTTCAGCTTCTATGCACCACAAATTTGGAACAAACTTCCAGAAAACTGTAAAACAGCTGAAACACTGACTTCTTTTAAATCTAGACTAAAAACCCACCTGTTTAGAGTTTTATTTGAACGTAATCAATTGCGAATTTAACGATGGCGCTTGACTTAATGTCATGGTTTTATTGTTGATTCTATTTTGCATCACTTTGTGCCTTTATGTTTGATATGATGTAAACCACTTTGAAATGCCTTGCTGCTGAAATGTGCTATACAAATAGAATTTGATTGAGTCATGTTTAACTAAGAGCTATTTTTTCATGCAATTACTCTAATTTGTAAAATGTTCTTTTTCTCCCTATATTTTTACATTACCTTATATTTTTGCATTAGTCAAATGTTTAATGTTTTATTACAGCTCGAAGGACTTCAGAAAGCGTGTGCAGTGCTGTAAGAAGACGATCTGCGACCTTCGTCGTTGCTCTAAGGCATCTGAAAAAACAACTTCATCAGTTTCCAAACCTGGAGCAAAAGGTGCCGAGACTCCAAATGTTTACAAACCTGAAGCTGAAAGATTTCCTGAACAAACATTTAAATTGTATTAATTTATACAGTAATATTAAATCAATTAGAATATACGTCCAGATGATTCTTGTTTACATACGTGGGTTGTAACTAGTTTCATTTACTTGAGTAACTTCAATTAAGCATATTTTAATTAAGCTAACAATCTGTAAATATCTTCTACCCAAAACTCCTCAAGTGGTGTAATGTTAGTTTCATCCAATTACAATTCTGTAAAAAAAAAATAAAGCAAAAAAGAGAGATTTCCTGTTAGCACCTTTTCTATCTAATTATTAATCAGTTAATAAACAATAATCTGTATATCAACCCTGCAATGTATTTTAGCTGCAGATGCATTCTTGGCTGTAAATGTGCTAAAGGAGTGCTCTTATTGTATTTTAGGTAATTAAAACTTTGATTTCTTTTTTAAATAAGGAATTGAATTATTTGCATGTTTGAATTTATTTATAATATTGTATAAAATAGAAAAATCTGCAGAATGTGCAGTAATTTTCAATTAATCATCATTATAATTGATATAATAATTGATTACTAGCATATTTGTTAGCTGTAGTCTGATGTAATTTTCTAGATGTTGTGATTTCATTAACTGTACGCAGAAAGTCATCATGATTGGTAATGGAGTTACTGAAATATATAATATTATCACTTATTGGACAGGTCTGTGTATCTACCCTCCTTCTTCAAAAATCCTGTAATAATCTGTGAAAATGGTTGACTCTAAATTCTTTATACACTATTTTTCACCAGATTTTGTTTGTTTTCTTTGCATGTTTGTAGGTAAAACAAAACCAGCACTGAGAGCAACAAACTGATACATTTTTGTTTAGATCTTATCAAATATAATCTTGTTTTTGTTCCCTGAAGTTCCTGTGAGTGTACAGAAAACTCAGACAGATGCTCCTCCAGCAGCCGTCAGCGTCGTTTCTCCAACACTGACTGTAGCGTCCAAACAGCAGCCAGCTGCTTCTTCCTCCTCTTCCTCCTCTTCCTCAGCTACGGATCACTCCCTGACCGTCGGAGAGAGGCTGGAAGATCTGCTGCTGCCAAAAAAAATTAGTAAGAAATCTGTTTGTACAATGAAAAATATTACTTTTTTAATGCTAATTCTGTTTTTAACTAACCTTCTCTTTGTGTTACAGATTGCCTTGATAGAAATGCCATCAAATCACCAAAAGTAAGGTTCCTCCCACACTTTCATTTTAATCATTTTTATTTTTCTTAGCAAAGTTTGTTCTAATTGATAAGAGGTGATGGAGGTCCAAGCACTTTCCCCCTGATTCATGTTATTAAAATGAAATTAATCGTCTGTTGTGTGATATCTGGCTCAAACAAGGTCCGACAAATATAAACAAATTTCCTGAAACCATAAAATATTTCTGAAGCGATGTCATCAAATAAGTAACTGAAACAATCTTTGTAAAATATATTTTTTAATATTTTGTATTTATTTTAATGTAGTTTATTTTTTCTATTTTTATGTATTTATTTTAACCTTTTCTTGTTTATTTTTCATTATCTCGACTTTTTTTTCCTCAGAATTCTCACTTTAATCTTCTGAGATGAAAAGTCAAAATTCTTTTCTTTTTTTTTTCCAGTGGCCCTAATGTTCTTCCGTACCTCTCCATTCCTAACATATGTATTCAATTTCAAGTTCTGATTTTTCCAATGTTTTTAGTAGGGCTGACATGTGCTGGTACAATAGAAAATATATTACGTTTTTTGCACATCTCTGCCACACATTTAGCAAATTTCTTTGTCCCTGTGTCTTTGAAACTCTCTGAAAACCTTAAGGTATATTTTTCTTCTTCAGTTGTACATAAATCTTTGTACGGGTGCTCTTAAAATTTGTTTATTGTAAATGTACTGTCTAAATGATTGCTCATAAAGCAGACTCGGAGGCTTATTCACTAAACATTCAAACATCCTTCCTTAAGTACTGCTAACCAACTTTGTGCAACCCTGTTTCTCCCGTTTGTTTTCAGTTTCAGTTTAGTTCAGTTTACACAAGGCTGCTGTTGATAACAAACCTGCCAATGTATCACGACGGCTGCTACACTGAGAGCGACATCACAGATCTGCTCGGATTTCAGTACGAGGCAAAAAACATCTATGTGATTCCTCAAGCATGCATGGTGGGCCTGACTTTTTTTACTTTGACTCTGCATAATCTTTATCCTGATTTATTGTTTTAATTTATTACATTTTTTTATTTCAGGCTTTTGTGCTCATGCCCAATCATCGAGCTGCGCAAGAAGCTACCCAAAAAGAATCCTTGACTCTAAACGGACAGAAACTCTGCATTCAGTTTGTCGTCAGCAAGATTTTTATGGCTCCAGTAAGTAGGTTTAATGTAGTGAACCTTTATTATGGTTTAATTAATAATTATGTTGTTCATTTGAATAGTTTGTGTGGCCCACTAAAGAGCGAGCAGTGTCATATATTTGCTGGAGAACTTCTTCTCTAGCAGGAAGGCCCAAATATACGGAACCCCAAAGGGGCCATAGGTGGAATTATTTTCATTACCTAGCAACAGCATTACATTCCCACTCAGTACTTTTCCGTTCTGTCACAAGACAAAAAGTCTTTCTGCTACAACAGTTGTGTCCAAAACTTCTTCATTTTGTAAATTCTTAAAATGTCAAGTTGAAGCTACTCATTATTTTTTTTCCTTTCTAAATATAATTGTAAATAACATTCAACTTTTTTTTATTTTGACTGGCTAAATAAACAAGCTAAACACACAATATTTTAATGAAATAAGCAAGACAGTCAGAAAACAAAAAGGCTCCTGCAGATTTGTCATATTAAAACTATGTCCTAATTTTTTATCTGGATTTTTTTTTTTTAGCAACAAAAACAGGATGTGACTCACTCTTGCTTTCTTTTGACAGTTTCTTAAATGGCTGCGCTTAACACTGCATTTTAGAAAAAACTACTGGATGGTCCCCATTACTAATAAATTAAAAACAAAAACCTGGAGGAAGACTTTCAATCCCAACTCTAAAACATAAACATGACAGAAACTTTCAAACAAACTGATGCTGAGTAATCCTTGTGACTCGATTCTGTTCTTGTTTCAGTTTGAATTTTATAAATCTCTGATGAACCTGGTCGGATTTGTAAGTATCTACACCTTTCTTTATCAACATAACTTAAAAACTGTTTATTTACTGTAGAATCATGGTCTTGAAATACAAAAGTAACTTTTGAAAAGGGTAGGGTTTACGTCAGTAACATTTAAAATTAAAAACCGACCTGATTTATTTTGTATGTCTGCGTTTTCTGCAGTGGGTAATAACAAATCCTTTAAAATCTCGGTTTGCCTTTAATGTGACCTGTATTTTGTACAATTCAACTGAAAACAAAAAAAGTTACAAGAAAAAACTACCACAAATGTTATTTTTACTATTTTCTCCACTGTTTTTTCAATAAGAGTATCAATAAATATAGATATAAATACATTAGAAAATATGAATAAACGCAGTTAGTGTGAGCAGTTTAGTGACCCAAACCACATGTCTTTAAATGGGATTTATGGGAAATTCACATTTGGCAAGTTTTTCAACTTCCATTTCTTTTCCTTCTAAAAACAACCCAAGAGCTTAAAAAATTACCTACTTGTTTTTTGACTATAAGTTAATATTTTTGGTGTCTGGAAAACAAGCCATTTTACGAATGGGAAAGCACTGACCCTAGCCTAGCAACCCCACCGAAACCCCAGCCCAGTTACCTAGCAACCCCAGCAAAATCCCAACCCAGTTACCTAGCAACCCAAGCAGAACTCCAGCAAGTCTTCTCAGCATGTTTTATTGCTTTATTCGCTGCACAGTGACTGCTGGTAAAGGAAAAAAAAAAGTCCCTGATTTACCAAGTTTTTAATCATTTTTCTTGGTCTCATTCAAAACCGATTTTTACTGGTGTTTACATTTAAGAGACTCTCCTCAATGAATATAAGACAATTAATGTTTTTTAAATAAACAGTCACACAAACATTTTTGCATAAACATTTTTTTTCCTTGAGCAGCCAGTCACTGATGATGGAACCAGAACCATCTACATCGAGAACATCTCACCGAGCGAGGCCCGGGACTTCAGGGAGACGCTGCGAAAAATCAGACATGTTACAAACTACCTTCCTCTGCTCAACAGGGTAGAAACAAACACTCCTCCTATGAATGCATTTGTTAAAGTAAAATGCATTCAGTCTGACTCTGCTGTGTGTGATTTTCATTTATTTTATTGTTCAGGTGTTTATAGAGTTTAAGTCTGGCCGCGATGCTGATCGGGTCGGAGTTTGGTACAGCCTCCTGAAACGCTGCCCTGCTCATAAAGTCTACAGAATGAAACTGCCCCGAAGCACCAGCACATCTCTGCGTAAGGCTCATATATATATATACAGTATATATATATATATATATATATATATATTTTTTTTTTCTTTTCTTTTTAATTTAAATTTTTGTGCTTGTTTCTTCTGCAGCTCCCAAGATGGCTCCAAACGCGTTGCCAGACAGCAACATCGTCACTGGGGCGGTTGTCCCGGCAACAAACTGTGGTGTTCCGCAGGGCAGCTCACCACCATTTTCAGTTACCTTGACAACTGCTCCTTATGTCTTCCCGACCGAGTCTCCTTGGTTCATCATCCCAAGTAAGGGGCAGTAAAGAATAAAAAGTATTCAGCCTCTTATTTTTATTGGCTTGATCAACAAAATTGGCCTTTTATCAAAAGTTTCAAAGAAAATTCTTTCTGTGAAATCTTATTTCTACAAAGTAATAAATAAAAATATCACACAAATATTCACCCCCTTTAAAGTGAAATATCAATCTACTAAATGAACTGGTGAATATTTATGGAGTCACTTATTATATCTTCCATATTTTTATCCGTCATTGTTTTGTAGAAATTAATGTCAAGGGTTTTTTTTATTTGGGTCAAACACTTGACAAACAATTTTGTTGATCATGACTGATTTGTACAAGCAATAAAACCGGGTAAAACCTCTAAAGGGGTGAATACGTTTTATAGGCAATCTAAGAATAGACTTAGTATTTCTGAAAAAGTGACTCTTGTATTTTTGCCATTTAGATTTTACCACAATCACAACCAAGAAGAACTTGTGGGTAAGTGTTTTTATTGACTTTTTTTATATTTTACATCCCAAAAAGTCAGGTTTGAAAAAAAAAAATGTATTTAAATATTTTCTTGATATGATGAGCAAATTTCTCCTGAAAAATCTCAGTGTATCACAAAAATAATCTTGTGTTTTTTTACCTCTGCAGACACCTGCCAATAACGGCCCTGGGGCCTCCGTCATCATGCTGACGGGTTTACCTGAAGGAAACTACAAACACGAAGACGTCGCCAAGCTGGTGTGGAGTTATTTCCCCAAGCAGAACCTTCAGACTCTCTACTACAACATCTTGGTCCTCCCTCTGCAGAGGAGGGTGAGAAAACAGACTCTGCTGTTCTTCCATTACAGCGTTTCTCCAGCTTTCTCAGGATCACTTAACCCGTTTAACAAACACTAACTTGAAATTTCCCTGCAATAACACAACATCTTAATACAAGGCTGTCAAAACAAACTCAGTTTCATTTTGGTCCATAGCAAAAATCTGAATGTTCTTAAAGGTCCAGTTGAGCCAGCATGTATTGATAAAACTAGTTTACCTGTTAATATATTAATAAATAGCTGTCCTTCCAGGATTTTGATTGTTTTCTGGGGGGTTTTTTGTAATCAAAATCACAGAGAAATATTTGCAAGGAATTTTTACAACATTTGCACTAATATATGATGTTAAATGTGACTTTTTATTACTCGCTGTGTTGATCATGGACTATAACTTGATATCAAGTAACGCTGAGGGAGCAGTCAATTAAAGCCAATATTTTTGACCAATTTTCAGAAGACTTTGCAGTAAAATTTTAAAAAATGTGAGGATTGGGGCGTGCCGTGGTGGCGTGGTGGTTGGTGCGACCCATATTTGGAGGCCTTGAGTCCTCGGCGCAGCCGTCGCGGGTTCGACTCCCGGGCCTGACGATATTTGCCGCATGTCTTCCCCCCTCTCCTTCCCAGTTTCCTGTCAGCCTACTGTCGTATAAGGGACACTAGAGCCCACAAAAAAGACCCCTGGAGGGGTTAAAAAAAAAAAAGTGAGGATTTGTTGAAAGCTGGAGGGATTAATTGATGTTATTTGGAGTCGAGAAGGCCACATAAAATGCTACAGCGGGCCAGATATTAAGACACATGTGTCTTAATATATACAACCGAAATTAAAATCTTAGTCTCTTATGTCACTTGTTGTTGTTTTCTTTGTTCATCTTAATAAGAAGGGTGGTGCTGTATAGTAAATGTGAAACCGTGAACAAGTTGGGCGTTTTGAATTATTTACAGATTCTTAAAGTGTGGATTCTTAGCTTTGCAATGATGTCAAACACATGGAAATCAAAAAAATACTTTTTGTTGGGTGAATTAGTAACATTTTAGGACTATTTGTAATTTAGAAACATAATAAAAGAAAAATAAGACCTGAAATAAAAATCCTCTTCTGCACCACTAAATGTAAAAATTTGAGAACGACTGCTCCATTACTATAAGTGCGTTTTGACTTTATACTTTCATTGTGTTTTAGGCTTTTGTTTTCTTCACCGACTGGACGTTGTGCTGCAGTTTTGTTGAAGATTTCTTCAAAAGTCCGGCTTCCATCAAAGACTCCAAGCTGTTTATCCACCAGGTTTTACAGGAAATGCTTTCTGGTCACACTGAGGTAAATCTGCCCTTGGATTCTCCTGATTAAAACTAGGACCGGACAATAAATCAATATATACTGCAATAGACACATGATGAATATCAATAGAATATCCAATCATTTCATTGAACTCTGATCCAGAACCGCACAGATTTCTGGGACATTTAGCCAGAGGAAAGACTTTAGCTAAGCTAGGTTGGTGGAATCCACTAACTCACTCACTCTGTGGTTACCTAGCAACTCATTCACTGTGGTTACCTAGCAACAACCTGATGAGTAACTGCCACCGCAGCAGTTTAATGATCCGTATAACTCCTTAAAAATAAACAGCAAGAGTGAATAATGAGAACTGTGGCTAAAACCAGCGGTTTGGCAGCATTTAAAATATTTATCTACTGAATTTTCAGGCTTTTATTAGATTACTACTAAAGTACTGGGTTGGAAATCGGCAAATGCTGAATCTTTGATTTTGATTTGTATTGGGTGGAAGCCATAATAATCAAGATGAACACAAACATTTGAAATATGTCGCTCTGAGTGTAATGAATATTTTAGATCCCTTGATATTGTGCATCTGTATTGGACTCATCATGCTATGTATAAAAATAAAACGTAAGCTGTTTTGTTATTGATCGTTTTTTGCAGGGGGTCATGTACAGAAATATGATGAAATGGAGCAACGCTGTAAGTCTCTCTTCCTTTATCGGTGGTCTCCTTCTTCTGATCCTGTTTTTAATGAACTGTCTGTTGGTTTCCAGCACGTTCCGGAGCTCGAGGGTCTGGCGGAGCGGCTGGTCATCGTGGTGATGGCCAACATTTCTGTGTACCTCATCATCTATGTCTTGAAGAAGGTGGCGTCCATCGCTCCGATCATCAGCTTTCTGCCGCTCGCCAACAGGGTACAACGACACCAACACCTCCACTGACATTTGATCATGTCTATCAATCGATCAATCAGTCAATCAACTTTATTGCATCGCGTATTTCAGCAATAAGGCAGGTCAAAGTGCTTTTCTTTGTGAAAACATAAAAAAACCCTCATCATAAACATCATTTAGTCATCAGTTGTGAAAACCAGTAACAGACATTGCTTTTTGTCAAGTTCCATCGTTAAAACAATAAACATCAAATATATTGATCGATGTTTGACTGATTATGTTTCAAAAGGAACTTCAACCCGGTGGGTTTTTAGTCTAGATTTAAAGGAACTCAGTGGTTCAGCTGTTTTGCAGTTTTCTGGAAGTTTGTTCCAGATTTTTTGTTGCATAGAAACTGAATGCTGCTTCTCCATGTTTGGTTTGGTTCTAAAAAAATCTGATGCATTTTGGGCTGTCTGTTGTTTATAAGTGCTTTTTTTGTTCTTTTTGTAAATAAAACTTGTTTCCTGTTTTAATTTTTCATATCTTAAACTTCTTTTCTTTTTTTCTCATCTTTTTATTTGAGACACGTAACATGACAATTTTCTCTAGTCCTAAATCAACGCACTTACAAATAAATTGTTTCCTGTTTTAATGTGCATGAATGTGTTTCTGTGTCAGATTTGCATTGAGATGGTAGATTCAAGCAGCGTCACAAAAGTGTTGGAGTATACCGATAAAGATTGGTGCGTATTGCAGCAAATGATTAACTTTTTTTTTTACCAGTTTCATTAATCACTTCTAGTCTAAACTGTTTTGTTTTTTTCTGCACAGGCCAAACGTCCAAAGCCTTGAATCGTGAGTATTTTATTTTTTAGCTGTGTTATCAGTGACTTACTGTAGCTGTTAAAACATTAAAATTTTGTTCATTTTTATTGAAGAACCTTTTTTTTTTAAATTTTATATCCTTGTTTAATTTCAGAGTGAAGAGCCTAAAGCAGCGTCTCGACGAATCCGCTAAGATCACAGTAAACCTGAACCTGGACGGCGAAGCACAACTTCCTGTTGCTGCTGCTTCTGATGAAAAGACACAGCCTGGAGTCCGAGGACATGTCGGATATTCTGCAAAAATGTCAGACATTTTCTCAGCAGACAAAGAAAATGTATCGTCAGAAACAAAAACACCTCAAACCTGTAAGGAAATTGTGCCTAAAACAGAAGCTGATATAGAAGAAAAGGCAGAAAAAGCAGAGGCAGAGAACAAAAACGTAGCCTGCATATGTACTGTATCAGAAAAACAAGCTGGTATTTTTGAAAAGGTTCAAGAATCTGCAGAAAAGACGACAGAAACGAGAAGTGAAACAGCGACTGAAAAGAAGGAAGAGGCAGAAGCAGTTAAAGACGTCCAGCCACAAGTTAGCGAAGATGCTAAACCAGCAGAGCTGAAGGAGCCGGAACAAACGGAGGAAACCGAGGTCAAAGGTTCTGGTGAAGCCAAAGAAGAAGTGAAACCAGGTGAAAATCTGCCGCTAACAGAGAAAACTGTAAACAATGAAACTTTGACTGGTCCATCTCAGGGACCACAGGCCATAGTAAAAACCCAGCAGCAGAAAACAGAAACCTCAGATACTTTTAACTGCAATATTTGTTTATTAGCGTAAATTAAACTACAGTTTGGGTTTAAATTTGAAGTATTTTATTACCAATTTAATGTACTTTTTAAAAATGGTATTATTATTATTCAGAGGAGTTACATAAATTTTATGTTTAAAAACTGCTTTTTCTTTGAGTCAGTAATTGACTAACTAAAGTTCTTAGAAGCTTTTTTGATACATAAACAATTTTTTTTTTTTAGCATTTAAGGACCAGAAAGTTTCCGCTGTGACAACTGAAGTTCCTGCATCTGACAAAACTACTTCCACATATTCATCTGATTTTTGTTTAACTCCTGGAGAAACGATTGAAAATTCCCTGAACATGACAACAATTTTCGGTAAGAACCGCAGAGCTCAGCGATATCTGTTGAATCGTTCCAGTTTGGCTCTTTATTAATCTCTGGCTCTTGTTAACAGACTGGGTCTCTGTGTGCATCTCTCCTTCAACAGTAAGTATACTTAAACAAACTATGCTCCTTATGAAATCTTTTTAAAAATGAAATTTTAAAAACATGTTAGGGGTTTATATGAAAAAGTAAATATAATAGGTTTTGTTTGTGTTTCTTTTCTGGTTGCAGAAAAGCTGTTTTTTCATTCAGTTTATGCTGATATATTTGCGTTTGGGCTCTGCAGTTATCACCTCCATGACTTTATTGTCCTGATTAGAAACATACATCAGAAACATGAAATAATCTACAAACCTTAAGCATGTTCAAAAGTTAAATAGGGCTGGACGATATGGCTGAAAAATATATCACAATAAAAGTGTTTTATATCAGTTGCTATCGGTAATTATTAGTTATAAATATCTGAAGTACTACCAAACTGATGACATGACCTTAACCGTTTTATCCACAGTTATGATGCAAAACCTTAAACTGCTGCCATGCTTATTACTCAGCGTTGCTAGGTAACCAAAGAGTGAGAGAGTTGTTGCTAGGTAACCAAAGAGTGAGAGAGTTGTTGCTAGGTAACCAAAGAGTGAGTGAGTGATTTGATTCCACCAACCTCGCTTAGCTAGTCGTGAGAGTTCAGTGAATATTGTCTACACTGAATATGAAATAATCCATCGGACGTGTTATTGATATAGATCACGCAATATTTATATATTGTTATAGATTTATTATCCAGCCCTACAACCAAAGCAGTGATAGTGAAGCCACCAGTTCACACGGTGAAAATTTATGGGGGACTTTGTCCAGGAAAACAAAGCAGCAGTGAATGAAGCATTGAAATAATTTTGAGAACAATGGCACATCTTTGTCCCTGACATTTCTCTTTAAGCTAATATTTCACATGTGAAGCTTGAAAGAGAAGTCAAAATGATGCTAAACCATCCATCACTCATTTAGCTCAGACACCAAGAAAGTTGCTGCTGTAGATAATTCATGGCGATGAAATCAACTGATTTTGACTTTTCTGAATACTGTGGTGATATTTTGTATTTTTAACATTCTGAATGCAAAGGGGAACCTCAGTTACGGCTGTTAAATTGATAATTAAAATGCTACGTACTGTATAATAATTCCCTCTAAATGTTAGTTGCTCTAGAATAAAGTTTTTTATCGTTTGTCTCCAGTTGCTTTCACTCGATGCGACTCTGGTCATCCAAAACCTGCCAGAGTTTGGTGACGGCTGCTACACAGAAGCTGAAGTCCTCGCTCTGCTCCAGACGTTTGATATTCAGCGTGAAGATGACAAAATTTTCATCCTTCCTCTGTCTCAAATAGTAAGTGCCATTCTTACTTTTCTTTCTCAACGGATCTATTTTTTTCTGTGAATAACTTTTTTGTTGTTTTTTCCTTTCAGGCATTTGTTGTTCTTCCAAATATAGAGGCAGTGCAAAAACTGATGTCCTCAGAGGAGGACATCCTCTTCAAAGGGTCCAAGCTCAAATTCGGTGTCATAAAACGCAAAGAACCCTCGAATTTAGTAAGTTTATCTAAAATGTTGCATTAGTGATACATTTCTAGCAATTTTTGAGTTGCGCTGATGTGCTTGAATCAAGAAAAAGTTAAATCCCCATGATGTTACTGTCGACAATAATACAGTTTAGTTCAACAAACCTAACTATGTTTGCAGATGACATTCAGATTTTTATTCTGTTTTTTTTTTCCAGTTTGGCATTTATAAATTCTTGATGAGTTTCACCAAATCTGTAAGTATCTCACAACAGCCTGACTCCATTATTTCATATAGATAAAACCACAAAGAAAGTATCGATTCACCACGACTCAAACATTTCTGGCAGCAAACCAATTCTTTTGTTGATCTTCTCTAGCAGCATCTACAGAATTACTGCAGTCGGACAGAAGTCGTTTACATCCAGAACATCTCAGTAAATGAAGCCAAAGATCTCAGAGAAGAGTTGCAAGAGACTGAGAGTGTTATAAACTACCTGCCGCTGCTCAACAAGGTAAAAAATAATCACAAACACACTCTCGATTATAGATGTTTGTGTGAAAATGTGACATTCTGTTTTGGGCGTTTCAGGTTTTTGTTGAATTTCAAACTTTTCTTGACGCTGATCGGATCGGAGTTTGGCATAGCTTCCTGAAGGATCGGCGCTCGTACAAAATATACAGGCTGGGGCTGCCAGTGACAACCTACAAATCAAAGCGTGAGTCTTAAAACAGTGAAGAAGCCTCCTTGTGAGACAACATAAAACATTAACTAATGTGCTCATTGTGCAGCTGTTACTGAAAGTCAGAGAAATTGAAGGAATATTTCTCCTGACTTTGCAAAAAAATGGTGGTAAGATAACTTTAAAAAGTAGTATGGCTCCATCAATTCCATGGGCGTAAATGTCAAAAAATGTTTATTATTCTTCAAGTTTTAAAGCCGAAACTTTATTAGTGAAGTGTATAAATGGGGGTCAGAGATGGTGGATTTGAATATCATGAAAAACTTTAAATCAATAATTACATTCAAAAAGTAACATTTATATTTTATATTAATTTGTTACATACAGACTGATATATTTCAAATGTTTATTTCTTTCAGTGTTGATGATTATTACTGACAACTAATGAAAACTTCAAATTCAGTATGTGAGAAAATTAGAAAATTGTGAAAAGGTTCAATATTGAAGACCACACACTAATCAGCCAATTAACTCAAAACACCTGCAAACGCTTTTAATTTGACCTTTGACACCTTGGGCAAGACGCCCAAGACGCAAGACGCTCTTGTGTAAAGAAGCTGGCTGTGCACAGATCTCTGTGTGCAAACACATTCATAGAGAGGCGAAGGCAAAAAAGGGGACAAGCAATCAGGACAACTGCACCCTGGAGAGGATTGTGAAACAAAACCCATTCAAAAATGTGAGGAAAATTCACAGAGTGAACTGCAGCTGGAATCAGTGTTCAAGAACCACCGCACACAGACAGATGAAAGACAAGGATTTCAGCTGTCGCTTTCCTGTTGTCAAGCCGCTCTTGAACAAGAGACGGCACCAGAAGCATCTTGCCCGGGCTGAAGACTGGACCGCTGCTCAGTGGTCCAAAGTTATGTTCTCTGATGAAAGTAAATTTTGCATTTCCTTTGGAAGTTAAAGTCCTAGAGTCTGGAGGAAGAGGAGGTCCAGTCATGGTTTGGAGTGCCATGTCATCTGTTGGTGTTGGTAAACTGTGTTTTCTCTGAGGTCCAAGGTCAATGCAGCCATCTACCAGAATGTTTAAGAGCACTTCATGCTTCCTGCTGCTGACCAAATTTGTGGAGATGCAAATTTAATTTTCAAGCATGACTTGGCACCTGCACACAGTGTCAATGCACCTGGGCCTGGTTTAAGGATCCTGTTCTTAATTGACAAGGAAACTTCTGACCGTAACTAAATAGAAAATCTATGGTGTATTATGAAGAGGAAGATGTGATTTTCTGAGATACTGGATTTGGGATTTTCCTTAGTTGTGAGTTATAATTATCAACATTAAAAGAAAAAAAATCATTTGAAATATAACAGTGTGTATGTAACAAATAAGTATACCATACAAGTTTCACTTTTTGTATGGAATTACTGACTTAAATCAACTGTTTTATATTATAAGTTTTTGACCAGCACCTGTGTATATATAGATTTTTTTAAATATTTTTTTTCTCACCATTTGAGGTTAAATCAGACCAGACATTTCTTGTTGCTTAGCTAGAATTACCTAACTTATTTCTGTTTGCTAAATGTCAGAAAGCTTGATGAGAACATTTATTTAGAAATTTATTTGAAGAATTAATGTTTTTGTCTCCCTGCAGCACCAAGACATCCACGACTGGCTTTGCCGAACAGGAGCCTTTGTGTGGCGAATGCAGCCATCCCAAAACCAAACGCGGCCATCCCAATTGGTTCCAGCGCACCATTTTGGGTTACCATGACAACTAGACCTTTTTTGTTCCCTACTGCATCTCCTTGGTTCAACATCCCAGGTAAGGTAAACTCAGAGAAATTTAACGCATCTCATAGCAATGTGACTTTTACTTCTGATTACTAAATGTCAGGGTTTTTTTTTTTTCCAAATTATATTATTTTTTGCTTACTTTTATAGAAATATATCAAGAATTATTACATTCTTATTGCTTCTTATAAGCATTGTAGTATAGCTAACCTGGCTAAACAGAAAAATAAGTTTTCAAATGAGGATATATTTTTTAAAGCAGGGAATAAAACTACCCAAACAAGTCTGATTCTTTATGAGTACCTCATGGTGCCTCTGTTGGCAGGATAACTGCTGAATTTTGGCCCCACTCTTGTTTGCAGAATTGTTTTAATTAAACCACATTCAGTAAGAAAGTTCAGCTGAAAAGCTAACTGGGTTTGGATCTGCAAAATCAGAGCAAACTAAAGTTAGTTCACCAGTCTGATTTGGGAAACTCATACAAATGGAAAATTTTTTTAAATATTAAAATTTTATTTTTTATGGTTCTCTGCAGGTTGGGTTTGTATGTTTCACTTTTTTCACTTTATAATTAGATTTTGTTTTTTTACTCTCAGCTTATTTGAAAAGGTCTTCAATAAAAAACATGAAGGTAAGAGGTTTTTTTCTGTTCACGAGATTTTCATATAGTCTGCATTCTGTTATTCTATTGTTTTGCTCCATTTGATTTTGTTCATTTTAAATGGATTTAAGAAAACGTTTAATCTGCAGCACTTTCTGTTCTTGTAGTTATTTTTTTTCTTTGCATAATTGTTTAACTTTTCTATCTTGATCTCTGTAGAAATGTATGTCGAAACATTTCATGGAACCAAAAATCATGGTGACGGGTTTGTCAAATGAAACCTACACACACAAGGACGTAGCGGCGCTGGTGTGGAAATATTTTTATGTGCAGAATCTTCACACACTCTACTACAATGTAATGGTTTTACCGCTACAGAAGAGGGTAAAGAAATATTGACGTTTGTCTATAACATTCCTGGCTCATAAAAAATGGTTTTGATGTGACTCTCTTCTCATTTTTTCACCTCTAGGCGTTCGTGTGCTTTCAGAGCTGGCGCGCTTGCTTCACCTTTTTTGCAGATTACTTCACAAAGCCACATACCTTCAAAGGCTCCACTATCTACGCCTATTTGGTGCGGACTAATTTCCCCTTTCCAGATGACGAGGTATTAAAACTTAGAGTTCCCACAGATAATTTGATATACCACCCCAGTGGTTGGCACATTTCTGCTAATATTGGAACAAATTTTTTTGTTTAGCGCTTTTGCTATCCTTGACCACATTTATCACACTTAACTTCCCCTAAATAAAATTTCCAGATGAATTCTAAAGTATTTATTTACTTGGTTGTTTTGTAATCTTTCAGTTTAATAAAGTTCGACATCTGTGAAGTTTTTATTACCAGCTGTTAATAATTTTTCAAGTTTACGCTCTTATTTTGAAGTGGTGAAGACTTTTTTTGCCCCCACCATTTGTTTCTGCATGCAAGAAACATACAGAAACAAAATAAAACACGGACACTTGATAACAAGATATAAATATAAATAAAATATCTAAGGGAAAACATTTAAATTATAATGTCAAAATTCAATTGGTGCTCTTTCAAAGGCAGATATAATTTGAAAACAAGTTAGCGCTTTAGCATTAGCTTCTGCCAAATACTGCATTGGTTTAGTGCTTTTGTGCTGGTGGTTACAACTTTTGACAATTTAGCACAGACCAGTTTTTGTAAGCGCCATATTACAAGTATTTACAATGACAAGTCTTTTAGTCTTAAAGTAGTAGCTTTTATTTTGGACACAATTATAATCATTCCTGCTTTTTGTCCTGTTGATGTTTACTTTGTGTTCTTGCTATGTTTTTACAGGTGACCTTGTACAAAACTCTAATGAAATGGAGCAACACTGTGAGTGATTTTATCACCTTCTGTTATTAGTTTACGGTTCCAAAAAAGCTACTTGTGGAAAACCAAGATGTTGCTTTGTTTTCCCAGCCTGTCCCAAAACCAGAGGGCTTGGAGGAGCGGCTGCTCTGCATCGAGGTTTCAGCGTTTGACAAGCATGTCGTCATGATGGTCATGGATGAGGTGGCGAACATCGCTACGTTTACCAACTTCCTGCCGCTTGCTGACCGGGTACGACATTGCTTGATCTGAGTTTTACTTCAAAGTTGCGATAATACAGGAACAAAGTCGCGACAAGACAGGGAAGAAAGTCGTAATAGTACAGGAACAGTCATAATATTACAGTGAATTTAGAATAAAGACAGAATTTATGAGAATGAAGTAAAGATTTTGTGAAAAAACGTCAAATTAAGGAATGCAATCAAGTTATACTTGGCAGGAAAGTTTTATTTACTTTGATGCTGATGTGTTAAAAGATTATTAGTGGTAGAAATTTGAAACTGCTGTGCAAATAAATTTGGATAGTTCAAAAGAAGAACCGGATGGACTTACTGAGCTGATCATTTCAGATCTTGAAGTGTTTTTTCTTATTAAAATAACTTTTGTTCTCATATTTTTACAACTTCCTTCTAGTAATATTGTGTCTCTATTTTAATAATGCCATAACTTTATTCTCGTAATTAAGACAACGTTTAGGTTTCCGGTTTCGCTGATAGATGGCTCATTCCGGTCGGACAATTTCTTGAGTTGTCTCTATTAGAAATGTTACATCTTTAGGCTCAATTTCCTTCATTATTGTCAAAATCAACATAAAAAATTAAATGCAAATAATATACTTAGTTACACTTTTTCTTTCTCAAAGTAAGTGCTTTGATCATTTTTATATTAAAAACATAAACTGCAAATGTATTATGGTCATCTTTCATTTATTAATTTTCTTTGTCCATGATTATCTTTTAACAGATTTATATTGAGATGACAACATCCAGCGGAGTATCAAAGGTGGTGGAGAACATGCTGCTACCAAAATTGTGTGAAAAATGTGACTATTGGTAAGTTCAGGAGTTTCACTTATAGAAGTCAAGTCTTAGATCAAACCTCTCTCTTCCTGAAAGTAGCTTCTCTTTGTCCTTATGCAGGGAGCAAGTTGGACCCATTGAACCGTAAGTATTTACGTCCTGTAATTTAACCTAAGGTTAATAAACTATTTGGATGTTATGGCTCTGGAGTTATTTTTAGTATCTTTCTCCTGACTGATACATTTATATAATGAGATTGTTTTGATCTTTTGGAACTTCTTGGCAAACCAGCTAAAAGGACGTGAAGGAGCAAATATTAAGAAAATCCCCCGAGGAAAGCTGTAGCTTTATGTGAAGTTAATCAGACTCCATAGAGGTGATTTTAAAGTGTAACTGGAAAATTTAGAAAAATTCCAAAGTGGGCGGAGCCAAGAAACTCTTAGGGGCGTGGCCAAGTGTGGAGCTAAGCAGAGGGGTCAGGGCCAATGAAACATGTTGCTACCTTAACGACTGTCACTATATTTAGCAAATTCTTTGGAGCCCTCTAGCAACTTTTTTTTTTTTTTTCAAAAACCAACTAGTGACAAAGATGGCAGCACTGACACAATTTTATGCAAAATATTGCAGAGCAAGTCAAAATTTGCATGAAAATGTCAAAATTGTTGTGCATACAGATAGTGCCCCCAAAGCTGCAGTATTTAATTTATGTTAAAACATTTTTTTCATGTTTAAATTGTCACTATGATAGTTTAATCTGGCAGTCAGATGCAGGAGAAGGGTCTTAGTCCTGTCAGTCACTCTTCGTACTGCTAATCTCCCTCCCCTTTCTGTCTGCTACTCTATAGCTAGCATAGCTTATCATGAATGCTAGGCTAGTTAGCATGGTCACGATAAGCGGTTTTCCCGTGATGGTAAGTCGTTTCTCTGCTAGGACCATGAGGTTGATCGAGGTCTGAATAGTGATTAATTTTTTTACATCTCAAACTATAGAAATGAATATTGCATATATTTTTTTGTTTGTTTTGTTTTTTCTGTGAGTAAGCCAGTTTTTCCTGATGTCACTTTCAGTGTAAAGAGCAGAAAACTTCGCCTTCTGGGTTACCCAGATATCCCAGTAGATTTGGAACTGGACCCAGAGGGAAACCACACCGATCCCAGTGCTGTGAAAAGTTCAGAACCGCCTCTTGATAACAAGGCAACAAGCCCAGATTCTGCTGAGCCCGTTCCCTCTGCTGAACCCACAGCAGGATCAGGTGATGCAGAGACTCATGAGAAACATGAAGCTGAGAAAACGGCTGACTTCACATCAGCTGTGTCTGACGTGGAGACAGCAGATGGAAAAGAAGCAGATTCAATAAGCTGCTCTGCGCCAGAAACCGCAAGTCTGGTCCAGTCAAAGGACGAAAACGGAGAGTTTCCTAGAATGGATATGAACAGTTTCAATGCGATTAAATCTCTGGTTCTTCAGTTCAAACTTCAACAAAGAAGCTCCACACAAACACAACAGGTGACTTTTTGTTTTTTATACGAGTTAAGTTTCTTCTTCTCACTCCATTTCAAGCTAAATGTTTTTATTTATTTTATTTAATTTAATTTTTTTTTTTTTTTACTTAATAGCAGTCCCATGCTTGTTTTATAGTGATTATAGCTTGAGCTACAGTGCATCTAAAAAGTGAAATGATAAAAAAAAATAATTTTATTATTTCAAACAGACAAAAAGGGAAAAAAATATCATGCCCATTGACATGCAATTTTACATTATTCATTGTTCAAAAAGCAGCAGGCAGAAGAAACAAGATCTTATAATTTCCTGCTCCTCTGAACTCATAAACATTTAAATTTCCCCACACCAAATAAACTCTTAAATTATTCCCACATTGAATGACACTTAAATCTCACATTTTCATCCTTAAGTGTACAAAAATTTATAAACATTTTTAATATCAAAAGCATTTTTGGTCTTTGAGACACCCATCCTATACAACATATTTCCCAGTGATAACAGTTATTTAAAATAACACAACATAAACGGTGTGCTATTATTTATGTCTAAATGCAGTATTACTATATAATAAATAATTGGATGAATCCTTTTATTTACTGTATGTACATTTGTTATAAATATAATATATTTAGATATTTTTTCTTTACTTTTTCTTTTACCTATTGAGAGGTATTATATGGATTTATTTTTAACATGGCTCAAAATAAAGCAGCAGACTAAACAATTAATAAAATCTATTGATTTTTAATACAAGTATAACAGTACTTTATAACTTTTTATATTAAAAATTGCTGTTTTGCATTCAGACATCTACATTGCATGTGACTTTAGACAGTTGAAGCTATCGCTAATTCATTGCTAAAGCTAGCTAGCGCTTTTGTGTATATCACAGATAAGTCCAAATTTATTGCCAGTTGGCTGAATAAAGTTTGTGCATTTCTTTGGAGATATGGGTCTTAAATTTCATTCATAATGATCTTAAAAAGTCTTAAATTTCAGTTTGAGCCTACAGGTGCCTTGATTGATTTCAGCCTCATGATTCTTAAATAACACTAAAGATATTTTCCCAGTTGCTCACTGTTGTTGTTAATCCTAACATATCTTTATCAAAACAGAGTCCCGAAAAGAGAACTGAGGAGCAGAGCGCAGACGAGACGCCTTCCGCCAAAAACAAGCGCTCACCGTCTTCATCACCTTCACCCATATCTAAAAAAATTAGACTCTCACCCGAACCCTCTTCTTATTCAGATTCAGAGACTCAGGGAGTTCTTTCATCATCTTCTGGTGTTAGGATGTCACAGGAAAACGAGAGTGAAATGGTCAAATCTGACCGCAAGGAAGGAAAAGCAGAACCAGAGACCTCACCAGATGGAGAGAACTTGGACTTAACCAACCAAAGCCAGAGTCCAGAGGCAGATTCTGCAAATAAAACACTCGGAGAGATTACCAAAAAGAAGACACAAAAAGACGAAAATGACAAAAGCATAGAGGACAGGGTAGATGAAAGTTATGAAGAAACAAATAAAGAATCTGAGATTAGCCATGATGTAGATCAGGAAGGCATTGAGGGCAAAGAGATGAACGCAGCTATTTGTGATAAGGAGAGAGCCGCTGATGACCTTGAAGCTTCTGAGAAAGACAAACATCAGCAGGTTGAAGATGCAGGTTTTACTGTACAACCAAACAAGGAAACAAGTGTTTCTGTGTCTGAAGAGGGAGAAAATTCACCAGGTAAACAATCTGAGACTCAAACAAAGGACAGCAGTGGAGAGGCAGAGGCGGGGAAAGAAGATAAAGACTCTGGCGAAACGGTTGAGGATCAATCTGTTACTAAAACCTCAGCTAGAAGATCAACTAAATGTTTAAAACAAGATAAAGTAGACGCTAATGAACCAACTATCACAACAAGATCTACCAGAGGAAAGAAAATAACTCCAGATGAAGGAAAAGAAGACAAAACTCAAACAAGAAGAAGGAACGATGCCCAAGATTCACAGGAAAAAAACAAAAATAAAGAAATGTCTTCTGGAGATGTTTCACCAGTGACCTGTGAGCAGGAACCATCATCAGAAATCTCAGACAGCGTCACAGAGACTGAAGACCAGGAACAAGAAGCCAAAACCACCAGGAGGCGCAATCGAGCCAAGAACACTGCGGGGATGACTCCTGGTGAGACAGACGGATTTCCATCTCTTATTCTGACACCAGAACAGCTAAACGCAAGAAAAGCCGCCTAATTTATCGTCTGTTTCAGTGAGGAAATCCACCAGAGGGGGGAAGTCTGAATCTCCTGGTGAGCAGAATCCGAAAGAATGTGAAAAGGACGCTAAAGGTAAAAAAAGAGAAAATATTTACCATCTGCTTCAATAAATGTTAGAGAGGTAGTTAGTACTTTAGCAGCTGAACAGTAGAAAATCCATAACGGCAGTGGAGCTGCAGTCCGTTACGTGGTTGCTGTAACTAGATTGAATCGCGCCTGTTAGCCGCTTTTGACACTTTTCAACTACGTCATTTAATCATTGGAGGCGCCATGATGGATGTCGGAAACATAACGACCGAAATTGTTTTCCCCAAGTTATTTTTGTCAGTTTATTCGTGGCTTCTTCTAGTTAAAGTCAGATTAATTTGTTTGTGAACGTAACGCACTTGGTTGGGGATTATATACGGCGGTATTTACAGAAGCCTGAAACAGCTAGCTTAGAAACCGACCCGTTCCTTCTCCCTCCTGACGTATTGATCAAATTACCGACTCTGCCTGAACTCACACCACAGGATTTATGTCACTGTGTTATAAACAGCGTTTCCTTTTACACCGGAGCGGCCTCAAAAACGAACAAAAGACGAGATGCTAACCAGTTTTTTCCATACATGCTAGGCTACACGACGGCGCGGCATTGTCTCCATGGTTACCAATGGTTGGACACGTACCTTCTCCATAATGCGATATTTGCTATCTTTCTAATCATACTTACTTATAAAGTTTGTGAACGTTCATTTTCTTACCTTGTAAAAATGTGTTCGCTGCAAATCCGTGATTTCACCGAGGGCTGACAATCATTGTGATAAACGGCTGCTTGTCATTTTATTTCATAAAAATAAAAGGACAAGTTTGGTTTCACAGCCACGTCCATTACCATGGCAACCTGCTGACAACGGCTCAGATAGCCCACTGAGCTGAGTTTATATTGAAGTGCTTCAGTAAAATCCATACCAAAAAAACCCCAGAAGAACGCAAACATTTTCCACACAAACAGAACTATTTCGTAATTGTTAAGTTAGTGAACGGCCACCAGAACGACCTTTTTTAATAGTTCCAACACTATTATGTTAATCAGTCCTTTCTTTTCAGTCCCTAGCAAACGGAAGATGGAGATTTCCGGACCTGAATCAAAGAAATCTTGTGTCGACACAAACGTCAAACTTCCTCCGTTCAATCCTAATGAACCTTTAGGTGAGATACGCACAATTTATTACAACAATTGTTAATTAAGACCTGGATCCAGGAAATGGTTGACATGGGCAAAATATCTCTTTATAAGTGAAATAATCTGGATTATTGACTTAAGCGGCAAAAGTCAAGCTAAAACCTTCAGCGGTAAAATTAGCACCTTAGCTAACGTTAATTCCGAACCAGCTCAAAAAATAACACCATCATATTTTCCTATCTTTCACCTCATTTACAGACACGTAACTTATAACGTTGCAATATGCCTCATATATAATGCACCAGAGTTGGTAACGTAAAGGTAACGTTATTTTACCAGGCTAACCAGCACAAACCAGCTCATGCTATCATGCTAAGTTATAGCATGATAGCATGATGCTATAAGCTACATTAACTCCATCTAAAATGTACATTTCCAGACTAGGTTTTGGCTTCAAACAGTTTTCTAAGAAGTGTTTTTTTACCTGTCCTGAAGAGCTGAAGCAGTGTGAGCCCACAGCACGGAGACAGAGCTGCACTTGCACTTGGAGAGAAAAAGCTGGTTGGAAGCGAAGCAACGCTTGATGACGTAGCTAGATAAACTGCATGTTAATGTTAGCTAGGATGTGAAAAAAACAAAAGTACATTCTCTCTTTCTGCCTTAAAAATATGTTAACCACTAAAGGAGTAAAAATACAGAAACAGGGAACCACGATGAGGCAGCTATGATGACCGTTGGAAATCAAATATAATTCTTACTGTATATTATAAGTACAGTACCACTACTGTAATGTGTAAGCAGTACATTACTGCAAATTCAAAACATACAGTAGGTTACTGTAATACTATGTACTATACCCATAATGCAATGCAAACTACAGTAACTACTTGTAAAGATGTCTTATGGTAGGGTGACCAAATGTCCGTATTTCCCGGGACATGTCCGTATTTCACGTCCTGTCCCGGGCGTCCCGGGTTTTTTTTAGAAAGTGAGGAAATGTCCTGTTTTTTAAATTACCTTCATTGGACCAATAAATTTACAGGAACTAAGGAACTGCGCACGGCGCTGCGTGTGACGTAATCCCTGAGCCGCGTCAGTGCGGGCAGCCCTGTTCAGAAGATAGATAGCGTGGCTGTCAGTACCCCAACAACATGCGAAAGCGCAGTTTGCCCGCTTTCAGACCCACCCCCTACCCGCCCGCCCGCCCGCCCGCTCCAACGTGTCCTGGTTTTCCCAACTGAAAATATGGTCACCCTATTTATGGTAGTTTTACTGGGCATTTTGTGGGATTTAACTGTAAAAAATACAGCAAAGGCTAACAGTGTATGATGACCGTTGGAAATCAAATATAATTCTTACTGTATATTATAAGTACAGCACCACTACTGTAATGTGTAAACAGTAAATTACTGCAAATTCAAAACATACAGTAAGTTACTGTAATACTATGTACTATACCCATAATGCAATGCAAATTACAGTAACTACTTGTAAAGATGTCTTATGGTAGTTTTACTGGGCATTTTGTGGTATTTAACTGTAAAAAATACAGCAAAGGCTAACAGTGCAGTTTCCTCCCTATTTTCATGCAAGGCACAGTAGTGCCTTAGCATGGATGAGGTGTTATTATTGTACCCCAACTCCTTGGAGCACAATAAACACCTCACCTTTACAGAAAATAAGAAACAGTGAAAAATACAGTTCCTCATAAGCAAACCTAATGCATCTGCAAATGTTCAGTTCACCTTACCTTGTTAGGGCTTATCAAATCGAAATGTTCCCACATAGGGGAAATCCTCCTCTTTCTCGCCGGCTCCATCCTACTCCTATCCTGTCCTCGCGCTCCTAAATCTCCTATCTATCTATCTACCTATCTCTCTCCTAAACTCTCTAAACACCAAACTAACTGTCTCAAACTAAATAACCATTATCCAAACTCTGCTATCCAAACTATCAAAACTCTATCCACTCTCTCAACTGACCGCAACTCGCCTACAACAACCCACATGAATGGAGCCTGTGGGGTTTCTAAAGCCGTCAAACCCAGCGCCAAACTCTGAGCCACTTCCCGAGGCAGTCACGTGGTACAGCCGGGCAGCGAGGCTTCGGACGTCATCGTTTTCGGCTCCTCCCCTAAATGAAGCAAGCCTCGATACGCGCTTTACGGAAATGCCCCCTCCATTACTCGACACACGCCTCGAAGCCTCGGCACATCACGTAACATCACTAGTAATTCCTTAAAATTGTGGGAAAAAGTACCAGTTCCATTGGCAGATTATGTCACTTTCAACAAGACAAATAATCTGCTAATCCCACTAGAACTTTTTCTTCAATGTTAAGGATTTACTGACCTAAAAGAAACACCTATAACTTGCTAAAAAGTTATTTATAAGTTAGTTTTGTGTTATTTCAAGTGTGCTAAAATATAACCACTAGAAACTAGACCAAATATACTTGGTGATGTCTACATTCTCCTACTGCACAGAAGTCGGATTCATGTCGCATTTAATAAGTAGCATGAACGACCAAACAAAAACATTAATTAAGCATCAAGACCTCCTGTGTGAACGTAGCCTGTCTTTTATTTCTTTCACTTTTTATCATATTACTACTAAGGTTGTTCTTTGTCTTATAAGGTTGTGATATAATAAAGATTAAAGTCAGGTCACCTCTTTGGAAACTTCAGTGAGGAGATCCGGAGAAGATCGACACTGTCTGGGGTCATAGTCCGACTGACCGTGGGTTCTGGTTCATTCAACAAAAAACCAAAGATTTTAGTTTCAGTGATTTAAAAAAAACAACTTTTTCTTCACTATCATATGAAATGCTGAGCAAAAATACTTAATTTCTTTTATAAATCTGCTTTTTTAAGTTACTGTACAAATGTTTTTATTACTTTTAAGGAGAAGGATCATCCAAATGTAAAATTCAGCATTAAAAAATGAAAAAGTGAATCTTACTTTTGAGGAAAACTCATGTAAATATGTGATATTTATAGTTTTTCTGATTGATTTTCACCTTTCAAAGCGTGATGGTTTCTTTTCTCCGGATCCCATACATTCCAGCAGCTGCTTCTGGGTTCTCCCACTGACACGTAGCAAAAAAATACTTTTATTAGTCATTGTCAGTTACACAAGAGCCTCAGATGTAGTTCACAATTTCAATAACCTTACATTAACTCTTCTGTGACCCTGGTTATTTTGTTTGTTTAACTTTAACTGGGTGGATCCAGGATACATTAGACATGGTCAGGGTACATATAAAAGACCATAGATACACCCTCCCATCAAACTTCAATATGACAGGTTATGAATATGAACATGAATAATTAGGAGTATGACGGGGAGGAGGGAGGGGTTTATATGTTAATGAATTTGACACCTCTTCCCGCTGTGGGTCGTAGTGCTTGATGTCATGAGATAGAGTGGATGTTATTGGCTTATTGTAATTCTTTATCACAGCCCTGTACTGTTGGTGAGTCTGAAAGGCTGCTGTTCTTTAGTGGTCTAGACTTCCTCTCCCCCCAATACTTTGCACTTGGTCTGAAAGACACCTTTCTCCTCCTGCTCTTTGGTGGGATAATCAGACTTGCCACCTCAGCTGTCTTCTGCTCTTTGAGTGGTCAACCCAACCTGCTTCCTCTCCCCCCATCAAATTCTTTCTCCTGTCTTTGTATTCAGCTTGAAACACACCTCTCTTTGCTCATCCTCTGACTCGTCTCCTCAGCATCAATTGTTTGTCCTGTTCTTCTGGGGTTCTGAGAGACACCCCCTACCTAGCTACAATTGTTTTTACCTATCTCCTTTTACCAAGGTGTTGAGGGGATCCATTTTGGTGGCCTTAGGATCTCATCTCTGCTTTTTGCGGATGATGTGGTCCTATTGACTTCATCAGGTCGTGATCTGCAGCTCTCGCTGGAGCGGTTCGCAGCCAAGTGTGAAGCGACCGGGATGAGGATCAGTGCCTCCAAATCCGAGGCCATGGTCTTGAGCCGGAAAAGGGTAGAGTGCCTTCTCCGGGTCAGGGGGGGTGTCCTGCTCCAAGTGGAGGAGTTCAAGTATCTTGGGATCTTGTTCATGAATGAGGGAAGAAGGGAGCGGGAGGCCGACAGGCGGATTGGTGCAGCGTCTGCCATCAAGCAGGCGTTGTACCGGTCCGTCGTGGTGAAGAGAGAGCTGAGCCAAAAAGCGAAGCTCTCGATTTACCGGCCGATCTACGTTCCCACCCTCATCTATGGTCATGAGCTTTGGGTCATGACTGAAAGAACGAGATCGCGGATACAAGCGGCCGAAATGGGTTTTCTCTGTAGGGTGGCTGGGCTCTCCCTTAGAGATAGGGTGAGAAGCTCAGCCATCTGGGAGTCACTCAGAGTAGAGCCGCTGCTCCTTCACATCGAGAGGAGCCAGTTGAGGCTCGGGCATCTGGTCAGGATGCCTCCTGGACTCCTCCCTGGTGAGGCGTTCCGGGCACGTCCCACCGGGAGGAGGCCCCGGGGAAGACCCAGGACACGCTGGAGGGACTATGTCTCTCGGCTGGGAACGCCTCGGGATTCCCCCGGAGGAGCTGAATTATTCATAGTGGACTCACGGGATTATATTGCATTGACATGAACATTTTCAGTGTGATTGTGTTCAAACTGAGACTAACTTTCATCCTTCTGAGAATTTATTCTCTAACAATCGTATGATCTTTCTACATCAAGTAAAGAAACTATTTCTGATAAGATCTTTATAGAAGATCACATCACAATAAAATACTTGTTAACTCTTTTATTGTCAGTAAAAAAAACAAAAAAATGTTTTGATCATCATGGAGTTGAAGTTTATGTCAACTGCATTCAGTTTATCTAACGTCTTTTTAGCCTCTATTGAAGTATTCCACCATGTTGGGTATTAAGTCCCAGTTAGCTTTTCATCTGGACACTTAGTAAAAAATCATAAGCTTGAATTTTTTATCCTGATCTGACTTAGAAACAAACCACATGAATTCTGCAGAATTTTACCACAAAATTAGTTTTGCGGTTCCTTAAGTGACTGAAAAAAAATATGAAAAGAAAGAAGTAAAACTGACTTTGTCTCATCCTTTGCCTCTGCCTCTATATTTGAAATTCAGGACAGAGACGGTGTTGTAATTTCCTGCATAAACATTTATGATTCCTGAGAAAGGATCCGAGAACGCAAATCATCCTGAGTAAACAGCAGCAGGCGGGGAACTGTGTTCAGCTCCAAAGGAATCATATCAATCAACGTGTGAACAACAAAAGTGTCCAGTAACCACTTGCTACATGTCAGAATTAGTCAAATATTTAATGCTTCAATATGCATCAGCAAATCACCAATTCAGTTCAATGTAAATAGAAATTAAATGTCGTAATATCCAGTATCAGGCAGTCTTCTAAAGACAGTGTTGCCGTCATGGCATGCTAACTGTTCCAATAGCTAACATTGGAATATTCCAATATTCCAATATGGATTTTTCTATATCTAAATGTGACTGTGCGGTGAAGCTAAAAATTAAACTACTGTAATAATTGGTGCAACAACAGTTACATTTTGTCAGAAATATTTACAAATAAAATATAAATGGGGCATATGAGATCATTTCACCTCCTCTGGGTGTCACAGACACAGAATCTGAGCACCGGCAAGAGGAGCGGTCATATCTACTAGCTGGGGTTTATTTTACTATTTTTATGATTTACTTCATTTGTAAGAAATAAGCTATGTAGGAATATATGTGTGTGCCTGTGTTGCATTGTGCGTGTTTGTGTGGGTCAGACACACAACGTGTCCACATTTGTGTGCTTGTGGCCTGTATTTGTGTGGCTCATAAGCATCGTGTTGATTTTGTGCTCCACTTACATGAAGAGCATTAGGGTTGTGTTTGTGTGAGTCGTGTGGAAATTAGGGCATAAGCAAATTATCACTGATATTTAAGATAAGTTATAATTTGCTTATCTTAGAGATAAGTGGATTATCTCTAAGATAATAAGCAAATTATTACGTATCTCTAAGATAAGTAATAATTATCTTATTAATTAAGATAATTATTATTAATATGCAAATTATTACATATCTCTAAGATAAGTAATAATTATCTTATTAATTAAGATAATTATTATTAATATGCAAATTATTATGTATCTCTAAGATAAGTAATAATTATCTTATTAATTAAGATAATTATTATTAATATGCAAATTATTACATATCTCTAAGATAAGTAATAATTATCTTATTAATTAAGATAATTATTATTAATATGCAAATTATTACGTATCTCTAAGATAAGTAATTGTGTGTCTGTAATAATTTGCTCGTCTTAAGCAAATTATTCTCAGGTAAGAGAAGATCCTACATCATGGTCCTGCTGCTGGCCTCTGGTCTGTTGTCTCCTCCCCGACTCTTTGCTCCTTCTATTGTGACAATAAACATTTCTTTAAAATATATCAAAAGCAACAGTGAGAACAACTTTTGCAAAGAAAAAAACAGGACTGGGTTTATTCCTGGCAACAACTAGCTATCAAGCAATGCAACATGGCTCAACAGCAACAGCAAGGGCCCCTCCTTTTCCAGTTCAGGCATTCGCCTTGTTAGGCCTACGACAAAGTTTATTTGCCCACAACTGATGAAGCCAATAGGACCTCATCACATCTGCAAAAAGCAGAGACGAGATGCTAAGGCCACTAAAACGGATCCCATTAAAAAACCTTGACTGCATCTAGAAACTGGTGGGGAAGGGCAACCTGTGGAGAGCAACCTGTGGAGAGCAACCTGTGGAGAGCAACCTGTGGAGGGCAACCTGTGGACGGCAACCTGTGGAGGGCAACCTGTGGACAGCAACCTGTGGAGGGCAACCTGTGGAGAACAACCTGTGGAGAACAACCTGTGGAGGGCAACCTGTGGAGAGCAACCTGTGGAGAGCAACCTGCGGAGGGCAACCTGTGGAGGGCAACCTGTGGAGAACAACCTGTGGAGGGCAACCTGTGGAGGGCAACTCTCACTATGTTTCTCTAATCTGAACCATTTGCAAATTCAATTTTCTAGAAATTAATACTACCTTTGTGAGGACAATGTACATTAGTCAATAACCCCAATTTAAATAATTTTTGAAATCCTGGGGGGAACCGGAGCACCCGGAGAAAACCCCACACTAACACGGGGAGAACAGACAAACTCCCACAGAAAGAGGCGCCTGGTTGAGAATGAAGAACGCTTTTCTGTGAAGATGCAGCGCTAACCACTGCATCACCGTGTTGTCCTTTTTTGTTTTTTAGTCTAAAATGTAAAATGTAATTTGGGGTTTTGAAAATGGTTCAGGACTGACCTGGACTCTTTAACTAGTTGCTTGTTTTAGAGGTTTTCTTGCTTTTCTCACCACAAATGTTTCTCCAATCGGAACCGTTTGCAAATTAAATTTTCCAGAAATTAATACTACCTTTTTTGAGGACAATTTACATTGGTCAATAACCCTAATTTATATGGTTTTGGAAATCTGTGGGAAACCGGAGCACCCGGAGAAAAACCCACGGTCATTTTTTGGGGGGGATCTAAAATAAGAAATATATTTTGGGGTTTCAAACGGTTCAGAAATTACATTTTTTCCTAATCGCTTGACTCAGAGGCTTTCTTGCTTTTCTTCTTGAACATTTGTGGTTTTCTTAGCCCCAAACAGTGTCGTATCTTCTTCCACACTGATTTTTGCTCGGCGACTGCCCCCACTGGTTCCTGTGACAGATTTTCCACAGAGCGGTCCGTCACGTCCATGGATTCTATGTTAGTCGGCATGTTTTCCATAAAGTCGTTTACCTGGTTGGGAGAGGCATCAGCAACATCAATGTTTTCTGACAGGGTTTCCTCTGTCAGACGGTCCTGATCCATGGACGCAGTGTCAGAAACCTTGTTTTCCAGGGTAGTGTCTTTCTCGTTTGGTTCTTTTTGTCTCGCAGGTCCTAATTCGTGTTTGAGATGTAATTCAGTTTTTATGTTTTCCTGCTGTGAGTTAAGCTCACAGCCGGAGTGAAGTTGTTGAAAAGCAGTCAGTTGTTTTAGGAGACTGTCTTTCTCAGCTTTAAGCTCGGTGATAATCTTCAGGTCACTCATCCTTTGCTCTGAATAAGTTTTAATCTCTTTATGTGCATCCTGCTTAAATGTTTCTAACTGCTGTATTAGAGTCAAAACATTTCCTTCATATCTGGCTTTTAGTACTTGGTAAGTAACTGTTGCGAATTCCACAACAGATTGCAGATGTTTTATTACCTTAGTTGATTGCCTTTGGAGGAAAGAGATATCTTCTGCATTTTTCTGGTTGAGGATGTCCTTCTCTGCTCTGAGATCCTTTATGAGCTCAATAAGTTCATGCTTGGTTTTTTCCAAATTAGCTTCTGTCATATGACTCATTTCTTGCTGATAACCTTTGTTTTGCTGTTTAAAGACAGAAACATCTGCTTCATACCTCGAGTTTAGTTCTTGGTATGAACTATTAATCTGCTCTAGTTCTCTCACCAGGCATTTCTCGGTAACCTTGAAGCTTCTGATCTCCTTTGACATTTTCTCTATTAAATTTTGGTCCTGTCTGATCTTGTCTTTATTGACCATCTGCATGTCAGCCTGACGTTTCCTCTCACTAATGTCTGCTTCAGATTTGGACTGAAGCTCCTCGTATTTAGCCTTCATGTCGTCCAGCTCTTGTTGGAGTGCACTGTTTTTATCTTTTAATTCCTCAATCCTTGACATGAACGCTCGCTCTGTGGCAATAGGATCTACCTTCACTGTGTCTAAGTCCTCTTGCAGCTGCTGTTTTGTTTCGCTGTCCACCTCGGAATCGATAATTGCAGGGCTGAGAGTCTCTGGATTGTTGTACTTTTCAATTGCCTGTAGTTGTTTCTTCAACTCGATGCTCCTGCCGATGAAAATCTCCTTAAGAGCTCTCTGCGTCTCTACCTCAGCTTTTGTTTCCTCCAGTTTTGTTTGGGTATCGTCCAGCTTTTGGTTCTGGTCAAATAATTTTGCTTTCTCCATTTTTAAAAGAGAGGCAAGTCGTTGTATCTCTATGTGGAAATCAAAGGGAGGAGGTCTGTTCCCTACCCACCCATACTGACGTCCTTTGGCTAAATCACTGATGGAACAATTTTGGCTTTGATGTGCCATGTTTTGACAAAATAATACTTGTTCAAATCAGTCTGCTAACAATCTCACTGTAAAAGCGCTTTGCGTGCGTCTGAACTCCTCAGTAGTGCAGCAAGCAATGACAAGAAGGTAGAAGTTTGTTACATAGATAGAGTGCTGATGACATCACAAGCATGACTCTAGTTGTGACATCACAGAGTTTTCCTTCATCTTTGGAATGTGTTACCGTTGGTTACACTGTTTATGTTGTTATACAAGCAGTTTATGGAGAGACGTTTTTTTTGGCAATATTTACATAAAATGTGTGAATTTAGATTTCCAGATTTGTTTCATTGTGTCCAATGAAACATAAAACCTTTCAAAAGTTTTCACACACTCACACTTTTACAAACCTGAAAATTGCAAAGAAAAATAATACTCTCTTTTAAATCTCCGCCAGAGTGCGCATGTTCACCGCTGGGGGGCGCCAGTTCTCCATTGATTACATTTGTAAATATGCAACGGAAAACATTCAACATGCAACTTGTAGGTGGGAATTTTGGTATTTTCAGGACCAAAATGACAATAATTCATGTAAGTAATAAAAAAAACAAAAGGATTTTTTCCAAGTCAGTTTCTTTCAATAAAAACTTATAAAACTTTCATAAAAACTGCAGGTGTGAGTCTGGTGAATTTTTGGTTAAAACATGTTTGTTTTTCATTCAGTGGGTAGAAAATCCAGAAGTTTTACTCAAGTAAGAGTAGAAATACTTCATAATGAAATTGCTCAAGTCAAAGTAAAGAGTACAGAGTAGTAAATATACCCCTAAAAGTTTACATTTTTTCAAAAAGGTTACTTAAATGTAACTGTATCTAGTTCCTAACCAACTCTGGGTACAGACTAGTATTAAGGAAGAATAATTTAAAATTAACTTTGGACAAAACGTTTGGCTCTCTCTTCCTTACTTCCGGGTCCTCTCAGCGGGCGGCGTGCAGCCAGAGTGAAACAACAACACTGCGCGTTGACGTCACAGAATCACAGAGTTTAATCCCATACAAAGCAACGCATGAATCAATCACCAAAGCTGCAGAGGAACAGAGATATGCATTCTTTACCTTATACAGACAAAGACAGACAAGACAAAGACAGACAAAAAACAAAACAAAGACGCGTCTTTGGAGAGAGCCGATGAAAAAAAAGCAAAATAGTGGCAGCTCTCTGATTTTTTTCTCCTGACGCTAAGTCTTATACTAAAGGTGTGTCTTGTCTTTTTAACATATGCACTTAAGGCGTTCCTCTAGTTGACCAACTGGAAACATGGTATTAATACTTAGAAAAATGTCTTAAAAATTAAATGTTAGCGGTTTCAATCTTCTATGTTGTATTAAGATTCACACCCTCCCAGATGTTGGTGTCTTGCAGGCTTTTGATCTGCTGTGGACAGACCAGATGTCTCTCCCCCAAGCTCCAGTGCTTCTGCCCTGCAGGAAATGCTAATTTTATGGCTTCGTGTGCTCTGGCCGCACAGCGGGAGGCCCCATCGAGGGATCTGCATTTGGCCCCTGTTTGTCTGAATGCTTAACACAAACCTGTTCAAAATGAAGAAATTTGTTCAAAATAAGAGTGTTGAATATACCTTTTACACATGCCGTAAGATTAACTGTATTAAACACTAAAAATAATCATTTTTCCTCAACACTAGGCAACACCAGAGGTTCTCGTACTGTGCCATGAGTCCATGACTTGGTGTTAAAGTAGTTGTACCTTTAATGTCCAGATTTCATAATAAAAGTTCTATTTACCTCACTGTGAAGTTTGATTAATTACTCATTATTCACACATTTTTCTTGTCTATTCTTCTCTTCAGGAAAGGAGTTTGTGAGCCGTAAGTGGGGGTATTTCTGTAACCTGTGTTGTGTTTCCTACCTGAAGGACGACCAGCACTGCAAAACCCAAACCCACTACGACAACCTGCAGGTTCACATAAAAACACATTAGAAACCGATCCACTGTTGCGTCTTTGAGACTCCTGCTTGGTTTTTATGTTTGTTTCTCTTTTACTTCTCAGAGATATTACCAGACGCGGGAGAAGCTAAAGCCTTCTAAAACGCTGAACCAACGTTGAGGGACATCTTCCTGTTTGACCAGCTTGTTGGTTTTTGATGAAGAATGTGAAGCTGTTACTGATGATGCAGTTATTACTTGAACATACATTCTATTTACATTTCTCTGATTTTTCCTGAAACATCACTTTTTTGTATTTTTAATGATTGTCAGTTAATCTAAGCAGTAATTTTCAAATTGGTTAAGTGTAGCTAACGGAAGCATTTTTTGTATAATCAATTTGTCACAATGTGAAGTAATTTTGAAGCATTGCTCTGGATTATCTAAATGTTATTTTGAGGTAAAATTACTTTTCTGACACGATTGCCATTTTTTGTAAGAAAATTATAATGCCTCTAGGGGAGATTTGTTTTTCCCTTTTTCTTTTGTCATAATGAAAATTTTCATTTTAAATCCAGAGTTCTTTAAGTAAAATAAAATATAATTTTACACTAAAACTCAATGTGTGTGAAGCCTACGTTTCTATTATATGTTTTACTTTAGCTATTTTGTTTGGTGTTTTGTCTCTAATCATGGTAGAGGATGCTAGGATGCTACCCATGATATATTTAGACTTTGTCCTTAAGATAAAATACTTATTCACACCATGTTTGTCTTCTCTCTCATTAAAATATATATAAGTACATATACAAGTAAGTACCAATAAGTAAATCTCTTGTTTGGATCACTGGTTCTCCTAACGCACAGGTGTCAAACTCCAGTCCTCAAGGGCCGCTGTCCTGCAGTTTTTAGATGCGCCACAGGTACAAAACGCTGGAATGAAATGGCTTAATTACCTCCTCCTTGTGTAGATCAGTTCTCCCAGCCTTGCTAATGACCTAATTATTCTATTCAGGTGTGGTGCAGCAGGGGCACATTTAAAAGTTGCAGGACAGCGGCCCTCGAGGTCTGGAGTTTGACACTCCTGTAAACGCTCGAACATCCAAATTGTAAAACAGTTACGCTCTTATTTTGAAATTCAGCACCTGAACCGGATATGGCTAAATAGGGTCGCCATTTCTAAGCTGGCTCATCTACTAACAGTTGATAATTTATGTTTAAAAAAAAAAAAAAAAAAAAAAGTGACAAACTGGTTAATTTTGTATAAGTAAGCTGAAAGAAAGCCAACTAAAGGTATGTAGGAATTAATTATGAAAAATAAACGTGTACTGAAACAGTTTAGTTTAAAATTCCATCGCCGTTTGCTTAGTTGTTGTCTCGTTAGCATAATGGCTAACAAACGGATTTTACCCCCGCGCTAACGTTAGTCTACAGTTAAAATGCTGTTTTATAATGTTTTCTCTATCCCAGTATGCTCATATGCTCTAACTTTTAACATTGTTAATCCACCTTAATTAAGATTGTAGTCATAGCTTCATAATTTTTGTTTAAATGACAGATATCTCATTAGCATAATTTAGTTACCATTGTTTTTTTTTTAAGTTACCATTGTGGTCGTCAAGTTAACGTGTAGTTGTGATTTATGCTAACCTATAAACTTTTACTTTTTAATCTTTGGACATTTCACACACACACACACACACACACGCAACTGTTGATTAGATAAGATAAGATAAATCTTTATTGTCATTGTCACAAGGACAACGAAATTCAAAGGGTGCCATCAGTCGGTGCACATGCCCAAAAACAAAAAATAACTGTCTCACAATTCACACAACGCAAGAATCAACAAACAACTGGCAAAAAATAATAATAAGAACAGCCACATTCTCACATACATCATTTATGATGATTAATGGTTGTTTTTGATTGCATTTAGTTTTGTTATTGCTATCGGGTAGAAACTGAATGTAAACAAAAAGCTAGCAAGCTAATTTGTTTGGGCAACTCGAAAAGCAAACTGGTAATTTTATAGATTACTTGCACACAAAACAAGTGTTGCCAAACATGGGGCGCCTGATTGTATGGTAATTAAATAATTAGCCAACACTTATTGCAGAAATAATTTTTTTCTTGTTCTATAAACATAATGCAATCAGTGAGGTGGTGCAAATAACAAATTATATAATCTGCTAAATAGTTCTTATGATGAAATGTGGTTAAACCAACAAATTGTTGCAAGTTTACAGATTTTAATTTTCTTGGTAGAAAAATCTTTAACATTATTCAGTTTCATAATTGAAGCAGTTTCTTATAGCTCTTATGTCTGTTCATTTACAGAGCAATAACTATTTGAAGAATGATAAAAAGTTAAATTAAATGGTTATGATTTATATAAATTTAGCATTTTCTGGATCTATTTTCTATAACTTATACTTTTTGTGCATCACTTCACTACTAGTACATAAAGGGCATTTTAGATAGTTTGTTGCATATTCTGACATCCTGAGGAACAGAAACCTCCATTTAACATCTTTCTTTACCCTTTTAGCGCCGTGGCTGCTGGAGCATTTGGTACAAGGAAGATTTGGTCATTTGTTTCCTGTTGTATCTGGTAGCTTTGCACAACTGTGCTGTGGATAGCAAGGCTATCAGTTTAACACCAAACATTGTAACAACGCCAAGCTATGACACAATAATGTTTTCACTTCTCTAACCATCAGCCTTCATTCCTTTTCTGATATTTATAACATCCACACTGGGAAGCACAGATTTGAAATCTTTAAAAGTAGAAACACTTGTTTCTAAAACATCAAAAAAGATGCTTTCTTCTTCAAATTGCTCTTCTTCTCAAGGACCTTCAGACTTTGATATGGATGAATCTGGTTCTTCCACAATGAATTCATCACATTTTACAGATGAAACTAAAAGTATAAGTGATATTAGAGTCGATGTCAGCAGGAAACAAGACAACAATGACAAAGCTGGGACAGAGCAACCCTATCCTTTCCCCGATAGCCCAGAGAATATTCTGGAACTGGCCACTAAGATCCTCCAACGGTTTGGGCTTGAAAAAGAAGATTTGGAAAGTCTTCTCTCCTACCCTGAAGACCAGGTCACTGTAACAAATCTGCCTGCCATCTTGGAGCAAATCTGCATTATGAAGAAAAAGAAAATAACTGATGGTTCAAACTTTCCACGTGTCACAAGCACAACTGGATTTGACCATTTTAGTTGTTCAGAAGGTGAACAGATTCACAGAGTCGATCAAAATTTTGGATTTGATGGAGTTTTGGAAGAAACCAGTAAAAGGAGGAGCTCAGCAGAGGTGAAAAACTGGGATTCACATGTTCAGAAAAGCTCTTCCACCAGTTCTAGCTCAGTCAGGACCTTTGTGGACCATCCACCCAATAATTCGAATAACCTGCAGACCCAACCAAGTCGTAGTTTACAGTCCATTCTCTCCTTGTTTCCTCTGGTGATGCAAGAAACCGGTAGAAGTTCTGCCAACTCTGAAGGATCTGAACCAAAATCCAACTGGAGTTCAACACCTGAAATGAAACAAATTGCTGAAATTAAGCAATTTATTTCAATACCTAAAGACGAAGAACCTGGCCAGGCCATTAATGACATGTGCAAAAATGAGAGTAAAGCTAACGGACAAGTTATAATTGCTGTTGAAACGAAGAAGAATCAAAAATCAAACCAGAAGTACGAGAAGACACAAAGTTACTCTGATTTAAATCCAGCTTCTCCTCCATCCATGAGGCCAACGTGTCTGCCTGAGGCAGCTTCCACCCAGTGGCTGCTGCAGCCTTCAGGCAGAGCGTTCCTACCTGATCCAACTGGTTTCAATGGTCTGCCTCCACAAGCCATGATGGAGGATTACACTGCTGCCAAACCAAGGTCGTTCCCACACACCTGTTCTCTCTGCAGCACCGTGTGCGTTAATTTTAAGGTGTGTACTTTTCTTCTGATCCCTCCATTGACAAGTTAACTAAAAGTTAAAGTTAAAACCTTTTCAGTTGTAGAATTCACTTTTACTTTAGCTAATGCTGAAATGATTAATCAAATATTGAAATAATCAATTTAGTAATTTATTAATTAACTCAGGTATACAGTTAAAAAAAGAGAATTTGTTGGAAAAAAATGTATTCAGAGCAGTAATTCAGCATAAACTACAAAATAGATTAAATTTGCATTTAAGATAAGAACACATTTCGATGTCCATGCTTTTACATTGACATCGAAATGTAAATGGCATTTTTAAATTCATCCAGTTCAAATTCACTAAACAAAGTGTTTATTTTTTTATTAAAAAAATATTTAATTATTTGTTGTATTTCTAATGTTGAATTTTAAATGAAAATCTGAAGAATGTGTCAACTTATCAGAATAATCGATTAATACTTAAATAATTATTAGTTGCAGCCCTAATTATAGCACAACAAGGTTTTTGTTAAAATAGTATAAATAACTGCCATTTCATGTAGAAATATTTAAATTTAATGTTTTGTAGAAACTTATAACAAAAGTTTCACAAAAATTAAACGGAAAAATAGTAGGGTTCCTCCCCACAATTTCTTGTTAAAGGAAACCATAACCATAAATATTATTCTATCATTTATCGTAAAAATTTATTCTAATGAAAATAAATTCCAATTAATGCAACCCAAAACTGTCAAATTTTAAAACAAATTTTCATACAATTTTTTCCAGTTTTGGTTTCATAAAGACGTCAATAAATATCGAATTCAAAACTATAATTAAGTGTAGTTAGTATGTGGAATTTAATGACATAAATCACACGTTTTTATGTCATTGGTGTCCTGAAGAATTATTTAGATACAACAGACATGCTGGCTTATGTCTGTTTGTTGGCATAAAACTTAAATATGTTGAAAATGAGAAAAGGAAAAAAAAAAAGAACCAGAAGAAATTGGTTAAATGTTCAAAATGAGCAACCTTTATAAAGAAACGATGCTCCTTCTGGCTGCACTGATTAAAATGTTTTTTTTTTGATGAGTTTCCTGTAACATTTGCTGCTCTTCCTGCCAGGAGTGGATCATCCACCAGAATATCAGCTTTCATATCGAGGCCTGCATTCTCTTCCGCAAAACGTCAGTGACTTTTTTTAAAAGCTCAGTTTAATATTTGTTCTCTGTGATTTATGGATGTTTATCTTTTTGTTGAGTCATCAAGAATATTTTAGGATTTTTAAGAGATTTTTGCTGTTGCTACAGTAGAAATTCCTAATACAACATTCTTTTTTTTTTCCTTTTCTTTTTTTAACGTTTTGCCCTACCAAGAGAAAAAACTAATTCTGACTTTTTATTGAAGAGAATCTGTTAAAAAATTTGGATTTTTTTCAATTTTTCTGTTTTCCTACAGATACCCAAACTGGGATTGTAGAGTACCGCTGTTTGAGAGGTAAGTCAAATAAAAATCCTTAGTCTCCATTTTTAAAAAGTATATTTTTAGGTTATTTTCTACCAATTAAATGATGTTTTTATTTTATTTTATTTTTGTAGTTTTCCTTATAAAGACCCCTCCACCTCTGCTCAGGCATTCCAGCGTTACGATCACAGAGTTGGGTCTGAGAGCCGGTCCAGATCCAGATCCATCAGTTCATACAGACTGGAGAATAAATGTTACAGATCCAGGAGCAGTTCCTGCTCTCCAGGTCCTCATTTCCGCGGTGCTTTGATGAATAGAAGCAAACCAGAGGAGTGGGAGGATCCAAACACTCACAGGTCGGTGAGATGCGAGCAAAATTCTCATCGGTAATACTGGAAAATCTTTAGGGGAAATTTAAAGATGACTTATTATGCTTCCTTGAAGACATTAGGATACTTCTATGCTCTATTTATGTTCATTAAATTTTTTGCGCAAAATAATTCTTAGGAAATGAGATTTCCGTCTGGTCTGTTCTGTTCTAGGGCCTCTGTCACTTTAAATACAAATAAGTTGCTGCTGGCCATGAGTTCCGTTTGGGTTGCTAGGTGATGAGTCTGGGCCTGGCATCTGTTGCTAGGTTACGGGGCAGTGCCTGCTCATTTGTTAGATTCCAGAAGTTTTTGAAAGGGCTCATTTTCCAGACAGCAAAAAAAACATGAACTTATGCTGAAAAGTGAATTTTTTTAAAAGTGCTGCTGTTTTTAGAAGCAGTAGAAACCCAAACGGAAGCACAAAATGTGAATTTTGCATAATGCATCCATTTAAAAGCTTTCTTGATGTCAGAAAAACTGCTGATAATTTACAGTTTTTAAAGTCTTCAACCTTATTTTGGTTTCCTGCAGATCTCTCTCACCACCTTCGACGTGGCGTGACCGCTCGGATTCGAGGAGCCATCGGAGGCGATCTTCATCCGGGAGGAGCAAGAAGAAAAAGTCTTCATCCGACCAGAGACGCAAGAGACCAACAAGGTCATCCAGTAAACGGCTGAGGTCGAGCAGAGTAGAGCAGCTGACCAAAAAGCTGCTGAGAACATCAGGTTGGAGTAGCAGAACGGCTTCTGTCTGTATAATTTTGAAAAGAGATCCGCCACAATGATGAGCCTCTGAAACAAACGTTTTCTCTCCTGCAGCTGTCCAGTCGCTTATGAAGAAATCGCAACTTAAATCTGTGGTCAGAACTCTGGTTCCCATCATCTTGGCTGAACTCAGGAAACTGAAATCCTCTTCTTCTCATTCATCAAAAAAGAAATTGGATTCAAATTTTTCCAAAGTGAAATCTGACCTTCAGATCAGTGAACCTGGTTTGTCCAGAAAGCCTCAGGTTAGCGCTAAGATGCATTTTAAACTCAATTTATTCAAATAAATTGTTTTAGTCTTGTCTCCAATTTTCTGAATGTGAAAATGCTACATCTTACAATAATAACAGTAATAATATTTTTTAATTATTTTTTTTGGCCATTTTTTAACTTTTCCATACAAAAGTAAGAAAAAAACAAAAAAATAAATGCGTACACCATACTGAAAAAAAAAAAAGACGAAATGGATAAACAATTATATAAATTCACAGTTTTATTCTACTGCAGATATAAAACATTTAGAGATAGATGGAAAAATTATTGTAGTAATTAACTTGTTCATACTTTTTTAGTTATTGTACTGATTTTATTTTACACATTATACAGACAATAAAGTTTATTAATTCTGATTTTGTAAAACAATTGACAGCCAAAGAACCAAGTAGAGAGAAATTTGTACTTCAGTTAATTTTTAACAATTTACTTCTAGAAACTAAAGTTCTGCACATTTTCACAGCTATCAGATAGAAGTATTTTGTTAAAAAGTTCTGTGTAGTTTCCTTAAATTGTTTTGCTCTAATTAAATTTTTGCTCCAAAGATTATGTAATCATCAAAAACATTCTGCTTTTCAGGTGTTTTCTGTGTTATAAATTATCTGGACTAATGCATATAAATAAAAGTAAATGTAATGTTATTGTGTATTTTAGCAGATCTGTTTTTAAAGCCCAGACATGTTTTTTACAACCTGGTCATCATTATTTAAGGTTATTTTAGTTTTGGTCTTTTTGCTCTTAAATTTCTTTAATCTGTGTTTGTTTTAAAAACCAGGACGATGCACCAAAAGAGAAAAGGATGAAGAGCCTCGATATTCAAGGAACATCAGCCACTGTGGTTAAAGAAAAGGAGAAGCAGTTTGTATTTAATTTTATTCACACCTACATTTTTACATCAGTATGTTAAAATTTAATGTTTATTTTTATAGAATATACTTTCTAGAAAAAGTTTTCCTACTAAAAGGAAGCAGAAAATGACTTTGCAACAGTGAATTGTAATTTTTCTAAGTGTCTAGTCTTAAGAGGAAAAATTGATTTTTCATTAAAGTAAAATAGAAATATCATGTACTGTCTGAAATTGAGGGATACTAGCAGCAAAGTAAGAAAAAAAAGAATTAGATGACTTTATGGCAAACACAAGAAAAAACATTAATGCTATTAGCAATAGCAGACCCTGATTAAAGAAATGTGCAACTGCAATTTTTAGTATTTTGATTTTAGGTGAGGATTTTAAAATAAGAGTGAATATTTGTGCAAAAAAAAAAAGCAAAATACTGTTTACCAGAAATTTAAAAATTGTCCAAATAACATAAACAACTTAAGTTTCAGGTTTTTCTATTGCTTTTATTAAAAGAAAAAGTCAATAGAGGAGCCTAAAAAGTTGCTAAATATAGTAACAATAGTTACTTGGCCACACCACTCAGTATTTTGCTCCGCCCACTTTTGGGACTTTTCAAAATTCTTTGGGGGGCAGAGTTAAGCTTTCACAAGGGGTAAGTTGCACTTTGAATCTGCTTTCTGTTTATCTAGCAAAACACATATAGCGCATATTAGTATTAAATATTAATCAAATCTTATTTAAAAGGGGGGGAAGAATATGATGGAATAGAAATATAATTTACTCTCCCTCAGTGGAGAAATTCAGGTATACCTGGAGCGAAGTAACTGGGGAAAAAAGTAAGTTACTGTACAGTTATGACAAATTTACAACAAAAGGAAAAAAATATTGAACTTATTAGCAATAGACCCAGATTCAAAGAAATATTCAACTCAGTGGGATCATTTTCTATACATTTTCTTTTTTAGATTTTGATTCTAGGTGATTTAAAAATATACAAAATGTGAGTGAATATTTGTGCAAAAAAAGGAAAATTACAAGAAATTTAAAAATTGTCAGTTATTGCAGAAATATGAACGTATTTTGAGTTCTTTGATTGCTTAAAAAATGTTGATGGAGGGGTCTGAAAAGTCACTAAGTATAGTGACAAAGTTTTTAAGTTGCCAACAGTGCATCATCACAGGTGGCCACGCCCCTCAGTATTTTGGCTCTGCCCACTTTGGGGGAATTTTTACATTGTTTTTTTTTTTTCTGGGGTGGAGTTTTGCTTCCACATGGTTAGTTGCACAGCAACTGCTTAACAGATTAGTGAGAAATGTTTAAATATTATTCAAAGCAACAAACAATTATAAGCGGGCATTACTGCAATCAAGGAAAGTTTATCTTTTTTAGAGCAATTTTAGAATGGACACATTCAAACAGTAAGTCTTTTCTACCTTCAGCTCATTTTCTTTTCTTCTCAGATTATCTGTGGATCCAAAAGTCTTCAGAAGACGACCAACCAAACCTGTGTCCAGCACTGATCTGGCTCTACATTCAACTAGAAATAATGCATCTTTACCAAAAAGAAGGATGACAACAAGCAGACGCATTTCAAAAGCAAAAGCTTTGGTTTCCAAAGCAAGAATTATCCTAAACCGGCCGTTTGTCAGATCTCTAAAAGTAGGAACTGTTAAATTTGAGGTGAAAAAACAAGTTTCAAAGCGTCTAGGAGCTACAAAGTTGATGTTTACAAAGAAGAAAGTGGCTGGTAGTGACTCCAAAAAACCACAAAAAGAGTTTAAACAATCTCTGAAGGGACTGGAAGAGAGAACTACAGAAGAAACGAGACAAAAACCTAAAATTAGAGTAGAACATCTACAGGAAGATGTGAGCAAAGAAGAAATGAAAGAAAATGAAGATCTTATGGAGATGGAAAACCTGGAAACTCTTCAGACCAAAGAGTTTGAAGATGCTGAAGCTCTGAAACATCTGGAAATAAGATCAGCAGATTGTGTGGAGGTTAAAACTACAACTACAGTCAAACTACAGAGGAATTCATCCAGTAAACCAGCAGAGAGTTGCGCATCAAGCTGCTCCGTTTTTACACCAGGACCAGCTGATCCGCCTCAGACTGAACAGAATCTCCTCAAAGCTCCAATGCCTTCAGTTGGTTCATCGTCACAGAGTCAGAGTGAAAATCAGATTTCCTCCTCACGTCAGAGGACTGAGGCTGACGCTTTGGAAACAGGAAGTTCACCTGATTTCAAGAAACGGCAGAAAAGAAAGAAGAGAAAAACAAAGAAAAAAGGTAAATTTAACAACATAAACCGATCAAAGAACACCTGATGGTATTTTTCCTTTCTGGTATGTGAATCCTATAAAAGTCACAGTGATTTTTGTTTGTTTTTCTGTAAATTTGTTGGTTTTGGCTCATCATGGGGTCTGCTAATAAAGACACATCATGGTTTATTTGCCAACTTCATAAAATATTGTTTTTTTCTTTATTGTAATACAATTCATTTTATTTTTATAGAGCCAGTTCACAACATGTTGTCTCGAGGCAGAGAAAAAAAAATTCAATCTCTTCTTGTATCCATTCTAACTTGATCTCAGTTATCAGACAATACAATCAAGTTCAGATTATTATTCAGAGTAGTTTAAAATGTTTTTTGTTATAAGGAAACGCAGCTGATTGCATCGAGTCATTAACTTGCAGGATTCACAACGAACACAGACGGTTGTCTGCGTTGACTCGTTAACTTTAATCCCCCAAACAGAGCATGCATGGATGACAGTGGAGAGGAAAACCTCCCCTTTAACAAGAAGAAATATGGCTCAAAAATAAAATCTTTTTTTTTCTAATACCAAATTTCATTTCTGATTTTAAAAGATTTTATTTGTCCCTCAAAACACAAATTACAAACAGAAAATAGATTTTAGAAATGGCTTTTGTTTCAAGAATTCCCACTGGGAGTTGACCTGAATTCAACGTCAAAATAAATAAAAGTTGTAAAATACGTTTGTGGTAGTTTTTGGGTGGGTAAACATCAAATGCATTGGTTTAAAAAAAAAAAAAATCGTAATTTTTATAAAAATTAACTCTTGAAGATCAGAAAATTTGATTAATCGGTAAATTTGATATATATCCTGCAGCAGTATCTCAACGTAATCCGTCTGGAGGAACTCCAGCTACCAAAACGAGTCGTTCAGCTGCCGTCCCGACCTTCAAAGAAAACCTGGTGAAATGTCTGAGTGAAAAACAAATTGGTAAAAAAAAATCAGTAAAATAAAAGTTAGAAAATCTGTAGATTAATCTTAACTGATGTATGTAAATCTTTGTTTTGACTCTCTTCTCCAGATTGTTTAAGCAGGAGAACCATTATGTCTCCGAAGGTGAGTTTTTATTTAACAGCTATGAACCGATTCTCTAAAAACACATCTTATCCGCTTCCCAGAGTTAAAACCTTTGCTTTAAACTGACCCAAACTATACATTTTTAGTTTTAATCGTAAGCTTGATACACTTTTTAATTTGTCTTAGGATCAATAATGCAAATATAACCTCATTTTATTGTCATGTTTCTGTCATTTACTGTGAGTAAATCTAAATTATGTCCCAACCTTTTGGCTCCACATAAAGCCTAATCTATAGTTGAACAGGAACATGTAAAATCTGTGTGAATATTTCTCTACTAATCTATTTTTCTCAGCTGGTTTGCCTCGATGCGAAGGTGCTGCTCATAACAAACCTGCCCAGGTATTTCGACGGCTGCTACAGAGAGGATGACGTTGCTGATCTGCTGCGCCCGTTTGGTTTCATCTTTAAGGGGAGCAACATCTACGTTATTCCTGAAAAGTGCATGGTGGGTAGCAGATACATCAGAGATTTACCGTTTTCTCTTCTTAACCAAGACATCACTGGAGATAAAAACCTGAAAATCCCTCCCAGTAAGGCCTTAGAAACTTTGGCCGTTTGTGCAGTTTTCATTTGTTTTATGCATTTTCTGAACCAGAATGGAGAAATATGAATAAAAACATGAAGAAAAGCAGCCGAGAATTCAGGGAAAATTTCCAGTAAAGTCGCAAAAAGCGAAGATTTGTATATTTATATATGCAGTGAGGAACAAGAAGTCAGCAGAAATGTGGTCTGAGGTCCGGTGCTGGAGGACACCTAACAAACCAACACTCGTAGGAGGGATTTAAAAGCACTCTGTATATGTAAATGTACATTTGTTATTTGTAAGAAAGAGTATAATTTAAGGTTTCTCCTGATTCAACAAGTGATTTTTAAAATGTTTCCATCTTTATGACAAGACTTCTGTGATTTTGGTTGATCAATGTCTTCACTTCTGCCATATAAGTCCAGTTAAAATGTATGAATGCTATAATTATTAAATTGACTCCTTAATATTTTTGTTTATAGGCGTTTGCCCTGATGCCGTCTGTGAAAAGTGTTCAAAACATCGTGGCTTATTTCCACCAGAACCACATAGTTTTCAAAGGATCTAAACTGTCAGTCGGAGTTGTTCACAACATGGTTTCCATGACGCCAGTAAGAATATTTACATTTTGTCTTTACATTTCAAAATATGAGAATTCACAAATTTATTCAGTATAAAAGCAAAAGAGTATGTTATTTTGTAAATGAGCGAAGGGTATAATTTGACGCAAAACAAACAGGCAGCAAAAATTTTAAGATTAAAAAGTTATTACAGTTGTTTAAGTAAGTAAAAGCTATATAGTTACTATTTATTTTTGAACAAGTTTAGATAAAATTTACTGAGATTTTCCTCAAGATCAGTGAGTTTAAATTCTTTACAGAAACCGAATAACTTTTTTAGAATCTCAGTACAAATGAATCTGAAGAAAAACATTAACTCTGTTTCTCTGTTTGTTTCAGTTTGGCTTTTATTCATTTCTGATCAAAAGGACCCATTCGGTACGTATCACATTGTTTCTGACTTTGATACAGATTTTTATTTCAGAAGAAGTGATTGCAGAATAAAATAACACATCTTTGTCAACAGAAACTGAAGGACGATGGAGGAAGTTTGATCTTCATCCACAACATCTCCCAGAGCGAAGCCGGCGCTCTGAGGGAAACTCTGATAAAATTCGGCTCTGTGAGACGATACCTGCCTCTTCTCAACAAGGTGCTGAACTGCAGCGTCTCACACACGTGTGTGAGGGTGTGTGTAGAAAGAAGTTGAATTATTCCTTTGTGTGTTTCAGGTGTTTGTTGAATTTAAAAACAGACAAGAGGCGGACATGTTGGGAGTTTGGTACAGCCTGCTGAAGCGCTCTCCAGCTCATCATGTCTTCAGGATGAAAATACCTCAAATCAACAGTCTTTCTCCACGTCAGTTTCTATTTTAGGACATAAATGTTGAAATGTTGCCGCCCTAAAAGCAACGGCCTTTTGTGGAGCCATCAGAACCAAAGAATGGAGGGATTAGGATTGGGACAGTTTGAGCCGGATAATCTGTTAACCTCCTCCCTAAGCTGCTATGGCCGTCTGAAGAAATGCACCAAAAACAACCAATCAGAGCCAAGGGGAGGGTCTTAGCGCTGTCAGTCAACCTCATGTACTCAAAGCTAGATGTGCTAATGACGGAGAAACAACTTACCGTTAAATGAAAACCATTTATCTACCATCATCAGAGGTTACGCTAACTAGCCGTTAGCATACCTTTGCTAGCTTACTAACTTTTTTGAACAATCATGAATAAGTGCAGATTCATCGCCACTTGCCTGGAAATGTTTTTTTTTTACTTTTTTGAGGTTTTAGTCTTAAATTCAATTCACAGTGGTCTTAAAAAGCCTTACATTTGAGTTTTCCAGAAACCCTGTTGGAGAAATGTTCCCTGATTTCAAAACTTTGGCTCGTAATTCCAATCTCCATTTGCCATTCAGGTCAATATCAAAATCCCGAGACATTTTACTACGCTCCTGCAGACGCGTTTCAACATGTCATGGACAGACTTCAGAATCTACATAAACATAAGTAAAGCATTGACCTTCATTTTTATTTGTGCAGCACCAACAGTGCCAAGCAGAGCTTTGCCAGATGTTAGTGAAGCTGTCGATGGCGCCGTCGTCCCAACTATAAAACATGGCGTTCCTCAGGGCAGCACTCCTCCGTTCTGGATCACCATGACAACCAGCCCTTTAGTGTTTCCCACTTTCTGTCCCTGGTTCAACATCCCAGGTAAAAAATATAAAGAAACGGAAACCATTTGGAGGCTTGATATAGCTCACAATAAGTAACTGCGTTACATTTTTGTCTCGTAGATTATCTGACAGTCAGTCTGAACGGTTTAAAGGTAACTTATTTTTTCTGCCTAATTTTGATCAAGAAGCAAAATAATTCTTATTTGTAAAGTGGAGTCTATAGTTATAGAGGAATACAAAATCTTACCAAACAGTTTTTATCTTGTTTCTAGTGCAAACATCTTAGTACACTTAAAAAAAGACTAAACTAATTTATAAGTAGCTTTCCAGCAAGATATAGTAGCTAGTTTTAAGTCAATAATTCCTCAATATAATGAAAAATTCCACTGGCAAATTATTTCATATGTAACATGGAAAAAATGTCATGTTATCAGTGAAATAATCTGCCAATGGAACTAGTACTTTTTCTTCAATTTTAAGGAATTATTGACTTATAACAAGCTACTATATCTTGCTGAAAATCTACTTATAAATTAGTTTAGTCTTTTTTTAAGTGTACTAAGATGTTTGCACTAGAAACTAAACCAAAAATACTTGGTAAGAATTTGTTTTTGCAGTGTTCAGATATAAAACTATGTTGATTTTTCCATGCAGCAGAAATGTGGTCTGAGATGTAGTGCTGGTGGATACCTAGCAAACCAACACTCTGAGGAGGGATTTAAAAGCGTTCTATTTATGTAAATGTACATTTATTAAATCCCTCCGAATATTTTAGGCATTTATTTTTCTATTTGTGCCTTTTCAACCTGTAGAAAACCATCAGCCAGGCCTCAAAGTTCTGCACTGTCATGCTAACGGGTTTGCCTGAGAGAAACTACACCCACCAGGACGTCGCTAAGCTAGTGTGGAAACATTTCCCCAAACAGAATCTGCAGACTCTGTTCTACAACGTGGTGGTTTTACCGCTGCAGAGGAGGGTAACAACATCACATTATAGTTATTTATTAGATTTTAAAATCTCCCTGCGTCGTAACTTTTCAGTTTTCTCCCTCTCTGCTCCAGGCCTTTGTGTTTTTCAGCAGCTGGGACGGATGCAGTGATTTTGTCGGAAATCACATCATAAATCCAGTTTTTGTTAAAGGCTCCAGGCTCAGTGTTCACCTGGTGTTGGAGGACATGCAGCCCGGATTCAGTGAGGTACGAGTTTATCCCAAACACTGAGGGAAATTATCAGCATTATAATAGTTCTGGGTTTTTCATGACAGTTTTTATTTCTCTGTGACTTTTTGTCTAATTCAGTTAGTTTTTAGAGCATGTTTCCTAGTTTTCATTAGTTCTTATTAGTTAGATATTTTTTAGGAGGAGCGATGCAAGTTGATTTATTTGACTGGCACCTGTTGCAATAAGCAGTAAATACATTAATTCCAGGATAAATTAAAACAAACAAAATAATTTCCATTTGGATGATTTATTGTTTTTCTCTTCTGTTTCTTTTTCTACCAAAAAATGAAAAATTGAAGTTTACTGATCTTTGAGAATGTGTTGTCGTCATATCACTTAAAAATGGTCTAAAAACGGCAATATTACTAATTTATTGTCCAGCAAAATTTATTGTGACAGTTATTTTAACTTGTATTTTATAATAAAGATTGATACAATTATCTGATTTAAAAAGAAATATATTAGGTAAAAAAAATTAACTTTAGGTTTTCTTCTCATCTTCCCCTCAAGTTTTCTGAGGCGCCCCCTGCTGGTCCCAGTTTAAAAAACACTAGTTGAAATCATTCTGCCTTCTCACACTATTTATCAAACATTATAGCTGTAACATTTGCAACACAGATAAAGAGCAAAGCTAACTGAATGGTAGCTCTGAGAATATTAATGAAGCTGAAAAATCAAATCAGAGCAAAGGGAAAAATCTGCAGGACTGTAAAATGAGTTTGCATAGATTTTTGTTTCTCCTGCTTTTACTGATCCCCCTTCTTAAAACATAACAACCACTAATGGTTCCATCCATGCTTTGTTTGCAGGAGACGATGTACCGATCTGTGATGAAGTGGAGCAACGCTGTGAGTCGTTTTGAACTGATCTGAGAGGAGCCAGCAGCAGCAGCAGCTTCTAAACCTGCAGCTTTCTGTCTCTGCAGCACGTTTCTCAGCTCCGGCCTCTGGACGAGCGGCTGCTCTGCGTGGAGATCTCTGAACCTACAACTCACCTTGTCATGATGGTCATGAAAAAAGTGGCAACCGTTGCTCCTTTCGTCAACTTCCTGCCGCTGGCTAACAGGGTAACGACCCAAACGGCTGCACTAGTCCCATTCAGGGCAACTCGTCTCATTTCTGTCATAATATTTGGCACCACTTACGGGATTAATGAAGAACATAAACATTTAAAGAATGCTTGATTTGTTTGCAGAGACTGAAATTAAGAAACTAGATTTTCTTTATTTCAATTTTAATCTAGTCTGTGGAGGCAGGACAGATTATTTGTACAGCATATTTCAGGAGCAAGGCAATTCTACGTGCTTTATATGATAAAAAATAAACATATTACATCACCGTGATATAATGAAGCAAAAACAGACTAAAATAATAAAAAAGCAACTCTAAACAGGCGGGTTTTAGTCTGGATTTAGCAGAACCAGAACCAGAAGAACTGAGGGGTCTGGAAGGTTGCTATGACGGCAGCAGATCTTTAATGTATTGTAGTGTAAACCGTTCAGTGATTTATAAACTAACAGTGTTTTAAAGTCTATTCTCTGACTTACAAGGAGTCAGTGAAGGACTTTAGAACTGGGTGATGATCTCTAACTTCCTGGTTTTAGTCAGAACTCCAGCAGCAGCATTCTGGATCTGATTGATTTTTTTTAGGCCGACCTGTGAAGACACTGTTTCAGTAATTGACTAAAGATAAACGCATGGATGAGTTTCTCTCTATCTCACGTAATCCTGGAAATGTTCTTCAGGTGATAGAAGGCCGACTTTGTAACTGTCTTTATGTGGCTCTGAAAGTTCAGGCCAGAGTCCATCTGCTGTAATAACTGAAGCTGTGCATTGACTCTTGATCTTTCCTCTTTAGGTCCAAAGATAATAACTTCAGTTTTGGCATTGATTGATTTGTTCCATTGGTGCTTGAATTGGTTCTAAGTCACCTGATGACATTGTAATGTAGAACAGTACATCATCTGCATAGTTATGATGGCTAATCTTATTTGTAATATGAGCCAGTGGGAGCAAGAAGATATTAAATAAGAGGGACACCAGGATTGGACCTTGTGGAACCCCACATGTGAAGAGAATAATTTTTTTCCACTTGTCTTCTGTCAGATTGTGATTGAAATGGCTGAACCAAGTGGCGTAACAGCAGCTGTTCTCCAAATCTCACTGAACTCCTCACCAGAACACCAACTGTGGTATGTGTGTGTTTCAGTTCATCTGAGTGAACACAGATGATATCGGGCTGGTTCTGATCCATCTCATTTTTTATGTTTTTTCCTCCCAAACAGGAGCAAAGTGAAACGTATTGAACCGTGAGTATCGGATGTTTATTTGATTTTCGGGTCATTTATATAAAAGTGAAAACCTCACCAGTTTATTTCTTTGCAGTTTTTTGTTTTACGCTGAACTTTTTCTGAGACACTCGTTTCTGAAGTCATCATTTATAATATGCTCATAGTTTACAGTAAGAAATTCTTACTCTAGTGTTTAATGACTGAATGTCCTCAACCCAGTTTGGACCATAGTTGGTGGAAATGAGGTGAAATATAAAATCTTAAGTGAAATTTTAATAATTTATCAACAACTAATGGAAATAAATGGACAAAGGACAGATATGTAAAGTGTTAGGGACAAAAAGAGGTGTAGGAATTACTTTTACAAAGTTTTAAATTTTCCTTAAACCAAAATGAAACCATTAAAAGAACCATGTTTAAAAATTGACTTGTGCAAAATAAACACACCAAACCTGTTTCTGCTCTTTAAGTTTAAAGAGTCTGAATCGGCGTCTTCGAGACTCAAGAGAAGCTGTGATAAACCTTGAATCGGACTCATCGATAAAACCAGCTGCTACATCAAAATCCAAACCAGACAAGAGAAACCTTCGTTCAGAACCAGAAACGCCATCAGAGAATCTTTCTCCAAAGAGGAGGAAGCTGGAGCTGAGTGACCAATCCCAGATACTTTACAATAAAACTGAAGATGAAACAACCCAGAAAAAACGTCAGGAAGACCTTCAGGTCCATGTCAGTTCAACTGAATATCAGACCAAAAACAAGACTAAAGTCCAGAAACCAGAAAGTCTCTCCAAGCTTCTGTCTGAAGACTTTAAACTTCACCAAACGATGGACTCAATGGAGGATCAACCAGAAACTAACAAAGAAAGCATCGCTGTCGCAACCAGAACCAAACCTCCTAAAGATGAAGAAATGGTTCACGAGACACAAAGGTTGAGTTTTCCTGAACGACGACGAGCTGGAAACATTTCCTATCAGAAAGCGACTGAAGACGATGAAGAGGAGGAAAGACCAGCAAATGAAACGAGAAAGCTCCCAAAGTCGTCTTTGAAAGTTCTCAGGAATCTGGATGAAGTGAAAGAGGAAGACGATGCGACGGAGGAAGAGTTGAGGGAAGGTTTATGGAGGGAAAACCTTCAGGATGAGGATGAGGAAAACTCAGGTATGGATTTCTATCATCATTAATCAATGCTTCCATTTTGTCACATTTCTACAGAAAACTTCATTAATATGACACTGACACGTATCTGAAAAGTGTGGCATGCTTTTGTATTGGCCTCTTTTGAATCAAAGAAACTGCATCCTTAGAAAATCAATTTATCTAAAATTAAGGCATTTAAGAAAAAAAAACAGCCCTGTTCTCCATTCAATCTAAATGAAACAAGAAAAACTTTCACTTCAGAAAATGTAAAGACAAAAAGTGAGAAGTTAATCCAAAAGTATTCATACTGCAAATCCATAAAATTTACAGTAATGACGAATATTGAAACTGACAAGATTAAAATGCACAAATTTATGATGTTAGAGATGAGATATTATCTGATGGTGATGGTTCGCCATGGCGAGTCTGGACCCTGGAAATATTTTAAGACGGGGAAAAAGGGCCAAATATTAAAATATATATTAGTTGTAGTATAAATTCATGCAGTTAATTGTGGACAATTGTAATTTTTTTCTTGCACATTAGATCTTTGAGGTAACATCCAGTGAAATTCAGTGAATCTAGTTTTCTAAGTCTCCAGGTTTTGTTTGTAATTAATCGTCGTTTCTGCTCACCTGCAGCCGGTGAGTTTGTGGAGCCCATATTGGGTTTTTTCTGCTCCATTTGTTCGGTTTTCTTCCTGGACGAGGATGCAGCCGAGGATTCGCACTGCTGCAGCCGCTCTCACCTCCGCAACCTGCAGGTTCGCTTTAAAACCACAACGGTTTGAAACCCTTAAAGATTTCTGTAGAAAATCCTTGTAAGTGCTTCATATTTAAATCTGAAAAAATTGGAAGATGTTATTTACTGGAGTCGGGTAGTAACTAGTTACGTTTACTTTTAGACGTATTTCTACTTTTGCTTGAGTGAAATGTCTGGATTTTCTCCCCACTGAATGAAAAACGTGTTTTAACACAGTCAGACACACACCTGCAGTTAAAGTTTCATAAATTTTTATTGAAAAAACTGATTTGGAAAAATTTCTCTTTTTCTTATTATACAAATTATTGTCATTTTGGTCCTGAAAATACCAAAACCTCCACTTTTTAATTTGGTCTGATGTAATTTTTAAATATTAAATGATTGATAATTTGATCACTTACTCGGGGTATTCTGCCCACCTATGCACAAAAGATACGTATCGTTTTGTTTTTCTTGCTGTCCGAAGTTAAATCAGACAAAACTCAAATTGTTTTAGCTCAGTTAGAATAAGAACATTTTTTAGAGATTAAACATTTAATTTGAGCAGGAAGATAATTTACCTTAACATGATTGAATTGTTTCAATGCAATATTTATTGATTCACTGTAAACATAAAACAGTCATATTTTAGTTTATTTTATCTCTGTTGTAGAATGCAGAAAATTGCAATATTAAAAGTTAAAAAAAAAGGATTAAAAGTTTTTAGTTCATTTGTGTTTTTATCTCCACAGTCTGAAAACTTGCCTTGAAAATGGTTTAACTTTTCTGTGGGATTTTTTTATTTTTTTTTTACCAAACTCTGATCTCTGCTTCTCTTTGTTTGTCAGATTTATTACCAGAAACTTTTACAACATTAATCTGAGGAACGATGTGAAGGTAAATTCAATGTTTCATTTTATCAACTCAACATGAATGTAAAGCCATTGGTTTGTTTTTTTGGCTGTAAAGTTTTCCTTCATCTGCTAACTTAACTGCAGATTAAAGTTTTTCATTTCCTATCATTTGGATCCAGATCAGATCAGAACCAAGTCTGTTCACGCTCCAAAAAGAGCTAAAAATCATTTTTCTCTTCCTACATTTTAGTAGTTTATAGGTTTTCTAGTAAGGATTGGATGAGAAGTTTATGTAATCAAGTGAACGTATTATTATAAATGTATACTTTTGTTTAAAATATCAAATAAAACTAAGGATTGTTAGATAAAAAGTCACTTATAAACCACTGCAGTGAACATCAGCCTTTTTGTGGATATTTCTTTGGTAGAAAATACTTTAACATTATTTTTCAGCAAATTATTTACCAGATTTAAAACTATAAAATTCTAGTTCCACTAGCAGATTGTCTCAAGTGCGGGAAAAAAACAGTAATGTTAAAACTAGTAATTTATCTAGAGTTAATTGTTAGTTTGGTCTTTATTCTAAAATATTTTATTAAATTTATTGCATTTGCAGGCAGGAAATAAGCTCCACAAAGTTAGCAATTAAAATATGTACAGGAAAATCAATGAGGGCATTTCTTTTATTAATTAAACCAAACAGACAAATCCAATAAAAGAAAAAAAATGTACAAAGTTTAATCATCAGATCTGTTTCATTCATCACTGAAAAACCTTTTCTCCATCGTTATTTATTTTCAGTCAGAAATCCAACCCTGGGAATTTTCTGAAGGTTCCTGCTGGAGCTCCTGGTAATGTCTCTGAAACGAGGAAGAGAAAAGCGTCAACGCCAGACAGTCGGCGCGCTAACATCACGTTTTCTACGTCTGCTTTTACCTGCAGGTTGTCGTAGTGGGTCCTGCTGCAGCAGTGCAGGTCTTTATCAGCGCCTTCGTTGAGGTAGAAAACCGAGCAAAGGTTACAGAAATACGCCAGTTTCTGGACCGTGAACTCCTGACCTGAATCAGCAAAAAAAGAACATAAAAAAACATTAAAATTTTCAAAAAGAAAGCCCACAGACTATCATTTATGCTAACTGGAGGTGGTTTTTGGCTTTTCCAAAGAGCTCATGTGCTAAAAAGAGATTTCCACCGTCAGTTGGGGTTAAACCCACCTAACATGCCAGCAGCTCCACTCTGAGCAGAGGAAACAAACATCTGGATGAGAAATCGTTCTCACCTAGAGGGCGTTCCGGGTCGAATGACGGCAGATTGACGTTGGCAGCAACAGTTGGAGACTGGGATCGAGTTCTCTTTGCTGCGGGTCCGACCGGCTCGCTCCGCTGTCTGCCAACAACTGCAGAAGAAGAAGAAATTAAAATCCTGATGCTCAAAAGTCTGTTACCTTACGCTGGCAGCCTGCATTTCTCAAACATGAATGTATGTAGGAAACTTTGAGGAACAAAAACTGTTTGGAAAATATTTTGTTTCATAAATGCTGGAAATATTTAATATACAGTACAGAGTAATTAATTTAAATGGCAATTTTGTTTTGAGATCAAGCCTGCAGCAATAAATCACTTATAAAGTTTATTGATCTTTTAGAGTGTGTTCTTTGCCGTTACCTTTATATTACTAGAAGATGGTCTAAAACAACAATAATGTTTATCGCAATAACTGCTGGGATAATTTAGCAACATTAGTTATTGTGACAGGACTAGTTCAGACGCCATAATAACTTTTATAGGCTTTGGTTTAATTATTTTGAATATTTAAAAGTTGTAGTTGAGTAGAAAACGGTCAAAATGACATTATAATTTATCGGCCAGTAAAACATGTTTGGTGTTGTAGTGTAGTAACTCATGTCATGTTTCTCTGATGCAAATTTATTTTTATAATTCCATTTTTTTCATGGAAATGTTGGATTTTTCACCTTTTGTTTGAGCCAAGCTGGACTCCTTCTCTTCTTCTTCTAATTCTGGCTCAGCGCTGACCGTTTGACCTCTGGCGGACCTTCTCACTTTAAAAGAAAAGAAAACATTCAGTGACTTTTCTGGATTTGTGTCCATTTCTCTCCATTTAAACGTCTCGTCGGTACCAGGAGTCGTCTTTGCTTTCTTTCTGGGTCGGCCTCTGGTTCTGGGAGCTTTTACTTCCTTTATTTCTTCTTCTGCTGTTACGATGTTCACAGTCTCATCTGAAACAACAAATCAAAGCTTCAACCTGGCAGCAGCACTAAGCCTGATTATTTTCCTTCACAATGAACAGATTTGTTCCAGTCCAGCATGAAAAAAATCCAACAAAAAACTGGAAATTTGTCGAAATGAAGTTTGATTTTTGAGTCAAATCACTTCAGAAGAGAATCTAAATGCAGAGTTTGTATATTTTTATCCAAAGCCCCATCTTTTGGAAACAAACAAACTGAAAAAGAGTTTTAATTCACTATTGTACATCATACATGGTAGTATTCTGCAGCACAGACAAGGTAAACTAAAATAAAGCTAAATTTTATGTTTTTAAATGTCTCTCACGCCTTATACACCCAACTGGTCCAAAAACCAACCATTAATTTAACAACAAAAGAAATCTGCCAATTACAATAACTAACATAATAAAATATAAGCTAAGCTTTGTTTTAATTACACAGATCAATAAGTAATAATAAATCCAATTAATTCGTGTTAAGGTAAAACACATTCCTGCTCAAATTTAATGCTTAAATGTACAAAAAACAAAAAAAAATCTAAAAAATATTTTCACATTTTCTGGCATTTAGAAAATAGAGATAATTCTGACAAACTTTAAAAAAAGTCTGCCTCTTTAGATGTATGAAAATATCAGAACAAAAGCCTAAATCTGTAAAATGTTATTTACTTCTGAAACCAAACATTAGACTGAACCTAATTACAAAACTCTGCAGTTTGAATATCAAAGAACTTTCCACATTTTGAGAAAAATTTATTGAAATTCAATCATTTTCAATTATTTCCATCCAAACCCAGTAAACAAACGATCTGCTGTTGAAAACGGACATAAACCTGGAAACATTCAGACAAACCAACCTGTGCCGCCTTCATGTTTACACTCAGCAGATTCTGGGGGTTTTTCTGGTTTAATCTCCGTTTCATTTCCATCCAACAAGACCTAAAAAAAAAAAAAAGATTATTTAGCCAAATCCTTGACAAAAACACCAATATGAACCCACTAATGCGTTACTATGGTCACCTCAGACATCAGAGAGCCATCTTTGTCCTCCATCTTCTCCTCCTGGGGGTCAGGATTGGTTTTAGTCTCAGGTTCTGGTATCATTTCTTTTGGTCCTGCTACAGATTGTTCTGGAGATAAATTCTCTGAATTACAGGTGAGCTGATCCAGACTCTGTTCCTCTGAAACGTCCCGTTTTGTTCCTTCAGGATCAGCATTTGTTAAATCACCAGCTACGACTTCCTGTTTGGACTCTTCTGCACCAGCTAAAGCCTCGTTAGCATCGCTAACACCAGCTAGCAAAGTCGCACTCTGTTCCTCTAAGACTTCCTGTTTGGACTCTTCCATACTAGCTAATGCTACTTTAGCGTCTATCACATCATCTGCAGCCTCAGTCAGACTCTCTTCCCCTGCAGCAGGTAAATTCTCAACATCATCATCAGCAAATTGAGATAAAAACTCCTCTAAAATTTTTTTTTTGGATCTTTCCTCATCAGATAAATCTTCATTAGTGACATTTACATCTTCAGCTAACAGAGTCAGACTTTCTCCTCTTAAGATGAGTTCTTCCGACTGTTTAGCAGCAGATGAATCCACACTAACTTCTGTTACTTCATCAGGTAATTGACTCAGACTCTGTTCCTTCAAAACTTCTTGTTTGGACCCTTCTGTACCAGGTAAGTCTACTGCAGCAATGCTAACACCACCAGCTAACTGAGTGAGACTCTGTTCCTCTACGACTTCCTGCTCGGACCCTCCTGCACTAGATATTGCTACTTCAGCATCGCTAACACCAGCTAAAGTCAGACTTGGTTGCTGTAGGATTTCCTGTTTGAAATCTTTTGTTGTAACTAAAGCTACGCTAGCATCTGTCACGTCATTAGCAGCCTGAGTGAGACTCTGTTCCTCTACGACTTCCTGTTTGATCTCCTCTCCACCAGGTAATGCTACTTCAGCATTGCTAACACCACCAGCTAACACACTCAGATTCTGCTGCTCCAAGACTTCCTGTTTGATCTCCTCTCCACCAGGTAATGCTAGTTCAGCATCGCTAACACCAGCTAAAGTCAGACATGGTTGCTGTAGGATTTCCTGTTTGAAATCTTCTGTTGCAACTAAAGCTACGTTAGCATCTGTCATGTCATTAGCAGCCTGAGTCAGACTCTGTTCTTCCAAGACTTCCTGTTTTAACCCATTAGGACCAGCTAACGCTACTTCAGCATGGCTAACACCAGCTAACAGACTCTGCTCCTCTGTGGAACCAGTTGTTATTGTGTCTTCTCTTTCAGCTTTAACTTCATCCTTTGCTCCACTTCTTTCTTCTTCGCTCATCGTCTCCTGAACTCGATCATCGATAGAAGCTACAACTTGAAGTTGAGGAACTTCCTGTTCCTCATTTCTTGCCGTCTCCACTATTTTCTCTCCATCTTCTTTACGAGCAGTTGAGTTTGTATCATCAGCAGGTTCTTGTGCAGGACCTTCTTCATCAGCTACTGGACTGGAGAGACTCTGTTTCTTCAAGGCGGCCATTTGTTTTTTAGTTGTTCTGGTGTTTTTCTTCGGTCTTCCTCTTCTTGCTTTCCGTCGCACCGCTGGTTGATCTTCCTCAACCTCCTGCGCCTCTTCAGCATCTTTCACATTATTAGCAGGTTCCTCCAGTTCTTCCTGTTTGGACCCTTTTATACCAGATACCGTTACTTCAGCATCGCTAACGCCTCTAGCTAACTGAGTCAGACGCTGTTCCTCTGAGACCAGCAGTTCTCCAGACGGTATAGTGTCGTCTCTTTCCTTTTTGCTGATTTCATCTTTTGCTTCACTTCTTTCTTCTTTGCTCATCATCACCTGAACTTGATCACCTGTAGAAGCTACAGCTTCCTCATTTCTGGTTGACGTTGTCCCATCGTTAAGTTCTTCTTCTTCTTCATTGACAGTTTTATTGAGATTCTGCTTCTTCAAGGCGGCCATTTGTTTTTTAGCTGCCTTCGTGTTTTTCTTCGATCTTCCTCTCCTTGCGTTCCATTGTACCACTGGTTGATCTTCGTCTCCAGCTTCTTTTGGTTCCTCCTCTTCCTGTTTGGACCCTTCCGCATCGGCAATGCCACCGGCTAACTGAGGTGGACTCTGCTCCTCTGAGACCAGCAGTTCTCCAGATGGTATCATGACGTCTGTTTCCTTTTTGCTGAGTTCATCCTTTGCTTCATTCTTTTCTTCTTCCCTAATCGCCATCTCCACGTCTTCTTTTAAAGCCGTTGAGTTTGTTTCGTCAAGTTCTTCTTTGACAGTTTGGTCGAGACTCTCCTTCTTCAAGGCGGCCATTTGTTTTTTAGTTGCTCCGGTGTTTTTCTTTGGTCTTCCTCTCTTCGGTTTCTGTTGTACCGCTGGTTGATCTTCCTCAGCAGCGTCCGGTGTTACATTAGTAGCTTCCTCTGTCTCTTGTGCGTCTTCTTGTTCTGTTTTGCTGTTTTTTGCTCTCATCGTATATCTCCTAGCCGTTGTCTCCTGCTTCTTCTCAGGTTTTTCCTTCTCCTCAGCTTTAGATGCTTTGCTCCTCGTGCTCCTTCTGGGCTTTTCCTCTGGCGGAGTTGAAGTATCGTCTGTTTTTTCTTCCACGTCTTCCACTGCGGGTTCATCGTCTAGTTTTGGACCTTCAGATTCAGTTATGGACTGATCATCAGTTAAATTCACTTCCTCTGAGAGTTCTGCTTCAGGAAACACGTTGGAAGAGTCTTTCTCATCTTGAATTGGGCCAGAACCTTCTGAACCGTCGCGCTGATCTCTACTTGATGCTTCTTCTACCAGAACCTCTGAAGTTACAGTCTTTGACTTTTCGGTTTTCACTGACACCTGTTGGTCCGTCTGTGCCACTGCACCCTCAGTGGGTTTATCTTCCTCTTGAGGAATCTCTGCTACGTTTGGAGCAGCAGTCTCGGGTTTCTCGCCGTCCTTAGGAGTTTCTTCACTCGGTTCCGTCTTCTTGGACTTGGAACCGGCGGCTCCTTCTTCTGTTTTTGGAGGAAAATGGTGTTAAACGTTTCCAGAAACAGAAACCTACTTATTTTTTATGTGTTTTACCTTTTGGAGGTTTGGGTTTCAGCCTCACTTGTCGTTCAGCCTTAACAGATTGCAAATGTGTCTCGAGGTCAATGGTAAGGTTTCCAGTTAGCTGCAGTCGCTGCTGTAGAGTCACCAACCTACAACAGAAGACCAAATGAAGGAAGAAACAAGTTTGATTTTCAGTATTTTTGGTCATGTTTCTAGTCCAGATATTTTAGTCCAAGTGTACGAAGATATTTGCACTTAAACTATACAAAAACAGTCTGTAAGATTTAGTGATTCATGGCAGCAGCAGAAAGGAACTGGTGGCAAATGAGGTAGGGCAAGCAATTTCTGTATTTATTCAGTGTCATTGCCATTTTGTCACAGACATTTTGGCAAAACTTATAGTTTTATTAGGGTCACTAAAGATCAACTGGATTTTTAATAAGTGTTCAAACACCAGATGAGTAAACAATATTTTAAATGCTTTTTAACCACTTATATGATTAATATTATTCAGGTTTAAAGGAAATACATGAGAATATTCATATAATTTAGACATTTAGTTGTAATCAAATCGATGTTTGTTTGGGTAATTGGCACCACAAATGGAGAACTTACGGTTCGATGCGTCCAACTTTCGTCCTACAAAAAGAGTGGAGAAATTTATGAAATTAAATAAGTAAATAAAAGGCATCAGCAACCATGTTCTCAACTTCTGATCAGAAAAACAAACCAGTTTTCATCTTCAGTTAAATCGTCCAGGAAGAAAACTTTCTCCACCACCTGAGCGACAGCAGCGGAGTCGGACATCTCAATATAGATCTGAGGAAAAAAACAGAATCAAGACGATAAGCAAAATAATCTGGTTTTTTTTTTAAAACATATTAAACGTGAATCTGAATGACCGAGATTTATATTTATGTAGCAAATAAACTCCTGAAATCCCAGTTTTTCATTTTAAATGCTTCTTTTTGACTTTTGTTGCTAATCTGATTTTTGTTTTTTTTTTACATTAATCAACCTTTTTATTTTAGTTTTTCCTCTTTTATCCCCAATTAAACCATAAAGTGTATTTATTTCAGTATTTTTCAGTATTTCGTAGCGTTGCGCCTCATCGTACCCTGTTGGCGAGAGGCAGGAAGTTGACGAAGGGAGTGATGGACGCCACCACCTTCATGACCACAGTGACGATATCTGGAGACGCGTCGAAGGTTTCCACGGACAGCAGCCGTTCCTCCAGAGGGTCCGAGTCAGAAACCGGCTGAGAAACGAAACAACCAGAACCTCAGGACGGATCCAATAAGACCAGAGTTTAAACTAGTCCTTACTTACACTGTTGCTCCATTTCATCACATTTTTGTACAACATCTCCTGCAAAAGATGACAAAACACACGTCTAATTAAGAAATTGTTTGTTTCTGGAAACAATGTAAAATCATTTTAAATGTCTTTCAGAGCAAAAAGATGGAAAAAATAAACACATTTCAAGTTAAACTGTGATTTTAAAAGTTATTTTAATTTCCCTCTATAATTAATTTCTTATTGTTACTCAGATAAACGTTTCTAAAGGTGCTGTGCCTCGCTGGCGCCGTGATGCTCCATGTTCAAGGCGAGGAACGCTTTGAGTTGGCAGTCGTTGATGCTCAAAACTTTATTCAGATGATCTTTGATAAAACGGTTGCATGTCGACCAGTCGCTGAAATAAACAAAGGCCTGAAGGAGAGAGAGAGAAATGGTTCTCTATTACAGCCACAAATATAAATCCATGTGTCATAATGAAAGATTTTAACTCCTGGTGAAGAAATATGTTTTCAGAAAAGTTCCATGAATGATCAGAAATGCTTCTGTTGTTGAGCTCATATCTATTCATTCAGTAATTTAGCAGCAGTTGCTTTTTTTGTTGGCTTAAATTACAGACCCTGCAATTAACCTGATTTTAAAAATGCAAACTAAACATGGTGTCAATCAGCTGTGCTACGTTTGTGCAGCAAAAACATCTGTTTGTGCCAGAACTTTAGCTTAAAAATTAGAACACCACACAAAAACATTTTTTTGTATTACGTGACCTGTCCGATTAACCTTTGACCTCTGGAAGCATTTAATAATCATTTTTCAAATGATAGCGGCACAAAATCTTTTGCTGCACAAACGTTTGACACCAACTTCGCTTAATTTGATTAAAGCTGTGTAGCTAACATCACTCAATGACACTCCCCCTCCTTTTATTTCCTGTTTTCACAATAATCCTAGTCTCATAAAAAAAAAAAAATCATAATCTCAGACATCCCCAGATTTCCTGCAGTGATTTCCAGCTGGCTGTCGGCTCCTCACCCTCCTCTGCAGAGGCAGGACGACCACGTTGGAGCAAAGCGTCCTGAGCGTCTTTTCTGGGAAATACGGCCACGCCAGGCGGGCCACTTCCTCCTGCGTGTAGCCGTCGGTGGGCAGGTCCGTCAGCATGATGGCGAAGGACGCCACGCTCCAACCGTCCACTTCCTGCACAACCAGGAAGTTCAAAATATAAACACATCAATTTGAGATTATTTTCTTTGGCCACAATACTTCAATATATTTTACAGAAGAGGATTAAGACACCTGAAAAACAAAAACTAAATTATGGATTATGAGATTAAAGTCAGAATTCTGCCAAAAAACAAACAATGAAATCTTGTAAAATTGCTCGGCCCCCTTTTGTTCCCTCGCTGTTACAATAGAGGGAAAAAAGAACCATTTATGACTGAATCATTTTCTCTTTGCAAAAGTTCAGGAAAAAAGGTTTCGGAAAAAAGTCAGAATAAACTTTTTTTAGTGGCCCCAATCATCTTCCGAGGATAAATGTTTTTTTTTTACAATTTTACAATTTTTATTTTATGTTATTACCTTTTAAAACTGAACACAAAGTAAAGAGGACGTGTCTAAACCGCTGAACTCGGCTACTTGTGGTAAAGAAAAACCAACCAGCTTACCGTAAAGCAGGAGACTTTTTTGAGTTTGATGTAATCTGAGAAGAAAAAGAGAAAACATAAATAAATAAGCCCACTTGCCCTTGGTGAGGGGGATTCTGGGTAAGTAAATGGCGTCTCTTACTCGGGCTGTCGTACCACGGAGACAACGTTGGGAAAATAAACGGGTCGGTTTTCATGGTGATCCAAAATGGTGGTTTGGTGTTTGGTGGGAAGTTACATTTTCCTGTTTGGGGGAGGAGAGAATATCATCGGCTGAACAGCAATGAAACCGAAAGGTTAAAAGTTCAGACGAGGGTCGTCATGTTTGGGGTGGAAAATAGCAGACAGAGGAAAATCTCTCCAGAGGAATTAAAAGGTTTAGGTTTTCAGTCAGTACATTTTATTTACACCTTTCAAAGATAAAACCCTCTAGGAACTTTTCTAAAAGAGCATAAGAATTAAAAGATAATTAATAGCAAATTTTCAAAGTAATTTAAAAAACAAAAGTTCTTTGTTTTCTAGGCATTTGGTTATAAATCAGGTAATTCTCTGTTAGTTGGTAGTTTTCTCTTTTTATTTTCACCATAAAAATTCATCTTTCATATTGAGGATTTTTCCTGTATAATATAAATAAATACGATATATAGTTTTTGTAATAACATAGAAACTATAGCGCCCCCTGAAGGACATGGCAGACTTTATTTTTTGCGTTCTATTTCAATATATTTGCAAAAACACACTGGTCTATTTTATGTACAATCACAATGATAACAAATCTCAATTTAAAACTTTATAATATATAATAACCTTTAAAGATCTGCTGTGAAAATGTGTTCAAGCATTCTTAATTATTTGATGCAGAAAAACTATGACAGAGTACAAGGGCCAAGAAAAAATAGTCAGAATGTTACAAGAAGTCGTAATCTGGGAATAAACTCAAAATGCGACAATAAAGTTGCAGAAAAAAGGTTGTTGTGTTTGTATTTCCTGTCTTATTGTGGCCGTCATAGACGTCAGTCTGTGGCGCGTTTGTGTCCCAGAGAAGTAAAACTTCAGAGATGTAAATTGGTTTGATCCCTACAGGAAGTCGCACCTTGTGAATCGGCGATGGCGTCCGGCGCTTTCATCCTGAGCAGCTTGTGAGCGCGACCGCCTTCCTGTCTGCTGTACGACAGGCCGAGCAGATCCGCGTCGTTGCTCGACTCAAATTCCACAAACACCTGGAGACACAAACCGATGAGTCCGGCTGGAGCTCAGTGGGATGCAGAACACGGTCCAGGTGTGTCGATACCTTGTTGAGAAGCGGCAGGAAGTTTTTCACCGCAAAGTCGTTCATGAGAAACTCTCTGAGCTCCTGGGTTTCGCTGTGAGAGACGTCATGGAAGAAGACGGTTCTGGAACCGTCGTCTGTGACGTTCTGGTTGGAGGAAAGCGGCAAACATTTAAACCAGATGAACAATCCACACACTGTCAGGAATATTACATTTAAATGGCATTTGACTGATTTGATATGATCAATCAGAGGCTCTGAAGGCTTTAATCGTCTCCATGACACTAAAAATAGACGAGAAAATCCAGGGAAGTGACTTGAATGTTTCAGAAAAGGCCCCAAAGTTAAAAAAAATTTAAAAAAGGAACTTGTATTGATAGAGCTGGACAATAGACCAATAGATCAATAAATAGATAATTAGAATATTCAACATTATTCAATGAACTTCGATCCAGAACCAAAACAGGAAGAGGAAAAGCTTCACTCAACCTCTCACAGCCAGAGAAGAAATGCTGGTGAAATCAACTGACTCACTTTTTGGTTGCCTAGCAACAACTTGTAGCGCAACTCCCGGTTACCTAGCAACAACATGTCAAGTAACTGGCGCAGCAGCAGTTTAAGGTTTTGCTCATAACTGGTTAAAAATAATCAAATTAGTTTGGCAATATTTTAGATCATTTTAAAAACTAATCAATAATTATTGATATGAACAGACATGAAACCTTTGTATTGTGACGTGTTTGTCCAGCCCTGCCTGTGAACTCAGAACATAATCTCGATGTTTCACAGAAATAATCTCAGATGCTAAAAATAAAATCTCAGATTTAAGATTTACTCCTTATTTTAATATTTTGCTATTTTTCATGCGAGTTCTCATAAAATTGCTACTTTATTCTCCTAATATAATGTCTGAATTCTTGTAATATTATGATTTTACTTCATTATAAGAACAATCAATCACAGCCTGGTTAAAATGTTATATTATGCAGATAAACTCCAAATAAAAGCATTTTAACAGAAGCATTTCTCTAGTTACGATTGTATCCTTGATTTGCAAACATCACTGGAATCTCAAGAGTCTCTGCTTTCCAATGATGTATAAAATTTAAATTTATAACGCTGACGGGTTGAAGCGGAGTGTGTGGCTGCGCGTTCACTTACACGGCGAATCCGTTTCATCAGAGCCGAATAAAACTGGAACTGGAACAGAAACGAGAGCAGATAAAATGATCCGACACTTTAAAAGCAACTAATTATAAACAATAAAACTAAAGACTGAAATGAGAAGAAAACAAAAATAACTTCTACTTTAGTTAATGTTGCAGGTAAGTAGATTTAAAAAAGAAAAATGGTCGCCAGGATGGAAAATGTCTTCTTTCACTTTTTATAGATTACCAACAGTTAAATCTAAATGTTAAAAACTAAAATTATAACTAAATTGGTCACTTAGTTTCAGTAAACAACAGAAACAAACTAATCAGTTAAATCCAGTGTTTTTAACTCATAAGTCTTTGAAACTTTGGAATTATTTGTTAGTATAACCTAGGAACAACATTTCTGCCAAATGATGACAGAAGTTAGCATGCTAGCCTGTTGACGTTTACTTATATAAATATTGTAAACATGAACAAGACGATCTGATGCTTACAGGCGTCATTGGGAAGCCGCCACAAACAGGTCTGATGCAGATCTGCTGCCCCCTAAAGGCAACGCCGTCCCACGTCTCCGTCAGGAGGTTCCGTAGATCTTTGCCGCTTGGCATGATGCCCAAAGCCTGATGGGAAAGTTAAACGACAACATCAGGATTTATAAAAACATCAGGATTTATAAACCTGCAGAAACACAAAAGATTTGCTCGTTTTGCGCTTCAAATTCAACTGATCTCAATGTTTGTTGATATTAAAATTTATTTAATGATTGAAACATTTTCAGGGTTTGAAAACTTTTCCCACAGTAAAATTCAAGCACTTTAAAAGCAAGTTTTCAAACTTTTCCTGCACTGCACTTTGGAGAACAAAACGAAATAAATTAACTAAAAAAAAGACGGTTTCAATTCACTATTATATGACGTTATTTATTACTGTTATTAATAATATTTTGTGATGGTATTCTGCTTTCTACAGCAGGGACAACATAAACTAAAACATAACAAAATGTTATGTTTTGACATGCATCTCACACCATACAAGTAAAAAATACAAGATGATCAATAACTCACTGAGCCATTAGGAATAATAAATATTCATTACGTTGAAACAACGTAATGATCTTCCTGCTCAAATTAAATTTCTCGCCATGTTTTCTGGCGTTTTGCAAATATAAAACATTTTGGTGATTCTAGCTGATCAAAAAAAGACGTTTAGTCTGATTTAATGGAGGGGAAAAAATTTACGTGTCTTTTTGTCAGGTGGATGAAAATATCTGGTTTCAACCGTAAATCATGTTTTCCAAATTTTTGCTTTTAATCAAACATTAGACTGAACTCAATTACAAAACTGTGCAGTTTGAACATCAAGCATCTCTACAAACTCTGCATTGAAGCGTGAAAAAAATGAAAAATACAAGAAAACGACAGGTTGGTTGTAAATCTGGAGCTCACCAGGCCGGACTGAGGAAGGCAGTAAATGGTGTCGACTTTGTGTTCGAACCCAAACAGAGCGAGCTGCTCGGCCAGCTCCTCCTCCGTGTAGCTGCAGGCTTCAACATCTGGGAGGTTGCTGATCAGAAACACCTCAGGAAACTAAAGAAGGAAAAAACAGTTGGGATCAAACAAAGTCGATTAAACTGTGTGAAAAATTGAGGCGACTCACTTCTGTCATCGATTTTATTTCCTCGCTTGTAAAACACTCTGAAAGCGAAAGAGAACAAGAGTTAAAGCTGGAGGTTATGATTCAGAAACACTCTGGGTTTCTTACTGAAAGTTTCCTTCAGCAGCAGCGACTTCAGCTGATCTCCGACTGTCAGGGAGGTTTCCGGGTCCAGGTGATAATCGTCACCTGGATCCACTTCAGCCGGTTCCGACTCCAGCTTCACCTCAGAGTCTGAAAGAGGCGACATTAACGAGTCCTGATCAGGAATCAGGAAAATCTCCTATTCAACATGTTACAGTCTGATGAAGCTTTAGAGAAATTACTGAATAATTAGAACTACAAACAGTAAAATCCACCCATCACCAGATTATCCTTGGTTAATTATTTGTTTACGATGTTTAAATGAGTTTTTCTGAGCTAAAATAGCAAAGAGAAAATCAAGACACATGCAGGGATTTATACCAGCAACATGAAGTTACCAAAAGTGACCATAAAGTTATTTAAATTATTCCTTTTCCTACATTTTCCCACAAATAACAAAACCAAACGTATAAAAATATAAACATTTGGTTCTCTTGTGGTTAAATTTGCACAAATCAAGAAGCTCAATGGAAAACAGACAGTTGATCCACCATCATCTTTGCGCCACTTTAGATATAAAGCAGCAACATTAATCATAAAAATAATCATTAAGAGGCTTGTTTCATTAACTTCAGTAACTGAAAACAATTTATATTTAAAATCACACAAAACACTAAAATTTTAGTGTGAATTTAGACACAATCAAACTAACAGCTGAAGACATTAATTGATTATTACTTGTTTTCAAATAAAATGGGCCGTTTTAGGTATTAATATTGCTGTTATGGCTGATAAACAATATTTACCGATATTATAAACATTCCACTACTGTTTCAACACTTTTGGTAAAAAAAACATAAACAGATCAGAGTAAATATCAGTCCAGGTTTATTTATCGAACCGATGCGTTAAAAAACGACTAATACCAACGATGGAGCCGATATGTTGTGAATCTCTGGAGCGTTTACAAAAAATATGCGTGCAGACAGTAAAATATTTACCTTCTTCTGCATCCTGACGTTCTTCTTGTGCAGGAACGTCTTCCTGATCGTTTGTAGGTTTTACGGTATCGGCAGCATCAGGCTTCTCATCCGACTCTTTGGGAGCCGCTGCAGGTTTTTTGGTTTTAATTCCCGATCCGTCTCCCTCCGTTTTACGTTTCTTTGCAGCTGCAGACGTTTCTGCTTTAGCCGCTTCGTCTCCAGGACAACTGAGTCAGCAGAGAAAACGGTGAAAGGTTAAAGTTCAACCAGAGGAAACAGAAAGAATCGCAACTAAACCGATGAGGTGGAGGATTATTAAAACATAACTCACGATTTCTTCTGTTGTTTAGCAGAAGTGGAACCAGGAGGTACGAAAACACAGTCCTGTAAATACATAACTGTTAATACAACATTTCAGAAATAAATTCAGTTTTTCTTCACTTGGAAGCTGGTATTTGTGGCGTTTTTCTTCCGAACATGAACATTTTCAGCGTTTCGTGAAGAATGAATTTAAAAAATCATAAATGTTTTTTTTTACACACAGCAGTGACGACGGTGATGGTGTCTCCTTTAAAGTCGAAGCTCTCCATGCTGCGAAGTACCTCTGCATCATCTTCCTCCTGGAAAATGACGGTGGCCTGCATGTGCACAACAAACACACATTTCAGGATGTTTTTCCCTCTGGTTGTTTATTTGAAGCGTTTTATTTAATTCTTCAAAAATCAGTTTTCATGTTATAGCCAGTTGTGCAGATTTTTTGTAAACCACAAGTTTTTTCAATTTAGTTTTTCTTCAGGCAGTTAGAATAACGAATTTAGTTTGGAACCAAAATCTGTAATAAAGTTTTATATTTGGAATTAAGATTACTTTTAGATCCTCTCATTAATTTAAGAGACATGTCCACCACCAGGGGGCGTGGCAGAGATGCCTTCTATTTGTCAACAGAAAGCTTCGTAAAATTATTTTTTGACCATTTTTTAATCCTTTATTAAGACGTACCTCCTGTCTGGATCTATACAGCACAATTGACTCGACTTTCCCAAACGACTCCATGGCGTTCCACACGTCGTTGTACGAGTGATTGCTGAAAATCCCTCTGAGCTTCACCGTGTTCGGGTCGTCCTACAGAGCAGACAGAAACTAAACAGTAAATATTTATAGAGTCTCAGGGCAGACATTTAGTTTTTGTGTCATAAGAAACTGTACTCTGGATTTTCTTTCAGATGTTTCAGTGTTTCTGTTTTTGTATCCAGAAGATGCGTACGCTGAGTAAACCTGATTGGAAAAACAGAGAAAAGAGGACATGTACACAGAGACCTTAATATTATGAAAAAACATGGAGACTTGTATTGATGACCTGATGATGTGATCGGTATCAACGGATTTGTATTTTCTCCACTTTCACGGTTTTATTTGCATTACTTAATTACTTGCCTCAGTTTCCTTAGGACTAGGCCTTGTAACAAAAAATGATGACGGTGTTGTCTTCCGCTTTTTGAGTTCAGCCAGTAAAGCAGGGGTCATAGATTTTACCACCGCCTCCAAGTCCGACTGCTTCGACAGAGACTGGACGCCTGGAAAAGGATCAACAGAATCACTGGGTTGGTACGTTCTTTTTCTTTCAGTCAATCAATCAATCAGTGGGTTGGATGTTACCCACTGATTAAAGACAAAAAAAACAAAACATAAAAACGTGGCACAATACTACACAACATATTTCATCAACAAAACCTTACATGCTAATAATGTCAGTCGTGTCATAAAACAAGATAACCCAATAACCTGATAATGTGAGTAACTTTATAAAACAAGACGCTCTTGTATCCTGATATTCCTAATCCAATAAAACCTGATATGCTAATAATATGAGTCTCTTTCCAAAACAAGATAACCCTATATGCAGATGATGCGAGTCTCTTCCTAACATAAGATAATCTTACATACCGACAGTGAGTTTCTTCTTCTACAACATATCCTATTAGGTTGATGATGTGTCTCGGTTTCTGTTAAGTTTTCCTAATTCAAAAAAGATTTGATTTCTTCAACATTCCTTTTTCTGGCTCTAGTAGCTTTTATTCAGAGCATGTACACAGGAAGCGGGTAGAGCAAGAAGGGGCAGAAGACAAGCAGCAAAGATCCCAAGGTAAGAAATTGAACCCTGAACAGTTTTGTCAAGGACCAACAGCCTCAGCCCAAAAATGCTTCCTCCACCCCAACTCCACACACTGAAGACATTTAATGGTTTGGTGAGGTCTGGGAAACTAAATCAGGCCTGATCAGGAACATATATTTAGGCTTGTTTTCACTTTGAAATTGAAGTAACCGCTTAAAATATTTTTTAAACTGTCGATTATAAAATATTGATCAAACCTGATGCTTCCAGCAGTCTCTTCGCCAGTCTCTCTGCACTGGTCGACCTCCTCCGTTCAGGTGTCGATCTTTCCGACGACGATCGTCTCTCTCTCCTCTTTCTCTGTTCTCTCTCGCGGCTCCTCGATCGGGAATGGTAATGGTGGGTTGAGCTGGACTTGTACCGAGGACTTGAGGAACGAGACCGGGACCTAATCAAAGTTTGCATTCGATTAGGTCCCTTGATGGGTTTTATGGATACTTTCTGAGAACTTTTAGAATGCTTTCAGAAATGCACAGCAGCTTTAAACTTTCTAAATCTAAGTACCTGTAACTCCAGTTTGTCTTCCTACTCTTGGAGTCATGGTGACGCCGAGGGCTACGCGAGCGGGAGCGGGAGCTGCTGCTGTCCTTTTTTCCCTTCTTGCGGCTGCGTTGTGGGCTGCGTGAGCAAGAACGCGAGCGGCGGTGGGAGCTGTGGGAACGAGAACGACTCCTTTGCTGGGTTGTAGGTCTTTTATCCGAGACTCTACAAAGGCAGCAACAAGAGAGAATAACAGAAAATAACTTGTAAACGTTGCTTGTTCTCAGTTTAAATTGATGTGGTTTCATTTGGAAAATATATACATATATTACCTCCAGTCTTGTATCTCACCGTCCCAGTCTGGATATCTGTAGCAATAAAACAAGAGGAAACGGGTCACAATTTGGCAAAAGAAGGTTATCTGCACAAGTGAGAGGCATTCATAAAATATTTTTTTAAATGTACAACAAAAACAAAATGCACAGCTTTTTGACGCCTTGCTCCACTTAAGAAACTCAAAGTCAAACTTCCCCCATCAAGTATATTCAAGCTAACTTTGCTCCACTACTAATTTAGTAGTAGCTTTTCTCAATGAAAACCAAAATATCACTGAAAAGTATCAAAGATTTAAACAGACACGCCTGTATATTGAAAAGACAGTTACAGGTAAAATATTTTTCTATATTTTGTTCTCTTCAGGCATGAGAAAAAAGGCGAAGTTGATATAAAAGGTGACAACATGTTACACAAACAGACGGTTCTCTGAACCTCACAGATGAAAGTCAATAAACATTAATTATTAATCAATATTTCTCTCTTCAAAACATTCCAAAGGTTTCCACAGCACAGTCCAGTGCTGACCTGGACAGAAAATACAAGTACTGTAGAAATCACCAGATTTTAAGGCTACTGGACAGTAGCTACATATCAATATGTCGTGGACTAAAGGGCATTTAATACAACGATAAGTTTATCGGAGAGCTTAGATATAAAACCCCCAATAACTTTAGATTTAAAAGATTAAATCTGCTTCAAACTATGTTTAAAGATTGGAGCAGTGGTGGGCTGTGCTAGCTAAAAAGTTAGTAGCGCTAACCCTTAAAGCACTGAAAAGCGCTACACCTGTATTTAGCAGAAGCTAATGCTAAAGTCTCAACTTGAACTCAAAATATTTCTGCCCTAGAAAGACTACAACCCTTGAGCACAAATAAAATTTTTACATTATGACTTTTAGGCTCTATATTGTCTTTAGACATTGTATTTAGGTATTTTTGTATGTTGTTCTCTACTGTTCATGTTTTATTTTGTTTGCGTGCTTCATGTTTAAAATAGTTATTTGTCAAAAAGCGAGAGAACGAGGAGAGGAAACCGAACTGCTGCGTAAACATCCCCCACTTCAAAATAAGAGCATGAATGTAAACATCTATCTACTTGAAGACTAACTAATAATTCAACACAAATGTTGAACTTCATTCAACTGAAACATTACAAAACGGCCAAGAAAATTAGTACTTCGGAATTTGTCCAGAAAAAATTATTTAGGGGGAGTCTAAGCATTTTCACAGTTAGCAAGAGCGCTAAGTGAAAAATTAGCTTTGTTATTAATGCAGTGGAAGTGTGCAAACAACAGGAGTAAAGGAAGCCAGACTACAAGACAAAGACGTTTACCACAAGGTAACAAACACACTGCTGTTACATGACATAAAACACAAAACATACCAACAATTCAATTAACTTCCTGGTTGGGTTATAACTTTTATAGCACCTGGTTATAAACCAGCATTACACATTTATACGTTGGACAGGCAGCAAATCAGACATCTAACTCTACATCTACCAAGATTGTCTTCTTTAGAGAGGCTGGTTAGCATGCATCCAATACTCAAGCTATAAGTAGAAAACTCGTGACCATTTGAAATAACTCGACATCAGAGATGACAAAGAAGACGTATACTGAAAGAAAACCACTGACTGTTTCCGGAGGAGCTTGCGGTTCTCATGGTGAACGGTGGAGTTGTGGTGGAAAAGCCAATGCTGGTTGTCAAAACAAAGAAAAGTTAGGAAGGAGTTTCACAACCAACAAGCTTTAAAAATTGCTAAAATGTTTTCCCCCCTCCCAACACCGAACCCAACAGATGCATCTTATTAAACTTTGAAGATGTTGACTTCTACCGTTATTACCGCACTGTTTACAATTTTAATAAATATCTAAATAAGTAGGCATTGTGTAAACAACAGTCCATTAAAAATTACACCCGACAAATTGGCTTAGTAATTAAGAAATCTTTATAATTAAAACCAGGAAACACAGAAGTCACACAGTAGATAAAAACAATCTTCTTGGGCTCTGGCCAGGTCTGATGTTGCCATCCTCAGTTCTGTGTCATCTCAGCGTTTGGTAACGGCTTTCCATGCAGGTTTGGGTCAGGACAGATCACAACACAGAACCTGGGACAACTACAATGCAAGTCAAGGGCAGGAAGAAGAGGAAAATGGAGAACCGGACACTGGTGTACTGTAGAAATTGGAGGAAAAGTCACAAAAGTCCAGTTCATGCCTATTTTCTCCAATTCACTGAATTGGAGAAAACAGCTAAACACTGGATTAAGAAAAAAAATCCCAAGAATTACAGACTTAAATTTTCACATGATTTTAATTATTTAAAGTGACTGAACATGAGTTCTCTCCAATATTCAACAAATAAAATAATGTAAGAATAATGAACACCCTGCTCCTCTTACCTTCATGGTCTCAAATTTTCTGTCACACAGAGTGCACCGGTGTGGAAAGGCTGGCGGCGCGGCACACGCATAATCGTTGATCATCGACCTTGATGGCAGACCCCTGAAGATCGCCACCTTCGGAGCTGAGCTGCTGCACACGGACTTTGACGAACTGTAATGCTTCTTTGCTTCTGTGTTTGCCTGAGCTGGAGGAGTGGTGAGAGACCTGGAGACTAAAGGATGCGACTCCTCAGGCGGTTTATTTTGCTCCTTCGCCTGTGGCTTTGTGTCCGTTGCAGCTTTGCTTTGTTGAACGTTTGCTAACTTATCTTTCCTCTGCTCTTTAAAAACCTCTGGCTGTTGCTCTTGAGTTTTACAAGGATTTTCAGTACGATTATCTTGCTTACAACCAACTTTGCCGCTTTCACCTGAAGAAGTACTAGACTTTGAATCTTGCGCCTCCCCTTGCGGAGAACAGTCTTTCAGGAGGTTGGCACTTGAAAACTTTGGTCTTTTCCGTGTTTCTTCATTTTTCTTTAGCAGAACAAGGGGAGTGAAGGGCCTCCCATGTGCCTGGGCTGGTTGGCTCTGTAGCGGTTTGGGTGGATCTGATTCTACCTTTTCAGGAACAAAGGTGGGGGTGAATTTCTCTGGAGCCTGGGTTTGGTGAGCCACTGGCTTATTAGGTGAATCTTTGTCGTCTTCTGGGGAAATGAAAGGGATGTGGACCTTTTGAGGAGCCTGGTTTGATTGAGTTTGTGGCAACTTGGGTAGGTTGCTGCTTTGGGGAGTCACAGAACTCCTCATTGAGGCGAAGCCGGTAGGAGAAGCGGTCAGGCCAGGTAAAGGAACCTCTGACGTAGTTTGTTTGAATGGTTCTTTGTAACTGGTGCTGCTAAAAACATCAAGCACGCTTTTAGTCCCACCACTGGTGACTCTACTGGTGTTTTTAATTTCCTCAACCACAGTGTAGCTCCCAGTATGTCCATAGTCAATCACTTTGGCAGGTTTAAAAATCCTAGAGATATCGTCCTCGTGTATCTCTGGCACTTCAGGGCTGCTATGCGTCTCCAGCTCACAGAAGCTTGTGGAGGGTTCGGGGTCAGAGTCGGGCGATGTTGAGGCTCTCTTCTCCTTCATGAGGCGAATCTGCTTCAAGATCAGAGCTAGATTATCAGAGTTTATCTGATCTTCAGGGAACATCAGGAGATATTCCAAGTCCTCTTTTTCAAGTCCAAATTGCTCAAGAAGGACGGCGGCAAGCTCTGGCGTATACTGTGACTGAGAAGGCTTGTCAGGATGCACTGGTTCGCTTGGAATTGGGTCTTCATAACGTCTGGAACCGGACACAGATTGGTTACTTTGTCGTCTCTCGCTGGATGCAAAAAACCTACCATCACTGCTGCTGGGATAGTCGGATGAAGCTGGCGAATGAAATTTCACAGGAGTATCCTCTGTGGGCTTTTTCAAGATCTGCAACCAGCTCAAGGAGCTGTTGTCACTTTCATCCTCTGGCTCCCTATCTCTGCCCATTTCACCATACGACGCTACACTGGTGGAAGGGAACTCGTCTCTTTGAGCGGAGAAAAAGCGAGAACCATGGCTTAAACGCGGCGGCACCAATTCTTGTCTGGTTCTGCCAGCAAGTGATCTTTCAAGGTTCCTTTCTGACCTGGCCATCATCTGTTCAGGCCTGTAAGTCATCGGCAGCTCGGACATTTGAGGAATAGTTCTTCCTGAAATGTTACCAGTTCCAGAAAATGATGGCGAAGAGATAAAGTTTGAATCAGGCTCAGTTCGGTGCCGTGACATCCAGTGGTCCATGTCTGACTGTTCACTAAAGTTTGGATGGTCGGTGGGACGTTGGGTGGGATTTTGATTCCTGGAGGAATAGGGATTGTACGGTGGAAATGACATGGCTTTACCAATTCTCCAGAAGTGAAGGTGCTGAACACCGTCACCACAGGGAAGGACGGTGCGGACGTGAGGTTCTTAACAATTACGGTACCAGTTGTGACACTAACACCAACAGTACATTGGTAATCTGTGTCAGTGCTGCTTTAGACACCGCCTAGGATGAAATGGTGGAAGCCGTACTTCTGCAGAAGAGAAAGCAACAGTCCAAACACAAAAGCTGAAGAGAAAGTAGGTCGTGGAGTAGAGCAGGATCTTCCACAGGTATCAGCCATCGCCCGGTGAGCGTTGAGGTCTCAGCAGCTTCACATTCTTCCCAACATTAAGAAGTTCAGGTCTTTTACTGGCGAGAGAGAACAAAAAGGGTGAAACATCACAGGGCTGATAAAAAGAGAGAAACCAAGGTCAGAAAAGGTAAAGACACAAATGTTTGGAACAGAACATTATCTTTTTTCTTACATCGCAACAACTAAAAAACAAGGAACAAGCGCAAAGAATATCAACTGAATTGGTGATATAGCAAGACAAACTTCAAACCAACTCTAAACCAAACTTTATTGATTAAGACAAAAAATATGAATCATTGAAGAGATTTTTAAAAAACAGCAGGTGGCTGTGGATTCAGATCCTCTTTAAACTCACTTCAGTCTCTTCTGTGATGCAACAGAGATGCTGAAAGTTTTGGACCCTTGCGCTTCACCGTACAACGTTCAACTTGAGTCTGGAGAAAGGCGACGAACAATCTGCTTTAAGAGATATTCAAGACCATTACTAGTACCTTACACATTCAAGAGACATCCATTTTATTGAAAAAGTTAGGAAAAACCCTAACCCTAACCAGGACCTTCCTGGGGAGAACTTCAGCTTTGTCACATTAAAAACAAAATCACAGCTGCAAACCAAATACAGAAAAGTTTGAGAGAACATAAGCAAATTTCATAACCAGGAATGGGAAAATCTGCAGCAGGATAACATTAAACAGAAAAAACAAGGTTTTGTGCGCCACCTAATCCATGGCAGAGCTGTGGTGGGGTGGTGCCAACTTCTGTAGTCAATGGATGAGAGGCGGGGTACCCACATGCCAGGTCATCAGGACACAGGAGAACTGATGGTACAGACGGACACACATCTAAGAGCAATTCAGAGTATCCAGGTAACCTTACATGTCTGCTGGACTCTGGGCGAAAGCTGGAATAAAAACACACAAACTCCACATACAAAAGCCTCAGAAGGGTTTATGTGCCAGGAGCTTCCTGCTGCAACACCAAGTACCCCAAGGTTTGAGGAAACATCACAAAAATGGAAGAGAAGCTGAAACATGACAAAACTACAATTACTTTGTCTACTACTAAAATAATAAACATCCAATCTGGGTAAATTTGAGTGTATTTATACCAAGAAAGGAAACTAACATTGCATAATTGGAATAGAGATTAGGGTACAGAAACAGTGTTTGATTATTTTATAAGTAACTCTGAGGCATCCATGTAGGTTTACAGGTTAAAACACGCCATCAGTCTAGGACAGTGGTTCTTAACCTTTTATGAGGTACCGAACCCATCAGTTTCATATGTGCATTCACCGAACCCTTCTTTAGTGATAAATAAAATAAAACCTTTTTCCAAATTCAAGACATATGTATATGATTTTTTGCTGGTGCACAAAATGAGCAATGCATGAACGTCACCTTTGCTCAAAGAACAAAACCATGAACTCACAGCAAATTGCAGTATTACTTTATTCTGGCCCCCCCAAAAATATTTCGGCCCCATAAAAGAATTTCAGCCCCCAAAAATATTTTTTTACTATTTTACTAATTAAAAATAAATTTGGATTTTTTTCAAAGAATAACATTTTTTTTAATAACTAATTTTTTTATTTTATTTTAAATTTAATTTGTTTTTTGTCATTTTGAATCCACAAAATACTTTTTTGGGGCCAGAATAAAGTATTGCACAAATAACATGCCTGCAAATCAGTGTGACTTCTGCTGATGTTTTTGGGAGACCAGTTCAGAGAGGCGTGGCTTCACCTTGGCAAGTGCGTCTTCAGAGCAAAGTCTGTTCATTTTCTTCCATTTTTTTCTTGACATATTAAGTATGGATTAAAATATTAAGAAGGAAACCACGCGACGTACAACTACGACAGCCGCTGATACTTTGCGCACTAAATTCCCCGCAGCACTGATTGGCCGAGCAATGTAACATGATCCTCTGCAGCAAGCGATGGCCAAGCGGGGCCTGTCATCACGACTTTACACAAGTGTGTCTTTACCTCCGCGGCAGAGGCTCCGCCGAACCCCTGAGACCGACTCACCGTGGTTCTTAACCTGGGGTTTGATCGAACCCAGGTTAAGAACCACTGGTCTAGGAGAAACATAATATATGCTAAATACCCAATATCAATGTAATAGTGCAAGCAGTAACAACATTTTAAAAAGAGAGGATCATTTTCATTTTGTTTGAAATTCATGTTTTTATGATGGATTGTTAATGGATTGTTATTGGACAAAGAACCTAATTCAGTCTTTAACTGTGAGACAAAACTTGAGGTTATTGTTGACCAAACAAAAGCAGAACTTTAAACAAAATAAAAGGTTAAAAGAAGCAGATATACTCAGTGGTGCAGGATGTTAACTAAAATGTTGCTTAAATTTATCAGTAGTTTCCAAGTGGGCATGTTTCTTGATTTAAATGTTACAACTTTTATCTCTGTCCCTGCAGTGAGCCTTGCAGCAGGTTGTTTATTATGCTAACAGACATGCTAACTCTTCTAGTGGCCATATGACTCAAAAGAGCCAAGCCATGACCTGTTTGTATTTCAGAAAAAATATATATGTGTAGAAAGGGAAATAATCTATGTTTAATCATATAAAACATCAAGTTGCTTCAAATAAAGAATATAATAAACAGGAACACCAGTAGCTGCAGCTAGCCCTCATAAACCCTCAGTAGAGAGAAGTTTGGCTGAGAAACGGTCAAAATAACCATCATTCTGTATTTGCAACAAATATTGTTAGTGCAAAGTTGGTTACAAATGTGGTGTGTTAAAACTTTATCAGGAAAATAGATTTATATGTCAAACTTGTTACAAAGTTACCATTTAGATTAAATAGATCATTAAGTAAATTTTACAATATCTACAAATAATAAAAGGAGATGATACAAAGTGAAAGTAAAAAAAGAGAAATTCTGCAACAGACATGGTTAAACCCAGTATAAACAGGAATACATCAGCGTAACAACGAAACAACTTCAAAAACTGGAAATTATGCTTCACCAAATCAGCTCAAAACAATAAAGCATGTTGCAGATAAATGTCCAGATCATATTGCAACAAACTTCAATTGTTGTTTAGATTTTACGTGATAGATTAACAAAATAGTGAACAATTAAAAAGAAGTGTTAATCTTTGTGAGAAAGAAAGAATTGTGGTGCATTTTTGCATTAATTACCTGAAGCAAACATTGTTTGATGTTGACATTTAAACCCCCATTAAACCCTCAATGTGTGCTTAAAAGCGCTGTCAAGTGATCAAAGCTTATATTTTTACCAACACATTCAAAGCTTCAGACTTAAAATTAGAAAATCACCACATTTAGGCCAGAGTATGACTGATCGTTTTAATTTAAGCGAATCAGATGAGCTGCTTTTACCCCAACGTTCAGCTACCTCCAAATTTTAACAGTTAAATGTTGAGCGGATTTGCATATCTGAAAACAATTGAAAGCACCGGACTGTTAAACTCAGGTTAACAACACGATTCAATCCTAAAACAGAGCTGATTCTGTTTAACCTGCAGGTGGAAGTCCATCCACAACAGCTGCTTTCAGTGTTATGCATGCTAGCAGGAGCTAACGTTAGCCTCCTGCGGTTCGTTCACAGACCGATAAAAAAACGGAACAAGCAGGTTGTGGAACACGGAGAAAAAGCTACATTTAAATGTCAGAGACTGGTTTCAAAGTTAAATAAACGTTTCATATATACATACCGATCGTCGTTCACTCTCTGCAAAGCCTTGGTCCAAGTTCTTCTTCGAAATGTGTCGGTGACTAAAACAACAAAAAGCGTCTTTACTGCCCCCTCCTGGGCCGGAGTGCTAACCGGAAACAGCCTTTAACGCTAGCTCAAACATCCGACACAAAAATAACGTCTTCGGTTACTTCCGATCATTACTTTCTTCTTATTGAAGCTTACTTCTAGTATTTGTAAAACTTCAATAAGTTCAATGTTAGTTTTGTAAACATTTGATCTAACAAAAAAAATCTAAAATAAAATCAAAAACACTTGTAGGAGTAGCTTGCATACTTCTTGACGGACTATTGTGAAGTATTTATGCTGAATAAAATGTGTTTAATGAAAGAACAAGCCAAAACACAACAGATACAAACCTACAGTTTGTGTTTGAACACAAGCTTCATTATTTTAATATTATATTCTGTCTATCAAGAGTCAGTACACAGCTTCAGTTATTACACGTCAAGTTTATTTGGGTAGCACATTTCAACTAGGCATGAATGGAATGTACTTTGTCCTTAAAAATATTCACATCCAATAAAGGTATATTTTATCTTTCTAAAAGTCCAGTCTATCGCCAAAGGTGCAAACACATTGAGATTTGATATCACTTTGTTCGATCAGCATTCAGTGATGGAAAAATAACTGTTACTGTTCAACAACAGAAATGGCAGCTGATATTTTAACAAAGCCTGTGAGTAAAATGAGAATGGGCAACTTTGTGTGTTTTGTTTTTGGTATGCAAATGAAAAAAAGAGGAAAAAATGCAAAATGTAAATGTATTTTTATGTCAACATAAGAACAAGGGTGGGTGTTGAATCTTATTGACTTCCTGTTGTGGGTGGAGATTTACACAGGTGGATGCAACTGATAAAAAAAGGTCAAATGTAACTGAAGGCTGTGTTGATTAGGACATTAGAAATGCAAAACTAAACGTGTTTAGCTTTGCGTCTACCTAAAGAAAATCAATTGGATTTGATCCAGAACGCTGCTGCTGACGCTCTGACTAAAACCAGGAAGATAGAAAACATCACCCCAGTTCTACAGTCTCTACGTTGGCTCCCTGTAACTGCATCCCCAGAACCAAACATGGAGAAGCAGCATTCAGCTTCTATGCACTGCAGATCTGCCAGGAAACTGCTGAAACACTTAGTTCCTTTAAATCAAGGCTAAAAAAATGTTTAAAAACATTGAATGTGAAGGGAATCCTCTTCATGAATCAATTAAAAAAACATTTACACAGTTTAAAAATGGAGCTGCCCAATCAAAGCAGACTAGAAGTTGAACAGTTTTAGTAAATTTTAAAAGGAGACATAAAAACAGGATCATCGAGAGCTTCTGGTTTTCCTTTTTGGAGGCGGTGAAGGTTCCTCTTCTTTCATCTGCCAATGTTTCTGAAAATCAAAGCGCATTTAGACGCCACACTGTGAACATGTGTGTGTTTTTGTTGCATTATTCAGGTTTACCAGCAAGTTGTCGTAATGATTTCTGCTGCAGCAGTGAGTGTCCTCTTCGTTGCTCTTCAGCATGTAGAAAACAGAGCAGAGGGAACAGTAATATCCCAGTTTACGAGCAGTAAACTCCTCGCCTGAAGAGGAGGAAAGACAAGAACATGAACAAGAAGAAGAGAGTTTCTAACCGGTAGGCAGATGTGTGTTTGTTTCTCACCAAAGGAGATGTCTGTGTTGAAAGGTGGCAGGATAAAATCAGCAGCGGTACAAGGAGACTTCCTTCGTTTTTTACAGGCTACTGAAGAAAAACAAACGGAAAAATGTTTAATTTTTACTTTAAAATTGATGATATTAAGAACAGGGCTTCTACAAGTTTCACAGACACAAATGTAAAACTTTTTTAAGACCATTAATAATTAAATTTAAGACCTGTATCACAACAGAAACATAAAAAAGAAAATCACATTTTATTTAGTAGTATTGTCAAGCTTTTTAGCAGAGAATACATGTGGCGTCGTATTGGTCGGCAACAGAAGTGAGCCATGAAAAACGCAAAAAAGCTAGCTAGCTAAAACATAGCCGCAGCCAGTTAGCGGTAGCCACAACCGCCTCGAGTTACAGACACCAATTATTATGTTTGCCGGTGACAGATATACTACATATACTAGATTCTTTTTAAGAACTGTGATTGACATATTTAAGGCCACCTTACATTTTTCTAATGAATCTAAGACATTTTAAGGCTTTGATTTTAGATACATGAAATTAAGACTTTTTAAGGATGTGCGGAACCCTGAAGATAATCTCCTTCAAGAAAACATTTTCTAAAAGGTCACTAAGACTGGTACATGCCAATTTATTGCTTTAAAACTACAGTATGTAACCTTTATAAAATTTTTTTTTACATATTTCTTGGAACAATCACTGCTAGATCGTATGGGACCACAGACAGATTATATTTGAAAAAAATTGAGCTTCTCTTCATCTTCCAAACCTTCTTCATCCTCCTCCTCCTCTTCCTCCAAGCGTCTGTCCAGGTTCTGTTTGTCTGGACCTTCAGCAGCTTCATCATCCGACTCTGTCTTGACGTCCCCCAATAGAGCAGAAGAAGAAGGATCCAGCGATGCGCCAGGAAGTGATTTGTCTTCTTCTTCTCTGTTTTCTTCAGGGTTCTCGGGTTTTCCTCCAGCAGATTTTCTCACTGCAAATAAGATGAAGTATTGGTCAATCTTTGTTTTCAGTGATGTGACATCACAGTGGAGCAGATTGTGAGGTCGGCTACCAGGAGTCTTTCTGGGTTTCTTCCTGGGTCGGCCTCTTTTTCTGGTTGATGTCACTTCCTGTTCCGTGTCCTCCATTTCCTCCAGATTACCTGCTGCTGCAGCGTTCACACTCTGATCTAAAACTGAACATAAAAACAAACCAATGATGGAAAACCAGAATAAAAAACTCAAAATGCATCTTTATTCCCTGGCCTTCAACATCATTAGAAGAAAAATGGTGGATGTCAGTACTTTTGGAAAACTGCTGCAGCTGAATTTAAGTATGGCTTGGTTTTTATTCATATTGTTATTTTTTGTTGTTTTCTGCCAATTTTATAATTGTCATTATATTTACCAAACTTAATTTTTTGCTTTATCATTTATCTACCAGTGACTATAAATGTTGTAAAGTATTTATGATCCGCGTAAGTGACTTGACTTGATTAAAAATGACATGGATCGAAATGGAATCAATTTGACCGTTATGAAATCAAATTATTTATATTACTTCGGACCATTTTTAACTAGATTTTCATTCAATCTAAATGTATTGAACTCATTAGTACTCATTAAGTTCAGTTCAGAATGAACTAAATTTAAAATAAAAGGACGGTTTGGTTAAATATTTTGACTTGATAAAAGTTAAATTTAATCTAAAAAACTTTCAGATCATAAAAACTCTTTCAGAGATGCATCAATGGACTTGTTCCTGTCTATTGACACAGAAACGTGATAGTTGATTTAAAACCAACCTAAAGGAACTGTCTCCTCTTCCAAACCTTCTCCGTCGGCCCTGCAGCGTCCTTCATCCTCCTCCTCTTCCTCCAAGCGTCCATCCAGGTTCTGTCTGTCAGGACATTCAGCCTCCGTCTCAGGAAGTGATTTGGTTTCTTCTCCTCTGTTTTCTTCAGGGTTCTCACGTTTTCCTCCAGCAGATTTTCTCACTGCAAACAAGATGAAATATTGATCAATCTTTGTTTTTCAGCAATGTGACATCAAACTGGAGCAGACTATGAGGTCGACTACCAGGAGCCTTTCTGGGTTTCTTCCCGGATCGTCCTCTTTTTTTAGTCGATGCCACTTCCTGTTCCGTATCCTCCATTTCCTCCAGATCACCTGCTGCTGCAGAGAGAAAGTAACACTACATTAAATAGCCCTGCCACAACATAATTTAAGACCTGTGATTAATTTATTTGCGACCAACTTGTAATTTGTTTTATTAAGTTAAGACATTTTAAGGCTTTAACTATAGATACATGAATTTAAGACTTTTAAAGACCTTTTTAAAGCCACCTTGAATGAAATTTTAGACATAAAAATCTATAAATATAGTTTTTAGGTTTTTTAAGGCAGTGGTAACTTACTGTATTTCAATAAAGCTTAGTAAAAAATATGAACCCGGTTTTATGCCTGGGATAAAAGGCAAAAAAGTTAGCTAGCTATCTATCTAGCTAGCAAGGGTATATTAGCAGGTAGCTAGCGATAGCCTCAACTGCATAGCAAACATGTATGCGCATAATAGAAAATTTCTGCGGGAAAATAAAACATTAAATAGTCCTACCATGAGATAATTTAAAACCTGTGATTAATTTATTTAAGACCAACATTTTTTAATTAATTACATTTTATGGCCTTAACATTGGACACATAACTTTTTAAGAACTTTTTTTAAAACCAACTGGAATAAATTTTAAGACAGAAAAAACCCCAACTAAAACTGTAGCTTTCTGACAGATTCTGTTTGTCTGGACCTTCAGCAGTTTCATTGTGCGTCTCCGTCTTGACGTCCCCCAATAGAGCAGAAGAAGAAGGATCCAGCGATGCGCCAGGAAGTGACTGGTCTTTTACTTCTCTGTTTTCTTCAGGGTTTTCACATTTTCCTCCAGCAGATTTTCTCACTGCAAACAACATCAAACATTGATCAATCTTTGTTTTTCAGCAATGTGACATCAAACTGGAGCAGATTGTGAGGTCGACTACCAGGAGTCTTTCTGGGTTTCTTCCCGGATCGTCCTCTTTTTTTAGTCGATGCCACTTCCTGTTCCGTATCCTCCATTTCCTCCAGATCACCTGCTGCTGCAGAGAGAAAGTAACACTACATTAAATAGCCCTGCCACAACATAATTTAAGACCTGCGATGAATTTATTTGTGACCAACTTGTAATTTTTTTTATTAAGTTAAGACATTTTAAGGCTTTAACTATAGATACATGAATTTAAGACTTTTAAAGACCTTTTTAAAGCCACCTTGAATGAAATTTTAGACATAAAAACCTATAAATATAGTTTTTAGGTTTTCTTATGCAGTGGTAACTTACTGCATTTCAATCAAGCTTAGTAAAAAATATGAACCTGGTTTTATGCCTGGGATAAAAGGCAAAAAAGTTAGCTAGCTATCTAGCCAGCAAGGGTATATTAGCAGGTAGCTAGCGATAGCCTCAACTGCATAGCAAACATGTATGCGCATAATAGAAAATTTCTGCGGGAAAATAAAACATTAATAGTCCTGCCATGAGATAATTTAAAACCTGTGATTAATTTATTTAAGACCAACATTTTTTAATTAATTACATTTTAAGGCCTTAGCATTGGACACATACATTTTTAAGAACTTTTTTTTAAAGCCAACTGGAATACATTTTAAGACAGAAAAAAAAAAACTAAAACTGTAGCTTTCTGACAGATTCTGTTTGTCTGGACCTTCAGCAGTTTCATTGTCCGTCTCCATCTTGACGTCCCCCAATAGAGCAGAAGAAGAAGGATCCAGCGATGCGCCAGGAAGTGACTGGTCTTTTACTTCTCTGTTTTCTTCAGGGTTTTCACATTTTCCTCCAGCAGATTTTCTCACTGCAAACAACATCAAACATTGATCAATCTTTGTTTTTCAGCAATGTGACATCAAACTGGAGCAGATTGTGAGGTCGACTACCAGGAGTCTTTCTGGGTTTCTTCCCGGATCGTCCTCTTTTTTTAGTCGATGCCACTTCCTGTTCCGTATCCTCCATTTCCTCCAGATCACCTGCTGCTGCAGAGAGAAAGTAACACTACATTAAATAGCCCTGCCACAACATAATTTAAGACCTGCGATGAATTTATTTGTGACCAACTTGTAATTTTTTTTATTAAGTTAAGACATTTTAAGGCTTTAACTATAGATACATGAATTTAAGACTTTTAAAGACCTTTTTAAAGCCACCTTGAATGAAATTTTAGACATAAAAACCTATAAATATAGTTTTTAGGTTTTCTTATGCAGTGGTAACTTACTGCATTTCAATCAAGCTTAGTAAAAAATATGAACCTGGTTTTATGCCTGGGATAAAAGGCAAAAAAGTTAGCTAGCTATCTAGCCAGCAAGGGTATATTAGCAGGTAGCTAGCGATAGCCTCAACTGCATAGCAAACATGTATGCGCATAATAGAAAATTTCTGCGGGAAAATAAAACATTAATAGTCCTGCCATGAGATAATTTAAAACCTGTGATTAATTTATTTAAGACCAACATTTTTTAATTAATTACATTTTAAGGCCTTAGCATTGGACACATACATTTTTAAGAACTTTTTTTTAAAGCCAACTGGAATACATTTTAAGACAGAAAAAAAAAAACTAAAACTGTAGCTTTCTGACAGATTCTGTTTGTCTGGACCTTCAGCAGTTTCATTGTCCGTCTCCATCTTGACGTCCCCCAATAGAGCAGAAGAAGAAGGATCCAGCGATGCGCCAGGAAGTGATTTGTCTTTTACTTCTCTGTTTTCTTCAGGGTTTTCACATTTTCCTCCAGCAGATTTTCTCACTGCAAACAAGATGGAATATTGATCAATCTTTGTTTTTCAGCGATGTGACATCAAACTGGAGCAGATTGTGAGGTCGACTACCAGGAGCCTTTCTGGGTTTCTTCCCGGATCGTCCTCTTTTTTTAGTCGATGCCACTTCCAGTTCCGTATCCTCCATTTCCTCCAGATCACCTGCTGCTGCAGTGAGAAAGTAACACTACATTAAATAGCCCTGCCACAACATAATTTAAGACCTGTGATGAATTTATTTGCGACCAACTTGTAATTTTTTTATTAAGTTAGGACATTTTCAGGCTTTAACTATAGATACATGGATTTAAGATTTTTAAAGACCTTTTTAAAGCCACCTTGAATGAAATTTTAGACATAAAAACCTATAAATATAGTTTTTAGATTTTTTAAGGCAGTGGTAACTTACTGGATTTCAATCAAGCTTAGTAAAAAATATGAACCTGGTTTTATGCCTGGGATAAAAGGCAAGAAAGTTAGCAAGCTATCTAGCTAGCAAGGGTATATTAGCAGGTAGCTAGTGGTAGCCTCAACTGCACAGCAAACATGTATGCGCATAATAGAAAGATTCTGCGGGAAAATAAAACATTAAATAGTCCTGCCATGAGATAATTTAAAACCTGTGATTAATTTATTTAAGACCAACATATTTTTTATTCATTACATTTTAAGGCCTTAACATTGGACACATAAATTTTTAAGAACTTTTTTTAAAGCCACCTGGAATACATTTTAAGACAGAAAAAAAAAAAACTAAAACTGTAGTTTTCTGACAGATTCTGTTTGTCTGGACCTTCAGCAGTTTCATTGTGCGTCTCCGTCTTGACGTCCCCCAATAGAGCAGAAGAAGAAGGATCCAGCGATGCGCCAGGAAGTGATTTGTCTTTTACTTCTCTGTTTTCTTCAGGGTTTTCACATTTTCCTCCAGCAGATTTTCTCACTGCAAACAACATCAAACATTGATCAATCTTTGTTTTTCAGCAATGTGACATCAAACTGGAGCAGATTGTGAGGTCGACTACCAGGAGTCCTTCTGGATTTCTTCCTGGGTCGGCCTCTTTTTATTATTGACGTCACTTCCTGTTCCGTCTGCTCAGTTTCCTCCAGCTCACCTGCTGCTACAGCGTTCACACTCTGATCTAAAACTGAACATAGAAAACACAACAATGATGAAAAAACTGGAATAAAACTAAACTGGAGTGAAATAAGAAAAAAAATTGACCACCTAATTATATTATTCTGAACTATATTTAACTATATTTTCTTTAAATATAAAGGTAACGCCCTCTACTGGTTGCAGTAGGGACCGTGAGAAAATAACACTACATTAAGACAAGACTACATCAAATAGTCCTGCCACAACATAATTTAAGACCTGTGATTAATTTATTTAAGACCAACATATTTTTTAATTCAACATATTTTAAGGCCTTAACATGGACACATAACTTTAAGACCTTTTAAAACCTTTTTTTAAAAGCCACCTGGAATAAAATTTAAGACAGAAAAAAAAACTAAAACTGTAGTTTTCTGACAGGTTCTGTTTGTCTGGACCTTCAGCAGTTTCATTATCCATCTCCGTCTTGACGTCCCCCAATAGAGCAGAAGAAGAAGGATCCAGCAACGCACTAGGAAGTGATTTGTCTTCTTCTCTGTTTTCTTCAGGGTTCTCAGGTTTTCCTCTGGCAGATTTTCTCACTGAAAACAAGATCAAACACTGATCAGTCTTTGTTTTTCAGCGATGTGACATTCAAACAGGAGCAGACTGTGAGGTCGGCTACCAGGAGTCTTTCTGGGTTTCTTCCTGGGTCGGCCTCCTTTTCTTATTGATGTCACTTCCCGTTCCTTCTCCTCCATTTCCTCCAGCTCACCTGCTGCTGCAGCGTTCATACTCTGATCTAAAACTGAACATAAAAACACACCAATGATGAAAAACTGGAATAAAACTAAACTTGAGTGAAATAGAAAAAAAAATACCACCTAATTATATTATTCTGAACTATATTAATTATATTTTTGTTAAATCTAAAGATAATGAACTCTACTGGCTGCAGTAGGAACCATCAGAAAATAAGACTACATTAAATAGTCCTGCCAAAGCATAATTTAAGACCTGTGATTTATTTATTTAAGACCAAGACATATTTTTAATAAATTCAATACATATCAAGGCCTTAATATTGGACACATCAATTTAAGACTTTAAAAGACCTTTTTAAAACCACCTTGAGTGAAATTTAAGACAGACAAAAAACTAGAACTATTGTTTTCTGGCAGGTTCTGTTTGTCTGGACCTTCAGCAGCTTCAGCGTCCGTTTCCGTCTTGACGTCCCCCAACAGAGCAGAAGAAGAATCCAGCGACGCACCAGGAAGTGATTTGGTTTCTTCTTCTTCTCTGTTTTCTTCGGAGCTCTCATGTTTTACTCCAGCAGATTTTCTCACTGCAAATAAGATGAAGTATTGATCAATCTTTGTTTTCAGCGATGTGACATCACAGTGGAGCAGATTGTGAGGTCGGCTACCAGGAGTCTTTCTGGGTTTCTTCCTGGGTCGGCCTCTTTTTCTAGTTGATGTCACTTCCTGTTCCTTGTCCTCCAGATTACCTGAAGCTGCAGCGTTTACACTCTGCTCTAAAACTGAACATAAAAGACACAACAATGATGAAAAATTAGAATAAAACTAAACTGGAGTGAAATAGAAAAAAACAACACCTAATTATATTATTCTGGACTATATTTAACTAGATTTTCATTAAATCTAATCGTAATGAACTCTACTGTTTGCATTAGGACAGATTTTAAAGAACAACATACTTAGAACCAAAATTAAGTCCAAAATGTACAAAAACTATAAAGATATAAAAAAATGCCTTGGCTGTCAATATGTTTTATAGTTTTAGCTTAACTTCATTCAAATTCTGTTAAAAAAAAAAAATCCCCTAATCTTTCAATAACGCCTTTCTAATATTGAATAAAAAAGGTTTAGGTGGTTAAATGAAAAATAAGCAGAAAGGGACAATTTTTGAATCCGATTAATCATCAGAATAATCGATTACTAAAACAACCGTTGGCTTCAGGAATGGTTTACCAGTTACCATAGCAACGTGTCCACTCCCAAACCGAAACATTTAAGGTCCTGAAACACCAACCTGGGCCGCTTCGATCTGAGCCGTCAGCAGATCTCAGAGTTTCTGCTCCGACTTCCTGCTGAAGAAAAACAGAGGCGTTCATCATGTCCAGCAGCAAAGATTCAAACAAAACTAGGAGATATTCCGCTTTCCTATTTGTTTCATTTACAGATTAAAATGAACAAGTCACAATTTGACATAAACAAAAAACAATGGGAATGAAAAAGAGTAGTTAGAAGAAAAAAAAAGTCTTATATAATCTAATTCTTGTCTCAAAACTAAATTTACTTAAGCAACTAAACATTAATCAACTGTCAATATAGATCCTTAAAAACAAAACAGGCCATAAATACATAAAAATAATAATAATACAGAAAAAACATAACATCTTTGTAGAGATACAGCACTCTATTGAATCAATACACTTCATTATACCTTCATAGATAATTATGTTTTATTGTTTTCTTAAAAATAAAAATTGATCTGCTCTGTAATATACTGTTATGTATTTTAAACATAACTTGCAAAATATGATAGTAAACCAAGTTGTCAGAATTCATTTCCGATTTCTGATTGACTTAATTTCTGCTCATTTATTTTTTAAATAAGTAGAAATGTAAAAATAAAAAAAAAATTTGAGTAGAAACTTCTCATTTCTCCTTAGAATTAAAAGCAGAAATTTGTAAAAAAAACAAACAAACAAAAAAAAACTTTATATATATAGTTTTAAAAAAAATACAAAATCTACCTCTATAAATTCTATTTTCTAAAATAAAAATAGAATTTGTAAACACTTTACCAGCGTTCCCCCAAACCTCTACAGAGTAGATATAAGATAATAGAGATAAGAATATTATCTCTATTTTCTGCATTATTTTTCCCTTTGCTGTGGCGACTGCACAGGATTGAATTCAATGAGAAAGTGTGTCCAAACTTTTGGTCTGTACTGTATAACAAAAATAGCTTTAACAATAAAACATGTATAGCAGTAATTTTAAGTAATAAACCTCGTGATTTGGCGGGGAACTGGCTGTGCTTTTAGTCTGAGGCGCCTCTGATGATCCGGGTGTTGAGGTTAACTTGTTGAACTCGTCCAGGAAAACCGGAGTCAGAGTTTTCACAAGGCTCTCTACATCTATCTGCTTTGACAAAGACTGGACAGCTAGAAAGACAGACAAAAATACACTTTAATGTAGCAGAGTTAAAGAATTACAAAGAATTTAGTGCAAAAGGGGAAAACAATGGCAAAAAACGGAGAAAATATATTTTGTTTTTAGTCTGGATTCTTCTGCTTAAAACTGAAGTACGTAACATTTTAAAAAATTATTATTATTATTTTTTTTTACTATTTGCTAAAACTGTTACTATGTCATGACAGTATAATATGAGACAGTACACCCCTCAGGCATACTCCCCTCAGTCAGAAACAACCAATCAGAGCCACGGGGAGGGTGTTAGCGCTGTCAATCACTCTGCTCACACTGATGGCAGAGTCTGCCATGAGTGCTAAGGCTAGTTAGCATGACCACTGATGACGATGGATAAAAAGTTTTCCTGGAACTTGAAGTTGTTTCTCCACAATTAGCAGCACGTACATAAGTTTCACTGACAGCTAACACGCTTGTCCTGGCTCTGATTGGTTGTTTTTGACTGGGAGAGGAGAGTTTTTTCAGAAATATAGTAGCACTATGAGGAGGTGGAGGAATTTTCACGGATTATCTGTCTCATATTATTCTGTCGCAACATGGTGACAATTTTAAAAAATATGTTTTAAAAAAACATATTTTTTAAAAAGCTACATATCACAGCTTCAACAGAGTAGTAATTTAATCTTCAGGAAGCTCAATTAAAGCTAATCCAATTCCCATTATGTGTCTAACCTGATGATTGAAGAAGTTTCTTCACCAGTGTCTCTGCACTGTTCTCATCCTGAGGAACCGATGTCTCTCCGGACGTTTGTTTCTCGCCGCTTCTGCTTGGTGACGGCGGATTCTTGCTGCTGTTTTTGGGTGAAAGCTGTCTCTCAGAAGGCATTCCTGGAGAGGGCAGACAGGAGGTGGACTTCTCGTACCGTGGAGAACGAGATCGAGACCTAAACAGAATGAAAAGTCAGGGATGATGACAAAGATCTCAACTGTTGAGTCCAATGTAAAGTAATAGTTCCCCCAACAGACCTGTGGGTTTGTCTATAACTGTAGGAAGACCTGGATGGGCTTCTGCACCTGTCTCTTCTGTCCTCACAGCTAGAACTGTCTGAGATGGAAGTTGATCTACTCCTGGATTTACGGCGCTGATGATACGGGCTGTGAGAGCGAGAACTGGAGCCTCTTCTGTGACGCCGGCCATGACTTCTGGAGCGAGAACGGGAAGCGTTTCTCCGGCAGCGTGAGCGAGAACTGGAGCCTCTTCTGTGACGCCGGCCATGACTTCTGGAGCGGGAACGGGAAGCTTTTCTCCTGCAGGGTGAGCGAGAACTGGAGCCTCTTCTGTGACGCCGGCCATGACTTCTGGAGCGGGAACGGGAAGCTTTTCTCCTGCAGGGTGAGCGAGAACTGGAGCCTCTTCTGTGTGTGCGGCCATGACTTCTGGAGCGGGAACGGGAAACGTTTCTCCGGCAGGGTGAGCGAGAATTGGAGCCTCTTCTGTGTGTGCGGCCATGACTTCTGGAGCGGGAGCGGAAAGAGTTTCTCCGGCAGGGTGATCGAGAACTGGAGCCTCTTCTGTGTGTGCGGCCATGACTTCTGGAGCGGGAACGGGAAACGTTTCTCCGGCAGGGTGAGCGAGAATTGGAGCCTCTTCTGTGTGTGCGGCCATGACTTCTGGAGCGGGAGCGGAAAGAGTTTCTCCGGCAGGGTGATCGAGAACTGGAGCCTCTTCTGTGACGGCGTTCTTGACTTCTGGAGCGGGAAGCGTTTCTGTGGCGAGAATCACTCTTGTGTTTTCCCGTCTCCCGACACCGCCTCCAGGTTGAGTCTATTCTATTTAAACATGTGGAAAAGCAAAAACACATTTGGATACATAGGATAAAGTGGGTCGCATTTGTCTGAAGACAGACTTTTACCTGGGGAATTGTTGTTCACAAAACAAGTCTGGGTATCTACGAAGAAAAAAAGAACGTACACATACAGCTGAAACCAGATGTTTGAAGTTTTACATTTGCAATTTTTTCTGGAGATGCAGCAATTTGAAAATTTGTGCAGATAACCCAAGATTAAGGAAATCAGGGCTGCAATCAATATGTGCAGCCCTGATTCACTTATCAGCAACTCTAAGATGGGTTTCCAAGTTAAAACAGAGACAATATTTAAATAGAGCTAACATGCTTCCTTGAACAGGTTAGAATAGGTCTAGTGGCTATAAAAAACATTTATAGCCACTACATTTAATTTTTTTTTGCACAAAATCATACTTAGAAAATTAGAATTTGGTTTATTATGAGCTTTCAGAATGAGTTGTTTAAGAGCTTCTTGTCACTTTAAATCCAAGTAAGCTGCTGGTGGCCACATTTACACTCACACATGAAAATAGTTCCAAACAGATGCGCAATTATACAACCATACATCTTTGAAAAGCACAAGTGGAGCCTCCTGCACAACCAACTAGAATGCATCAAGTGGTTTCTTGATGGTAAGTCAACAACAAAACACTTCTCTTTACCAGGATTCATTGTAAAGCGGTAGAACTAGCTACGACAACAGCATAAGAACAGCAAGCTGTGACTCTGCTACATACAGCGGCATGTGAGGGTATAGTAGACAAGAAAAAAAGAGGAGTGCACTTCCACCAATAAACTCAGAAATTCTTAGATTAAACTCTGAACATTTTTAGACAACTCTACTTGGTTTGGAACTCTGGAACTCTACTTGGGTTGCTAGGCAACGGACAGAATTCCTTTGGGGTTGCTAGATAACGGGCTGGCTTCCCTTGGTTGCTAGGTGAGGGGTAGTGCCTGCTTATTTTGTGACTATAAAACATTAACTTACTGCCAAAACAAAAAAGCCTTGTGTGTTTTTAAGCATTTGGGTTGTTTTTAGAAGCAGTAGAATCCCAAATGGAAGAACAAAAACATGCAAAATGTGAAATATATATGCATATTTCAAGACTTACATAAGACTAAAATTGTGGCTAATTGACTGGTCAACCATCGTGCACCCCTAATTAGAAGGTATTTATGATTGGATTGAATTGACATTTTTTGTAAAGTAAGTTGAGATCATATGTTTTGTGAATTAGTGCTATAGAACTAAACTGAACTGGGAAAAATAGAAAGAAAAAAGACAGGGAACCTGGTGTGATATACTAAAATAAATACATGCTATGGAAATCCCTACAACTGTAATAAAAAGTTTGCTATAATATTTTAGGGTCTGTACAAATAATTATTACTTTTCAGTACCTAGATGTACCACATTTAATTTGAATGTATTATGAAACATGTTACAGAGTTTTTACTAAACGTTATACTGTGGGAATTTCATATCTGACTGGTGAACCATTAATTGCAACTCCACTTTTAGTTCCATATTCATCAACATAAACCTATTCTTACTAAAATGTCTATATTTCTAAAAACAATAAGTAAAAATTAGTAAAATCTTAAAAAGAAAGAATAAACAAAGGCTGACTTTGTGCAAAAACCTTACAGGGTTTTGCACTTCTCACGATGTTCAGTGGTCTTCATGTGGGAACACCAAGCCTGTTAAAATAAAAAAACATTTAAATGACATTTTATCAGTTTGTATTTTCAACATGAACCTATTGAAGTACAATAAACCAGACGTAGAAGTTTTTAGCAAGATACATGAGCTTGTTTTAAGCCAATAATTCATTAATATTTGTGAAAAAGTATTAGTTCCATTGGCAGATTATTTCACTTTATGGGAATGTTGTTGTAAGTGAAATAATCTGCCAATTAAATACACTTTTTAAAATTAACATTAATTATTGACTTAAAACAAGCTGCTATATCTTGCTAAAAAGTTCCTTGTGAATTAATTTAGTCTTAATTCAAGTGTAATAAGATATTTGTACTAGAAATTGGTCAAAAATACTTGGTAAGGTTTTGTGTTTTTGCAGTGTAGAGCACTCACATGTACGTTACGACTTTCCTTGTTGCATATCGAACAGTAATGTGGGAAGGATTCTGGTGAGATACCTTTACAATCTCTAATTATGGCGTGTGAAGGCTCATTTTTACAAGATGACCCCTTAAATTTAGTCTGGATCACTGGCTTATCCCGTCCTTGCTGTCCGCGCTTCAGCTCAGCCTTATTCTGCCCAGCAACCGTTGTTTCTTTTATCCGAGTTCTACTTTCCTTGTTGTTGGAACTCTTCTGTTCTGCTTTACCAGGATTGGAGGATTTAGATGTGGACTCTGGTTGCTTTGGAGGAAGAGGTTTGCAGGGTTTAGGCTCGCCAGGTTTCTGTTTGGCTGAAATTACAGCGTGTGAAGGCTCACTTTTAGAAGATGACCCTTTAAATTTAGTCTGGATCACTGGCTTATCCTGTCCTTGTTGTCCACGTTTCAGCTCAGTCTGAACCTCAGGGATCTTCTTCTCTGGATGTTTCTTATACTGCCCAGCAACCGTTGTTTCTTTTATCTGAGTTTTGCTTTCCTTGCTGTTGGAACTCTTCTGTTCTGCTTTACCAGGTTTGGAGGATTTAGATGTGGACTCTGGTTGCTTTGGAGGAAGAGGTTTGCAGGGTTTAGGCTCGTCAGGTTTCTGTTTGGATGAAACTATGGCGCATGAAGAATCATTTTTAAAAGATGACTCCTTAAATTTAGTCTGCATCACTGACTTATCCTGTCCTTGCTGTCCACACTTCAGCTCAGTCTGAACCTCCGGATTCTTCTTCTCTGGACTTTTCTTATTCTGTCCAGCAACCGTTGTTTCTTTTATTCGAGTTTTGCTTTCCTTCCTGTTGGAACTCTTCTGTTCTGCTTTACTAGGTTTGGATGTGGACTCTGGTTGCTTTGGAGAAAGAGGTTTGTAGAGTTTAGTCTCATCAGGTTTATGTTTGGGTGAAACCATTTTATTTTGCTCACTAATCTCAGACTCTCTGCTTTTGCCCTTTAACACACATCTTTGCAGCCGGTCCTCACTGGGTTTGTGAGTTTCCACCAGTGACTTACCTCTACTCTTATCTGTGCTATCTTTTCCAGTCTCCTTTTTAGCAACGCTACTTCCAAAATCACCGCAATCAATAACTTTATTTGACTTTACGGGAGTTTTATGCAAGTCACTCTTTAGACCAATAGTGGGCTGCGATTCAGAGGATTTCTCTGCAGCTCTTTCCTTCTTCTTAATGGAAATCTGCATCAGGATGTATTTCAGGTTTTCAGGGGTGATCTGATCCTCAGAGTAAGCATTGAGCTCTCCCAAGTCGTCCTTGTCGAGTCCAAACCTGCTGAGGATCTCAGTAGCTGATTCTGTTGTGTACTTGGGTTGATCCGATCTGCCTGGTTCTGGAGATTTAGCAGCACCTGAACCTGGAGGATGTTTCCTGTTGTCTGCACCTTCACCAGAAACACTTCTGCTTCTGTCTGTGCAGCCAGAAGATGGGTTATTGTGATCTTTTTCGGTCTGTTTGCATATTGAAAGCCAGGCCAAGGATGTAGTGTCCCTGTGAGTATCATTGTAGCCATGTCCCTGTGGAATTGAAGACATTGTTCCAGCTGTGTTTGAGGAAGATGACTCTCAGTGGAGGTGAAGATTAGTGACCTAAAAGATGACGCAGAACATATTTAGGCAGTATCTCAGAGGAATATTTAGTAGTAAACATAAAGCTCATTCAAACTTGTAGCAGCCATTCTATTTTAATGTCTATTTGTATCGAATGAAAGTTACATTCTCGATCAAAAAAATATATATTTCACTTACTTTCAACAACCGAAGCCAGTCGTACTGAGTCGCTGGCTTCATTTAGTCACATTTAGCCAGTAAACGTTTTTTTAAAAATTACAATTTAAGAGGTATTCTCCGGTTTCCGCTTCCGTCAAGCTAGCTAGCAAACGCGACCGTTGGTCACAAGAGAGACGTCATGACGCAACGTTCCAAACAGTGTGCGTGACCGGAAAATAAGCTCGCGCGGAATCCTGAGAGAATCCCATTATTTTCTTGAACGAACCTGGTACTGTACTTCTTTGATTCATTCTAACGACGAGACACCGCCACCTGCTGTCGTGAGGATAGATTATACCACCAAAAAAAGCTTGTTTATTCATATTAACGCAGTGTTTTAACACTTTTTATTTATTTATTCAAACTCAATCAGTAATCAATACTTTATTGATTGCAAAGGAAAATTTAATATCAAAGCGGAAAAAGTTTAAAACAAAACAAATGGTGGCGGAGCACTTATCCACGAAGTTATTTTGGTGGTGTCAAAAAAGACAATAGCAAGTTATAAGTTAAAACTAGTTTGCACTTCTTCCTTCATTGGAAAATCTTACCCAAGGTAGAGCACAAACACTTCAAATATTTTATTGTTATAGAAAAACTGTGGCTATAGTTGAGAATTGATAAATAAAAACAGTCAAATTACATTTTTCCCATGGCCAAAAAGACTTTATTTCTGTTACGTAACTTTTAAACATCTGAATCAGCATTATTGGTCAAGTTTGGGTATTAAAACAAGAAAATTGACTCGTTCCACTTTGCTCTCATTGTTCAGACATTTTTGCCCCATCCTACCTCTCTGAGCTGCTCCACCCTTATGAACCCTCTTACCTGCTCCGGTCAGCTGGTGCTTAATGCCACTTGATGCATGTTTGGCACATACAGAGGACCCCATGGTGAGCTGTTTGTCGACATCTAGGAGTCTGAGTTACGCCCAAGTATTACATAAACAGACGTAAAGTTGCAGTATGTAACTTTTACTTTAAAAAATTCTTTGTTAATACTATCAACATGTTTTGACGGCATGGTACAGATAATCTGAACAGAATCAATCTCCTCCACTTCCTCCTTGAGCTATATTTGCAGTCTGCAAAAATCTAACAATCCTGGTCAAAAACAACCAATCAGAGCAAGAAGGAGCGTCTTATCGCTGTCAATTAACTTTGAGTACGTGCTGCTAAATGTTCTAATGACTGAGAAACAACTTACCATTACAGAAAAGCCCTTTATCCATCATCATGGGTGGCCATGCTAACTAGTCTTAGCATTGTGGCAGGCTGTAGCGTAGCAGAGAGGAAGAGGTTGTGAGCAGGATGTATACAAGGGTGACTGGCAGCACTAAGACTCTCTTCCTGGCTCTGATTGGTTGTTTCTGACCGAGCGCAGTAAATTTTTTCAGATGACAGCAGGTCTATAGTGAGAAGGCAGAGGAGCTTTATTTTTTTCACATATTACTTGTTTATTATACTGTCAGAACAGTTTCAACAAATATGTAAAAATCATTTTTTTTATTTTTATAAAAGTTACATACTGCAGCTTTAATGGAGGAATGTTATTGAAAAAGCTTCTTAAAAAGACAGAGGCCCAATTTTAAGGTGTTAAATTACAAAGTCGAATTTCTTTTAAGCAATATTTGACATATAATTTTTATAACTGAAGGTAACATAGTTACTTGATTGTGCTGTAAAATAACACTAAGTGGATGGATAACACATATTAGCCCTTTAATAATATAATTTCTCATGTTTTTCATTTGTTCAGAGCAGTTTATTGTTGCTTCAGTAGTGAATAATCTCTAGGGAGGATCAAGGTGACACCAGAATCCTTTCACACATATATTTTATTAAACTCTTTGTTATAAAACACAAAAATAACTGTATTAATCCTTCCCCTCAACACCGATCCAACACAGATTTGCCAGCATTGTTCTTCTTCCTTTTAATATGGGGCTTCGTGTCCAGCTCCTTTGCTTGCTCCAGCTTGGCGTCACTGCAGGATGGTGAAGAGTATGTCGAACAAATCCTGTCAAGTGCCGCTTTCAAAAAAGAGTTTATGCAAAAAGGACAAAGAAAAACAAACAGAGTCACAATTTTGATTTTCACAAACTCCCTCCTTCTGTTCCACTTCAACCAATTAAAATTCAAACAATTAACTTTTTTTTTGTGGGCAACTGCCCACATCAAAAACTGCCACTGTATGTCTGTTTTCAAAAAATGTATAAGAAAATGTTTTGTTGTCTAAAGCCCAGCATGACTTAAGATTCTCATTTTTCCAGGTTTTTATATTCAGGAAGCTATCAAGGAAGCCATTTTGTTTTAAACGTTAATTTAGAAATGTCTATTAATTTCTTATGAACCTTTTGCCATGAGGAGACTTGGCCTCATCCAGCCGAGTGACCGGTGTAATTTGTGCAAGAAAAATTTTGAGCTTGTTCACATAGATGTGCAGATGCATTATCAGCACAAGAAACCTGAAAATGTTCAACTTTTGTTTCTGTCGCGGGAAACTTTCACGTTTTACTGTCGTTCATCACTTCCCATGTGACCTAAGTAACACTCTGCCAGTGAGAGGCTTTTAGGTCAAAAGAGGCAAACTACTTACATTTAATCAGATTTACTTGAATAATTTTGGGGAAAAAATACTTTTAGGAGTACTTTTACTAAATTGTACATTCTACTTATGATGTATTACTACTTTTCCTTGAGTAAAACTGCTGGATTTTTCTACCCACTGAATGAAAAACAAACATGATTTAACCAAAAATTAACCAGCCACAGACACACACCTGCAGATTTTGTTAAAATATCATAAGTTCTGTAATGAAAAAATATTTGGAAACATTTTTTTTTCTTTTGTCTGATTTTGTTATTTGATAATATTAATATGTTAATTAACTTTACGTTTTGGTCCGTCTGATGGTGTAATTTTTAAATATGAAATTGATAATCTGATCAGTTACTCAGCACTTGAGTAGACTTTTTACCAAATACTTATTTACTCTTATTTGAATAATTTCATCAATGGGTACTTTTTACTTTTACTTGAGTAAAAATATATTGAAGTGGTGCTGCTTCAACATATTTTAATTTTTTAGCTACTCTACCCACCATTGAAGATAGGTAGAGTGATTAATCTGCATTACGTAATATTAACGAATTAAACTTTTCAGGCGCATTAACGTTGACAACCTTACAAATAAAACATATTTTCTTTGCTCTGCTGGTAAAATACCTGATTTTTGTAGTAGATTCCTTCCCCATGATTTCTCACAACGAGGACCTGAACTCTCTTTGGACAATCGGCTCTTGCGATCTAGCTTCTGTTTCTCGTTGCTCCGTCTGGGTGATGAAGACATTTTCCCATCTTTCCTCCAGGAGGACAACCGTCTGTCATGACTCCCTGAATGTGAGCGACAGGGAAGGGAGGACGGCTTTTTGAGACGTGGAGACCAAGAAGGAGATGGAGACCTAACAGAGAAGCAGAATGTGGCTCAGGCGGATTTATTGATAATAAATTGTTTCTGCTTTACTTTCTCCTGACAAACCTGCGGGTGTATCTATGGTTATAAGGTGATCTGGACCGAGAGCAGGACGGAGACCGAGACCAGGAGCGGGACTGGGAGCGGGACGGAGACCGAGACCAGGAGCGGGACCGAGAGCGGGACCGAGAGCGAGAGCGACAGCGAGAGCTGCTCCTTCGACCCAATGAGCCGTAATACTGATGGAGGTTACTGTCGATGGAACTGATTGTCGATGGACTTTCAGCTTCAGCACTAAAATTATGATAATGATGATTTAAAACAAAACTGGAAATTCAAAGGATTCAAGGTTTACTTATTGTTTAAAATAGAGGGATTTTACCTGAGGATTGGTAGAACATCCCCATCCCAATGTGGATATCTGTGGAACAAGGTGAAGAAAAAAAAATCAAAAGTTCTTCTCCTTTCCTAACAATGTTCGTTTGATCCATGAGTCACTAGATGAGACAGCTAAGATGCTTTAGCTTAGCATAAACAGCTTTTACCTATGTAAAAGGATTTGGGCCACTAAATCCTCCTGCTGTCTTTTTGTCCTGTTTGCAGTCTGGCACGTGATCAATTTTACGAGTTTTTGTGTGTGTGTGTGTGATTTTGGGAACTGACGGTCTGACGGAAACCCCAGACCTCTGCTGCCAACCGTGATGTCTACCGCGCTCCTCTTTAAATTTGAAGATCCCATGTTAATCTGAAATATGTCTACTTTCATCAGACTTTCATCTGAGAATTCTGACTTTTCTCTGACAATTTTGGCTTTAATTTGAAAATTCTGACTGCAATCTCAGAATTCTGACTTTAATTTTAGAATTTCAACATTAATTTAATTTTAATTTGACAATTCTGAGTTTAATAAAAAAGATTCCAACAGTCTGAGATTTCTGACTTTTCTTTACAAATTCTGCCTAATATAAAAATTCTTACTTTTCTGTGATACTTTTGAATATAATTTGAGACTTTTGACTTTAATCCCAGAATTATTTACTTTAATCTTGCCAATTCAGAAAATATAAATAAGTTTGGTAATCTTATATATCCTAAAACAGAAACTTTTAATTATTAATGTCAAACAGTGAGAAAAACTATTTTTGTGCTTTTTTATATATTAAGTATCTGAGTTCAACCGTTGATTTGGTTTGAAACACCTGAAATGTATTCGTCATCTTGCATGAAGAAATGAAGCACAGTAAAACTACAGATATTTTTATTTATTAATTTTAAAAAATAGTTTAGGAGAGGACCTACTGTGTCCGGAGGATTGTGCAGCTCTCCAGGTGAAAGCTGGAGTTCTGGTGTGACAGCCAGTCCTGGGAGCCAGAACAACAGCATATTTACAAATATTCAACCTAAATCAAAATCAGTTATCTCTGACACTATTTAAACAGTGTGAGATTTTAATACTAGAGTGCTTTAGATATTAAAGTATTCACACTCCTTGTCGGTTTTCTATGTTTTGTCACATTCCAGCCACAAACCTCAAATTGAACGTGGCTTTATTTAATATACAAACACAAAGATGAGACAGCTAAGATGATCTTAGCTGTCATTAGTATATAGCTAAGTAGTATACTAACTATACATTAGTATAATGTATACTTTATAAATGTTTATCTATTTGTTCAACCTCTCTGTACACACAAACGAATGTCCTAGCACCATGTTTAATTCCCAACAGGAAGCCGTTGTTGTTTTGGCTAGTAGAGTTTTTAATCTTTTCCCTACACTGCCCCCCCTATGGGTGTGGCATGTTTAAAACAATGCCCAGTAGTGTAATTCAGGGGGTTCAAGTGGATGATTTATTTTTGGAACGTTTTTTGCCGTATCGCTATGGTGCTGGCCGCCATCTTGTCTTCTGTGTTGTTTCGTGTTGCTAGGATACGAACAGCCGTTGCCGTTCTCAGCTCTCGTTGCTTGTTCAATAAAAAACTCAGCGATAAATGTATCAGATGAAGCTAACGTTCGCTCACCTCCATGTGGAAGCACTTCTTGTTACAGATGGAGCAGGTGTGTGGGAACCTTGTCGGCGTGACTGCTATATAGTCTTTAATCATGGCGAGTGTTGGCAGATGGTTGGAAATTAAGGTCTTAACAGGCGGTACTTTGATCGGAGACAGTTTTGCATATGAAACAGCACACGGTAAAGCTTTCCTAGTTTTACATGTTGCTTTAATGTTATGCTTCAGTTTAGCTTTCTTCTTCAAGACTTGCACTCTTTTTTCTTGACCTTTAACCTTTGAACTGCAGGGTTTTTTGGATTTGGACATCAGCTTCAGAGCAGATTGAGGAATAACTGTTTTAGAATTGAGCAGCTGGGTGTATTTCTGTGTTGGTTTGTCGCATTTTTCCAGTGGTGACTCTTTTCTACCAGTGGGACTTGGATCATCCTCAGTGGTCGTTTCTATTGTGTCGCTAACAATACCATAATTAGCAGAATGTCCGTAGTCAATCACTTTAACTGGCTTTAGAGGACCAGGATGCGTTTTATCCGGACCTCCAGGTTTGTCGTTTTTGGGTTCAGGAGGGTTTTCTGCAGCTCGTTTCTTCTTCCGCAGGAAAATCTCACGTAAAACCAGATGTAGATTTTCAGAAGTCAGCTGATCCTCCGGGTATGACTCTAGTTCTTTTAGGTCCTCTTTGTCCAGTCCAAACATGTTTAGGACTTCGGCAGCTGATTCTGGAGTATACCTGGCAGAAGTTTCTGGTTCTGGATCAGCTTCCCACCCCACAGACGGGTCAGTTCTGGATCGCTGTTCACCGTTATCACCAGAGGAGCTGACCATGCTGGACCTGCGGCGTTTTCCCGTCGGTCTTTGATTAGACCCTGAACTGCGGGAGCGAGATCGTGATCTCCGACTCTGGTGATCCCGCAGGTTGTTGGACTCCTTGTTGCGACCATCAGCTTTTACCTTTTGCTGTTTCAAACTCTTTGGATCTTTTTCTTTTTTTCTTTCACCAATAAAAACAAAAAGGAAAGAGAAATGAGGATCAGATCAGTAAAAACTGCAATCTGCTGTTGATTGCTTTTGTCTTGGATGCAGAAGTTTACCTGGGAAGTGGTTGGATCTTAGCAACCCACTCAGGATATCTGTGGAATCAAAAATACTAATTTAGCACAAGGAAGAAGAACCATAAAAAACACATTACAAAACAATTCAACTCCTAAATCTAAAAGTACAACTGTCTACAAAAAAAATTAACCAGTTGGATGTTTTACCATTTTTATTACTTTAAAAATTATAATCAATAAAATGTGGATTTTTTTAACCAAAAATAGGGTTCATACTATAGATGAAACTTATAAATTAAGAGTTAAATGAATTAATCTAAAGTTGATTAAGCTTATAAATCGACCAACAATTAATTGATAAGCAGTCATTTTGTTAAAAACTCTAGGTTTCTCTTGTCTTTTCATAACAAAGGGTTAAATTTTTCATAATATGCTGAAGATATTGTTGAAATTTATTTATGTTTCTTATAAATACATCTGAACTTGTTTCAAAACAAGAAACATAAAAATATTTTAACCTTTTCTTGAATGAGCGCCGTATTCTCTTCGGTCACAATAAACTATCAGTCATTTTGAATTGAACTGAAAACCTAAGGAGCTTATCGAGTGTTTATATTTCCAAACAAAACCGCATAAAGAGCATTTTGCTCCGTTTGGACAGTTTCTCTCTCCGCCATCTTTGTTTCTGTATCAACGGCTGACCGGAGGCGCCCTCTGCTGGATGGCGGCCAAACTACAACACTAAAAGAAGGTCGACTGGGGCTAGTTTTAATTTAATAAATCATTAATCGACTAGGCCTGTCGCGATAAACGATAAATCGATTAATCGTACGATAAATTAAAACTATCGACGTCATTTCAATTATCGGCACTATCGTCTCTTCCGGCCTTTTTCTCTTTCTGTTGATGACACCGAATGAAAAAAGGCTCAACTCCGGTTCTCTCCACTGACCCTCCTTTCTCATTTCCTTAGAGTAAAGCCCAGCGTACACGACACGATCTTAGAGCTGTCAGCTGATTGTCGGCCGATTTTCAAAACCTGACAGACCACACATTAGCCGACAGAAATCCTAGCTATAACGGTTTGATCGGATTCATTCCTGCCGTGTGGTGTCCAACAATGGGCACAGAATAATGGCTATAAGTCCAGTTAACTAATTTTAAAACCAGGCATTAATCAATGCTTTACTACAATCTACCTGCAATGCATGTGGCTAGTGTCAGCGTAAAGTCCTGACTGAATGAAAATCATTAGAACCTATTTACGTCACGTTAACGAAGAACAGCTGAAAAGTTACCGGGTTTATCAACTGCAGTAGCAATTTCGCTCCAACTCCTCCTCTTGTCATTTCTATAGTCTTTGCATGTTGAATAAACATTAATGTTGTTTCCACGTCGGCTGGACTTCGGGTCGTGTCAGCTGTTCGGGATTCCCCGAGGTAATTTCCCCTCAGAAAACACGGAGGAGAATCCGCGCTTTCTGATTGGCTACCTGTCGCATTCAACAGGTGTAGTTAAAGCGCCCAGTCGGGGAAAATCTCTGATTTAGATCGGAGCGGCCACGACGATCTACCGTAACACACCACACAATCTTAGAAAGACCAACGTGCTAAGATTGTTGTATGGGGAAAAATAGGAGCAAAAAATCATGTAGTGTGAACTATTGCATCATGTAATCGATGTGCCCATCTTCTCTATTTAAATCTAATTATTACTGAAGGGCAACATAATATACAGACTCCATAATCTGCCCTCTTTTGGTTGAATGCAGTATTTATTTCCACTTTGGCTTTATGTTGTTTAGTTTTTATTCAAGTACATTTATTGTTAATGGAGACTGAGAATCCATTTTATTTTTGTTTTTGGTTGTTTTGTTTATTTTGTTTATCAGCTCCAGTGTTAAATATTCTTTTGAAAATAAAATGTATCTATCTTTGGCAGGAAATCACATGCATTATTACGTCATTTCCATTAAATCAGTGTAAAAAGGTCTTCAAACAATATTATCGTTTATCGTAATAATTTTTTGAGACAATTAATCGCTCAGCAAAATTTGCTATCGTGACAGGCCTATAATCGACAATTAATCGTTTGTAGATTTTTCTTACAGTTTATATTCAACAGCAGGGATAATGTAAACTAAAATATAACAAAATTTAATATATTGAATTATCATTAAGTAATTGAGTCATTAGGGAAAATAAATATTCATTACATTGAAACAATCCAAACAAATTGTTTTAAGGTAAATGACTAATATATAATATTCAGCTTCTGCATCACAAAGCTGGAACAAACTTTCAGAAAACAGCAAAACAGCTGAAACACTGAGCTCCTTTAAATCTAGACTAAAACTACCTTGTTGCTGAATTGTGCCAATCAAATAAACTTGACTGATTGATACAAATAAAATTACAAAAAAAAATTCTGGCTTTTAGCAAATAAAAATAATGTTGGTAATCCTAGCTTTGCTAAAAACGTTGCTTCTCTTGTTTTAGAGAAGTTTATTCTTATGTAACTTCACACAGTAAGAAAAAATATGTTTGTATCTTTTTATTAGGTGTATGAAAATATCTGGCTTCAGTTGTAAAAAGGCTTTTAAACTAACATCAGATTGCACTATATTACCAAAATGTGTTGTTTGAATATCAAACATTTTCAAGGAGTTTGTGCTTGAATTACAATTATGTGTTTTCAAGGTTTGGAAAGTTCTTGATTTGTGCATAATCTGAGAAAAGGTTATTGAAAAAGTATCAGTCAGGTAATGGATGCAAAATAAATTCTGAACGTCAACTGGAGTTCAGTTAAATCCATCACTTACTTCACATATTTTAATTAATTTTTTTTAGGGTCAAAAACAGCTAATTTTGTTGCCAATGGTTGATTTGTGCAAGTAATAAAAAAGGTAAAAACATCCAAGGAGGTGAATAGTTTTTATAGGCACTGTATGGAAATCTCCAGGGGAAGGAGGAAGTTAGTTTCTTGCCACAACAAAATGTCTACCAATAAATTAACTAAGTATGAGTTCAGATAAAAGTGTCTGAAGGAGAATGAAGTAAAAACTGACTTCAGCTGCAGGAGTATCCGGTTCCCAACGTGGTTCGTTTCATTCAGGTGGAGGAACCAACGCTTGTAGAGAAAAAAACAACAAAACATTTTAAATTATTTTAATATAGCATTAAAAAAAACATTATTACTGGACAGTTTTGTCACCAATCTAAGGGAGTAAAATTGAGTGAAATTGGACCTCTAAAGTTAATCTATAATCCAAAATTAATCATTTTATCCAATTATTTCCTCACTAATGAAAATAATTTCCAAATTAATGGGGATAAAGTCACAGTAAAGTTTAAATAATATGAGAATAAAGTCGTATTTAAACTTTGCAGTACAATTTTATTCTTGTAATCTTATGACTTTATTCTTATAAAATTATGACTTTATTCTGGTAATATCTATTCTCGTACGATTTTTTACTTGTGTTGTTATAACTTCATTCTTAACATTATGACTATTATCCTTGTAATTTCATAACTTTATTTTAGTAATAGTTTATTCTTGTACGATTTTTTCTTGTAATACGTTGTAATATAGTAGTCAAAGATAATGATTTTTATATCTATAGAAAATCAGGCTTTTTTTTTACATTTTGTACAATAATCGCTACTTCTGATAACCCTTTGTGTTAGAATACATCAATCATAATAAATAGAAAAATAAATAAAATTACATTAATATAAAATGTATTAATTGAACTTAAATAATTCAAATCAATTAATTAATCCAATGCAGCACCAGAATGTAGTTTAAATTAAATTCGTACCCTCAATTTTTTACAGATTACGTTGCAGAGGGAACACCGGTGGGGAAACAACCTCGGCGTGACGCCGTTATAGTCTTCGATCATGGCAAGCGTTGGCTGCTTGCCCTCCGACATTTTCATTTGCTTCAACACCCACTCCCGGACTATCGAAGGCAGTTTGCTTAAAATCGACATCTGGGCTTTACAGTTTTCGCCGAGTGATGCTTTGACAGAAGAACCTTTCTCAGACTTTTTCGCTGGCTTGTTCTGTCGACGCTCGTCCAGCTTCAGTTCTGATTTCCGTTTCACGTTTTTCTGCTGCTTTGGCTTCTGCTTTTCAGTTGTTTTCCGTTTGTTTTCAGCGTTACTGTTAGAAATGACGTTATGTGTGGCAGATATTGGGCCCTTTTCCTTTAATCGCTCAGAAGGGTCACTATCTGTTGTAGCCAAAGATGTCTTCTCTGAGGCTAACACAGTTGTACTTTTTTTATCCGGTGGTAGCTCGTCTACAATCCGACTATTGTTGTTCTTTGTAGCTAACGAAATCTTCTCTGGGACTAACGCCGATGTACTTTCTTTATCTGGTGGTAACTCATCTAATTTTCGACCATTGTTGTTCTTTTCTACATCTACAGAACTAGAGTCCCTGACTTTGCTTGGCTTCAGGATACTTTTTAGTTTAGGTTGGGGTTCAGAAGACTTTCCTTTTATTTCTATCTTGCTAAAAATCGGATGCAAGATGCAGGACAGTTTTTCAGGATTGACCTGCTTCAAAATGTGGGGGTCGAGTTTTTTCAATCCGTCTTCGAGGCCGAAGCTCTGAAGAATCGCAGCGACTGGTTCTCTGGTATGTTTTAGATGACTGATCTCAGACGACAAAATAAATCTGCCTGGAACTGGGTTTTCATCGTCTCCTAACCCTGGAATGGACGGCGTGTCGTCTTTCTGCTCACCAGTCACAACCTCCAGTCTGCCATCAGAACCAGACGGAAACTCTGGTGGATTGTTGTTAGTATTTGGTTTGAAAATGTGGAGCCAGTCCAAGGAGAAATCACCAAAATCAGGACCTACGTGGGATGTTGATAGCCTTGCAGAGGAGGAAGGAAATTCATGTCTTTCACTAAAGTAAGCCGTCCAGTTCATACTACGATGTTCCACATGTTTGACACGGTCTACCAACTTATTATTATCCGATTCAGATGTGTTTTGAGCTGGCAGGTAGTTGTCAAGAGATGAAGAACCAGAAAAAGTCAACCTGGACGCAGCTTCAGGATTAGAAAATCCCTTGGGAAGTTTTTTCGCTGATGGTCCATTCTGGTTCTGGGTGGATTGAGACATGATGTAAGCAAACTCCAGATCTTCACGTTTTTCCAAACGAGATCAATCCGGAGAAAAACACGCTCATTAGGCCTAAAATCAAAAGAAACGAAAATATATATAAGAGTCAAAATGAGAGCGAAAAGGCAGGCTTGTCACGACAGCAAATTCTGGATGATAAATTGTGTCAGTAATTTTTGCGATGAATGATAATGTTGTTGTTTTGAGACCATTTTCAAGTAATATAATGGTAGTGGAATAATAATCCAAGAACATATCCTAAAAGATTAATAAACTTTAAATTCTAATAAATATTTAACACTGCACTGGAAGACATTTTAACTATCCAAAATAAATAATCAAAACAACAGAAACAACAAATAAAAAGAATTATGAAGTCTGAAAACAAATTTCTAAAACAGGGAAAGGAGAAAAACAACAAACCATGCGAATTGAAATTAGTGAGATCGTTTTAATTGATCATGGAATTAATTAATCTCCCACAAACTCTCACATGGTGCTTCATTTTCAGCCACCTTCGCTCCTTCCACTCAACTTTCCATTAGTACACTTGAATGAAACACAGAACGAACAGCTAGCTTCTCTAGGAATAGACGTTTGTGGGCACAACGTGACATTTCTGCATTAAAACTCCCATTTTATTAGTTTTGTTATATTTTGATTTTCTGATTAACTGAATTTATGATTTCTAATCAGCTGTAAGCCGAAAATCATCTAAATTAACAGACATAAACAGGAAATGTAGCACTCAATGTGCACTTTTTGAATTACTGAAATAACTTTTCTAATTATTTGAGGTACAGCTGCATATAACTCCTTCACTATATTAAACAATAATAATATGGTGCAAGTTAATGATTCGATGTAATTTGCCAGGTTTCCTTTGATAGACAACTTTTACTCAACTTAAACAATAAACTTTACTCAATTGTTTGATAACTAGAGTCAGAATGCTTGTTTATAATGTGCATTTTTGACTAGATGTGTTGTGAATTATTGTATTATAAATAAAATACATTGAATTAACGCTCAGAAATTAAACCGTAAAACCTAACTACCAGTTTAGCGGAAGAAACTCCGAACACGTGTTGATAACGGATTCATTTCTGACGATAAATGTGACACTTTATCGTTCAAAACACAACTTTGCTCAACTCCAATGCTGGGAAATATTCTGCAAAATCCTTTCCAGTCATTACGAAGGACAAAAAACCTCATGTAAGAAAAGAGGATTTATCATAAGTCAGAATCACCTTTAACGACAAAAAAGACGAAAAATTTCCAAATTAAAGCACAGCTTCCTTCAGTGATGTTAGCAGGTTCAAGCTAAGAAGCTATCGTTGCTAACGTTCAGCCGTTAATGACGTCCCGGTAAAATTAACAGACGTTAGCAGGAAATTCTTGCATAAGAAGCATTGTTTTGTCGTTCATTTTGCAATCTAACGGGCTTTGCTGTGCTGGTAACACCGTTTACCTTAAACGGATGAGCCTGGAGAACGTCAGCGGTTCTTCTTCTTCTGCTGCTGCTGCTTCTTCTTTAGATTTTAACGGCAGCCTGCATCCATTATTGTTGCACTACTGCCATCTATTGGATCCTAATATCTATACTTCAAATTCTCATAATGAACCATCAGTATAAGTTTGCAAATAATCATTATATTTATTCTGTATTTGATTATAAAATTCTTGGCAGATGTCTGTTATATTTCTTTCCTTAATATTTGATAATGATCTGTCTATATTAATATATTTCCATGTCCATGTAGGTCTCAAAAGCCACATTACTGTTGGACTAAATTCTTTGTTATATACATTAAATGGTTTTGCTCTGTCATCCTCAACCCACCCAAAACTATTAATTTGTTCCTTTCCTCTTTCCCAACAATTTTCTAATACTTTCTCAACTGGATGATCTTCATTATGTCCTTTTAAACTTATCCAATAATTAACCATTATCTGTTGTCTTCTGATACATAATGGCATTTCTCCTGATTCTACTTGTAAAGCGCATACTGGAGTTGGTTTAACTGCCCCTAAACAAATTCTCAATGCTCTAGCTCACATGTGTCAAACTCAAGGCCCGCGGGCCACATATGGCCCGCTACGTCATTGTATGTGGCCCTCTCCCCCCCACCACCGTTTTACAGCCCCATTGATTGACTTAAAATAGGTTTTGAGCACGAATTGACTACAAACTACATCTCAGCCATAATGCCTTCCGATTCTTACCAGCCAACATTATGGCTTCTCGCCACTGGAGTGCAGCAGAGTCACCTCAAGCTGATTATTAATTTTCCCAGCGAATAAAACTGAAACATCGACAAGCTAACAAGCTAAAGAGCGAAGTTCCGTAATGTTTCAATCGAGGACTTTTACCGTCTCCTGCCCCCTGATTTGATGCCACAGCTTCGACTCCATGCAGCTTGTGTTTTGTCCATGTTTGGAAGCACCTATCTGTGCGAACAGATGTTTTCAATAATGAATTTAAACAAGACCAAGCACAGATCGCGCATTACTGACGAAAATCTACACGCCGTTTTGCGGATTTCTTCAGCACAAGAACTAAAACCAGACATGGACGAACTGACCAGGGGAAAACTATGCCAGACATCCGGCCAGAAAACATTGGTAAGCACGATCAAATTAAATTTAAATAAAATGAATGTAAAACCAAAACTCAGTATACTGGAATATGCATATAGTTTACTGATTTTGCTTGTTTTGTGTTTATTTACAGAACACAACACAATGAGGATGTGTGTGAGTTGGTGACAGGGTGAAGAGGGATCAGCTTTGTGTTCAAGGACGGGCAACATCACCTCATTGTTTTGTTCTTATGTGAAATACATGTTCGTTGTGTAATAAATAACGAAAAAGTTTTGTGAATGAAGTTGAGAGTTAATATCAAAACTTGTTTTTATTATTTGTCTGCTTATCTTTAAAGCAGACAAAGAATAATTTTCCCAGCGAATAAAACTGAAACATCGACAAGCTAACAAGCTAAGAGCGAAGTTTAGCTGAGCAGTTTAAAAATACTGAGCATATTTTTAAACTGCTCAGTTTAAAAATACTGTAATTTTTAAACTGAGCAGTAAATTTACATCCATGCAAACTCAAGTGTAATATTTAAAACTTGAATACATAGAATCGGTTATTTAACAATATGAGGTGTTGTTTAATTTATTTTTAACATTGTATTTTCATACATTTATGCTAGGGTTGCCCAAGTCTAGTTTTCCAGACCTATCACTCTGCAACTTTAGATGCGTTCCTTCTCTAACACACCTGGATCATTGACTCATTCATAGGCCTCTACAGAACTGAGTTGCTGCTAATGAGGGAAGTCAACTTTTTGTCTGGGGTATGTTTTAACAGGGACGCATCTAAAAGTTGCAGTCTGGAGGACTGCACTTGGGCATTCCTGATTTATACCGTCAATGTGGCCCATTGAGGGTGGCCAATATGCTGAAGTGGCCCTTGGTGAAATTGAGTTCGACACCCCTGCTCTAGCTTGAATAACATCACATTTTTTAAAATCTAGTTTTAACGTCAGCGGTTCTTCTTCTTCTTCTCCCAGTTGGACTCCAAACTACTGCCGACTGCTGGCCGGGAGAAAAGCTGCGGTCAGAGACTTTGGAGTTGGAGGAGGATCGGAGGAGACTCATGCAGAATGGTACCAAGACGGGATTCGAACCAAAGACCTTCTTGCTGCAAAGCAACCGTGCTTGATTTTGATATTGATTAAATATTTTTGACTATATAATGAAGCTAAGTTGGTTTCACATAGTTAAAATTGAACATATAAATGACCCTAAAGATGTAATACTGTCCTTTTTTATGGTGTTTCTGTGTGTAATTATTCAGAGATAGGACTTTGTCTGATGCCTCATAACTCACCCTACGTCTCATTTCATGCCATTGGTTAGTTTCTCTAAATAGCAATGAATAGCAGGAATATTTTTGATACTTAAGTGCTTCTGTGAACAGGTAAGGACAGATATGTGCTGTATAAAACATGTTAATTACATTTTTTACACAAAATCATTCTTAGATAATGAGATTTTAGTCTTATTTTATGCTCCTTTCAGAATTAGCAGTTTTAGAGCCTCTTTTCACTTTAAATCTAAATAAACTGCTGCTGGCCACGCCCCTCCAACTCAACCTTTATTAAACTCGCAATTGTACGGCCACGGCCGTACATCTTTTACCCTGAATCAGACTCAGAAGCAGAAGTAAAGACTCGTGAACAACTATTAAGAAAGTAGCAAGAGATTTCTGAATGGTAAGTCAATCACAAAACACCTGTTCAATACAGCGGTAAAATCAGTTAGCTAGCTTGCTGCTCGTCTGTGGGTGGCGCTCCGCTTGGGTTGCTAAGTGACGGACTGGGCTCGTCTGGGGTTGCTAGGTAACGGGCAGTGCTTGCCCAGCCACTGCGACTTGATAATTGTAAAGTTTTTAAAACGACCTGTTGTCCAACCACCTAAAAATATTAAACTATTACCATAAAACAGTATTTTGTTTGTATTTATTGTGCTTGGCTTGTTTGTAGAAACAGGAGAGACCCAAATGGAAGTACAAAAAGTGAATTTTGCACAAGTGGTTCTCGCTAAACAACAACGTACAATGTGGGGTCAACATACTGAGCTTTATCCCCCACTCTAAAGTTAGCAAACTTCCCACCAGGACACACACACACACACACACACACACACACACACACACACACACACACACACACACACACACACACACACACACACACACACACACACACACACACACACACACACACACACACTGTCTAAATACCTGCAGCCAAGTGGGTCGGATTATAAATAGAAGGGCAACAGAAATCTCCTCCTGACATATTCCAGCCTGCACTGACTAGCAAACATCATTTGTTCTTGTCTGAATGTATAACACTTTGGCTTTTAATATTATTCTTTGGCAGTTGGTGAAAATATGTGAAGTGAAGTCACTGTGAGAAGTTTTACAGTCTGTAAAGTCAAAAGTTTAGACTGTGAATTCCCCTAACTGCCTTTCTCTCTGACCGCTTTGCTTACTGATTCAAACCATGAGATTCGGATTATCTCCGTCATATGGCACAAAGGGTTGGGATTCTGGGTTTGATTCATGTAGTTGGACAATAAATTGTACATTTAATTTTATAGTCTATAATAATAATGTCTTTTTCTGCCTTATGATTTAAGTATTACTACAGTAAAAGGCCCCGATGTAAAGTACTTACTTCTGGAGTGTGTGTTTTTACCACAACTGTTTAGTTTAGAAGTAGGACATTAAAAAACTTTATCCATGGATTGGATATACATACAGTTTAGTTTAAATACATGAAATGAGTGCTGTTTACTTTGTACTATTTTAACACAAAAGAAGATCTAATCTACACTGAAAACTAGCCATGAAAATTGGTGAAAACTAGCCATAAGAATTGGTGAAAACTAGCCATGAAAATTGGTGAAAATTAGCCATAAGAATTGGTGAAAACTAGCCATGAAAATTGGTGAAAACCAGCCCCTTCTTTCTTTTAATAACACTAATCAGTCTGTAGAGCAATTAAATAAGACTGTTAATACAAACAAAATCTATTCAACAGTTGTTAAAGAAGTACTCAAACATGTCATGAATATGTCAACAATTTGATTGAAATAAACAAAAAGACAGTTTGTGTCTTGGTTTGTCACAATTAGCAATAAATCGATGAATCGTATGACAAACTAAAATGAGCTCAATAATTTCCATTTGCCTGATTTATCATGTTTAAATGTTAATTTTAATTTAAAGGTTACTGACTTTTGAATGTGTTTTTCTTGCGTTATTATGACATTATCATTATATTACTTCAAAATGGTCTCCAAATAACAATATTATCATTTATCGCTACAACGTCTGGGATCATTTCTTGTCCAGTAAGTTTTGTTATTGTAACAGTTTTATATGTGACAGAAAAATACATAATATCACCCTTTTAAAGATTTAAAGTGGAAAATTGTGTTATTTTTCAAAGGTTCAAATATAAAATTTGCCCTTATTCACTTTTCCTTGAGGCCTCTTTTTATACACTCAGCCCAGCGTTAATCAAATCATTTATATACTCATAGCTGCTCTGCTTGTCCAGTAAATTTTGTCCAAATTGAATCTCCAATTAATTTTCTGTATGATGCTTTGATTGTTCCAGCAGAGGAGTGTGTAGATAAACAGTGGCATGTTGTTTGGAGGATGATGGTTAGAAAATAAAGGCCACTCTGTGAGTGTGTAGCCCTTTAAGCCAGTTGTGATTGAAGGGACGGTGTGTATCCGAGCATGAGTCAGCTTGTGGACGATTGCTCGGCTGTGCAAGTGCTGGAGGTTGGAGGGGGCGAGACAGCTGCTCCACCAGTCGCTCTCCAAGCCCTTATTCATTCCTCCTCTTCTCATTTCCTTCTCTATCTTTAAATGGATCTTCCATGATTTCCTAGATGTGTCTTTGGGATATATGGACCACAGCGTGTGTGTTAGTGTTCATGGGATCTGAAGGACCTGTGCTTGTGTGTGTTTGAGCAATGCTGCGTGTGTTCATTCTGTGCGCGGAGCGCCTACAAACGCCGGACGACGACATCAGCGATGCCTACTGCAGTGTCACCTATGAAGGTATGGATGGCGACCATGTGTTTGAGTAAAAGTCTAGAGAAATTATGGGACAAAAAGCTGAATATCTTTGCTTGCATATATCGGGGCCTTTTCCAGTTGAAGTTGTCATCAAACTCTAAAATAGCTGCAAGGTTATTAGGTAAACCTTTCTAATATTAGCGTTTTATAGGGTGTGGCCGACACAGAAAGATGTTAGGATGACGGGAAAGAGTGAGCAGCTAAATTGGGAACGAAGTGGCAGATAGGGAAGAAGAATGTCACTGTTTCCTCTGAAGCCTGGTTGTGTTTATAGTTAGCACCAGTCTTTCAGCAGAGTTTATCCTCTGGGAACCCCAACACCCCTCCCTCTCACAGTCATGCTCATGAGGCACTGAACTGAAGCAGCTGGTCCAACAATTAGACTGAAACCAATAAAAAGTTACTAGACAGACAAAATTTCTTAAACTGACCACTTTTCAGGTGTTATACCTACTATCTAGGTAGAGCTGGACAGTATATCAGTAATAGTATACTTTGCGGTAGACATTTGATCAATATCAATAGATAATACGTCTGATAGAATAATCAATATATAGAATATTCACTGAACTGATAGGCAGAAAAAAAGACTTTAGCTGTTCAACCTCTCCTGGCTAGCTAAGCTCGCTGGGCGGAATCAACTAACTCACTCGCTCTTTGGTTACCTAGCAACTCATTCATTCTTTGGTTACCTGTTGAGTAACTTGCGCAGCAGCAGCAGTTTCAAGTCCTGCCACCTTGCCTCCTAACTACTTAAAAATAAAAAAACAATGGCGTGTTAAATCTAACAGTCACTGACAATTGATTGTCAGGGACTTTGTCAGTACAAAGTACACCACAATCCCTGACAATCAATTGTCAGTGATTGTTAGACTACTAAAAGTACTTTATACTTTGTCAGTACAAAGTACACCACAAACTGATTTTTCCAGGTGCTGAAAATACAGTTTTACCTACAGATTGGTTGCTTCATTCATCTTAAGTAAACATTTAGTACGACTGAGTTCTCTGACCGTGCTTTAAACTTATGACACTGTTTGAGTACAAAGGTTTCCCTGTGTCATATATGCCAGAGCCTGCAGGACACAAAGACCAACTTGTGACTATCCAGGCAAGAATCTGGACCTGAATAAACCATTATGAACACTTGCTGAATTATTTGCCACCCAGTTGTCAGTAATCCATTTTTATACAACGTGTGTTGTTCTACTCTTTATTTTCATATTTGACACCAAATACTAGCCAAATGTTGGCCAAGAAATTTAACTTAAACCTCAGTGTTATAATGTAATGTCACATAGTTCCAAATACATCACTGAAGACCCTCGCTAACACTGTGTGTAACTATTCACATCGATGAAAATATTTATACACATATGCACAAATATATACAATAAATATATACAGATAAGATAATGTCTAAATCATCCACTACTAATATTAGCATATTAGCACTGACATCGCTAGCGCTAATATTTCTCTTCACTAGAACCAGATTAGCATCTTTGCTAAGCTAAGTAAGGCTACAAATACATAACTGAAAACTTAGCAATTTGTAATACTTTTTAGTAATTAACACTATTGCTAGCACAGATTGTTTTTGTCCTTTTTTAAGCTTCTTAAAGCATTTTATTTCGTAAATACATTTTTATTTATGCTAGGCTAAAAAGGCTATAATGTATGGACATCAAGTAAAAATATGAAAATATTAACAGAAATAAACACCTTGTACTGATAACTGACATTATTGCTTGCATAGAAATGTTTCATCTCTATAATTTTATTTAATAAAGTAAATTATTAATTATCAAATAGGAGTGTGAGTGAGACTACCTTATTAACTCCGACTCCATTCATAAATCGTGTGGTTGCCTCTAATTGTTAATGTTTTAATTTGTTTTATGTACACGTTTTTGCCTTATGTCATCATCAATATATTAATATTAGTATTATGCATAATTTCTTAATATATACTATAATATGTATGTAGGCTTGCTTTATAGTAATTATAATTAATTTGAAATTAATTGCATCACCTCTAAGAATTGTTTTTATTTGACGAAATTTAGTTTTGTATTTCTAAAAAAATGTATCAAAAAGTATTTTGATTATAGCTTCTCTACTAAGTATTAAAAAGTATTTATCAACTGTATTAAAGCCGTAGAAATTACTTTGTTGTGAATTTTAGTTTCGCTTTCTCTCCGAAGTAATGGAACATTGTGTCCACAGTTTGCCACCAGTAGGCGGCGCTATTTTATTGTGTGTGCTTGTATTTACCGTGGTATGGACCTAAAACTGGTGATTTTAGAATAAAATGAAATAAATTTTAATAAAGGTTAGTCAAACAATTTGCCTGAAAAGGTAAATGATGTTTAATACAGTTAACAAAAGCAAAAACATTCTGTTTATGTAACTACATTTCTAAACCAGTAACTATCTATTAAATCAATTTTGTATTTTTTGATTATATGCTTTCATTTTCAGACAACGTGTCTGTTGAAATCTTAAATAAACCTGCAGATTTTCTCAAATGCCGTAACATATTTTAGAGGTTAATAAAGGTTGTAATGCAGTTTTGAAAACAAGATTTTAGCCGTTTTGTTTTACTGAAAAGATCAGATTAAAATCAGACCTAAACATTTACCAAAAGAACAACTACACACAGAGACAAAATGAGTGAAGGGAGTAGAAACCGATTTTTTTCTGGCAAATATTTGGCTGAAAAGGAAACAATCAGGAGATAAGAGAGGAAAAGAGAACAGGAAATGTTGAGATTTCCTTTGAATGTGAGGTGTGTGTTCCTGACAGGCTTGCAGTTTTTCTCCACCAGAGATTCAGAGAGAGAAAGAAACCAGAAAACACTGAAACAGACAGAGTGAGAGGACAATCCGTGGATAATCAGCTTCATTTTTTACCCTTAAACAACTTCATCTGGTGGAGATTTTTTTCCAGAAGAAGCTGAGATCTTTATTTCCCATCCAAGGCTGATTATTGTGGATGCCTCGTTATGTAAGCCATTGCTTCTTCCGCCCTGGATCTTTTCGACCTTCTGAACTCGGTCACTTCTCTTTCATTCAGATCTGAAACTGTCAGATCCAAGGGACTTTTTTCAGCCCTTCATCCCAGTTGGATTCTTCTTTAGCCATGTTGCGCTGCGTACTTCAGCGGGCTAACAACCTCAGGCGATCTGACCCTCTGGCCAGTGTCACGTTTAGAGGTAAGGGGGCAGCTCTGGGGCTTTGGCGAAATGTGTCAAAACATCCAAAACCTCCTTTTTTATAGAAGGAATTCATTAATATACAGAATAATTTTAAAAAAAATGAACACAGACAAGCAAATCTCAGGACTAATCCCAAATGTTAAGAATTTAAATAGTTGATTTCTCTAGAAAAATCATAAATTGTCATTTTTTGAGGGGTGTGTAATGATAATATAATTAATAAAGTAAATATATATATATATATGCACTTTAAGAAGTATGCTAACTTGCTTACTTCTTGAATGTCTTGGACTATAATTACTATAATATTAAATGTGTTATTGTTGTTTCTCCTACCCACTCCGGTTTGGCTCAAACAAGATGCTAATTTGCTTTATTAAATAAAATTATAGAGAGGAAGCATTTCTATGCTAGCAATAGGATTCATTACCACTAAAAGTTTTTATTTATGTTATGTTACTATAACCTTTTTTGTTTATTTGAGTAACACGTTGTCAAGACATTAGTCTTCTTTAGCCTAGCGTAGACACAAATTTATTTACCTGATAAAATGGTTTAAAAAGCAAATCTGTGTTAGTTACAGTGCTAAGCTCCAAATAGTAGCACTGATTGCTAAGTTTTTCACTTATACATTTGTCAAGGTTTAATATTTGTCACCACTGTCTAAGATAAGGTAACATATTAGCCTTGCTTAGCTTAGCGAAGATGCTAATCTGATTCTAGTGAGGAGAAATATAAGCATTAGCAAAATCAGTGCTAAAATGCTAATGCCCTTCAATATTTTTTATTTGCAATCTTTCTTACACCAACTTAATTGTTTCTACATTTTAAGACTTAAGCTAGCATTTTAGCTTTCAGTCTTTTACCTCATTGTACAAATGTACAACTGTATGACTGAATGGGTAACAAAGGTAAACAGCTGTTCTACCTGCCCTCCATCATCTTGTTTGTCCAACTTTTTTTGTACTTTCCATAAGTCGGTGTTTGCCTCCTTAATGAGGCGAACTCTGCGCTTAACTTCCTGCCTTTGTCCAAACACAATTTCCTGGTGCCATCAGACATTTACCTCCCTGCTGCAGCCCTAACTTATATCTAATCTCACTGCTAAAACAAAGTGATAAATGGACACGGCATTCAAAACAAAACACAACACTTCAGCCACAAAGATTAATTTCTACTTCAGTGACTGACCTAAAACTCTTTAGCATTATTGATGTGGCATGTTTCCTTTTCCTGAGGTGAAGTTTGATTGGATGATGAGCTTTGAAAGCTTGAACTTAAAGCTTCTTAACACATTTAGACACAATGTAGCTACAATTGAATAGAGGCTGTATATAAATATTAATTTTAGGTCTTTCCCAAAGATTTTCAATTGGATTTAGGTCTGTACTTTGACTAGGCCATTGTAATCCAATGATATTCTTTGATTTATACCACCTAATTGCAATGTTTCCATCCACTTTTCATGTGAATTAGTTTCCATTTTCCCTTCAGCTCCTTGTCTGGCTAAGTACCCAACTTTCCTCTGAGGTTTTCACAGAACAGCTAAATTTATACTAACATGATGTCACACTTTAAACTTTAACACTTTTGTTTCGCCGACGCCTGCTCCTTAAATAACACATGCAGCAATGCTGGCTGACAGACAGACAAACACCTGGGGCCGTGCAGATCTAAACTTGCCGGGTTCACTCCACAGTTCTGCACCACTTTGTGTTGGTCTATCACACTAACAGTGTTTTCACACCTGATAGCCCGGTGACTCGGTTTGATTTGGGACCAAAATTGCTACATTTGTTACCTTATCAGCTACTCTGGTTTTCTTCCACACTGCACTGTGTCAAACAAACCAAATCCTTTGAAATCCTGTTCCCCTCCTCACCTGTGGGGGCGCTACACAATGAACCACTGAAGGAAAAAACACAAAAACCTCTGAAGAAGACACTGAGCACAACTTCCTTCAAAAATGTAAACAAAAATGGAGCGACGCCAAATTTTAGTGATTGTTTGATTTCTCATTGGTGTTTGGCAAAAAAAGACAAACTGTTTCTCCTGCTAGCGCTGGGCTTGCGTGTTTATTTAAGGGTGCATTCACACCAGGCCTGTTTAATCTGCTTTAATCCAACTCCTCTTCACTTGGAGAGGTGTGAAGGCATAATCAGACTCTGATGTGGACCAAAAACTTTACTCTGGTCTGCCTATAAACCTAGGTCCTGGTTTGGTTAAAGTGAACTCTGGTGAAGTTGGAATGCATGTGCCTATGCCAAGTGGCGCGGAGTCCCCTCCAAAAGCAGGAAGAAGTCTACAGCGCAGGGCATTCTGGGTAAATAATACAACCAACACAAATGCAGGAATCTCACACTAATAGAGAAATGGCTTGTTGTCTTTTCTAAAGACAAAAGAGAAATCCTACAACCTCTAAAATCTGACGCTACTCCATTTTTGTTTAAATTTTATGTAGAAGGAAGCTGCCAGTGTCTTCTTCAGATGTTTTTGTCTTGTTTCTTCAGTGGTTTTTGGTGCAGCACCAGAAGAACTGGTTTTTCAAAGGATTTAGTTAATTTGTGGAAGAGAACCACACCAGTTGAAAATATAACTGATGTTGCAAAATGGTCCCCAATCAAACGAGTCTACAGGACTATCAGGTGGGCAAACAACCTCGACCCTTTTAAAATAATGGGAAACAATGTACAAAAGTTCAAAGGGCAATCCCAAACAGTTTATTACAATTTTACACTGACATGTTCTTTGTGATGAACGTCACAACCCCAGATATTTTAAAGGTCTGTATTTTAAACCATTCAAGGACTAGCAGTGAGCATTTCCTTCACTCTGGAAAACAGACACCATGTCCATTTATAGACATTATAATGGAGCAGCAAGGAAATAGTGGGAGGAGAAGCAGGCAGAGTCATCGTATGGAGGTAATAAATCCCATTTGGGATATAAACATAGGAAGGGGCAGATAGCAGTGCTGCTGTCAGTACTGGAATCTGAAGGTTTTCCCTCCTGTAGAAGATTATTAACATGAAGAGAAGGTTTTGGTTTATGGAAACTGTATTTATTTATTTATAGGTTTATTTATTTATAAGTTATCAAGTCACTCTGACCACCGATGCTGGAATTTAGTAATGCTTTAATGATATTGTGTGGATCGCTTTTCCTCACTCCTGCATCTGTTTGTCTACAGGTGCAAAAGTGGTTGAATTTGACAGCAAGTGCTTGTGTTTGTGTGCAGAGTGAAGGACTTCCAGAGAAACAATAAGTTTTCTCATCCATCCAAACCAGGAATAAAAACTAGAAACACTGCTGATTATAATCTGTCGTCTTTTATCTGTTGACTGTATAATTTAATTTCCATTGATCATACATCTGCACAAATTGGAATTATGAAAGCAAATTTGCTCCATGGAAAGTTGCCAATTTTGAAAAAACTCAAGATTTTTGAGTTTTTGCATTTCCCTTATAAATGTACGCAAAACTTTGTCAATATTTGGCTGATCTTGAAAAATAAAAAAACACACATTTTCACAGTGTTTCTATTAAATAAGAATTAAAATCACAGGTGAATAAGTTTGTTCACATAAGTCATTGCTGTCATCCTCTTACTACTTCCTGTTGTCTTCTTCGCCGTTTCCGACAGTAGTAACATCCGGTCATTGATCACATGACTTGTGTGATGCAAAAAAAGTGTTGACTTGGTTTTGCAAAATGCACAAAATTTAATACAGCTGAAAAAACACACCTGCGTTTACATTGACCAAAGTGGAGTTACGAAAATAAAATTTGGGGTGGAAACTTTTGCAACACAGGAGTCATGTGATCAACAACCAAACGCTTCTGCTGGCGGAAAGGAGAAGAAAACAGCAGTGGTATGGGGGAAAGTTTGTTCTTTTATTGCGTCAATAAACTTATTTATATGTGATTTTCATTGCGTTTCTTGTCAAAGGTAAACACAGCAATTGCGAAGTTGTGTTTTTACGGCAGCAGTGGAATATTGACAAAGAATTGCGTCACATTTGAAACCTAGCTAGTCTAGCGCAAAAATGTAACAAAAAACTGAGTTTTTGTTGTTGTTTTTTTTTAAATTGGCCTGCTTCCATTAAGATAATTTAATTCCAATTTGCACAATTCGATGGAAAAATGAAAACTACTGCGGCTCATACCATATTGGTGTTTATGCACAATGGTGCTGTAAGACAAGAGCTAGCTACTCGCCGGCTCCTGCTCCTTAAATAACACGCAGTAATGCTGACTGACAGACAGACAAACACACGGGGCCGTGCAGATCTAAACTTGGGTTTCACCGGGTTCACTCTGCTCCCTGTTCTATTTTCAGATCATGACAGAAAATGTGCCAAGCTGAACCAGCCGGGAAGTTAATGCTGCTGCGTTACTTCCTCTCAGATTCAAACTCAGATACCAGCCCGAGGGACATTTTAGGGCTTCACACACAGAAAGCAACGCAACCTCTCGACCTGTGTGTGGAAGGGCGGAGATGTTTTTTAAGATATCCTCTAAGAACGGAGGTCCACTTACGTAGGAGCTTCTCAATGTGCGTGTGTGTGTGTTTGCACTTTGTTGACCATGTGTGGGTTGTGTGTTGGGTGATAGAAGTGGGAAAAACAGGAAAGAAAACAAGATTTTGAGGGTGTGCATTACAAGAGGTGGGGAATGGTGTGTTTTTGTTTTTAACTTTTGGAATCAATGGAGATCAGGAGTGTCCAAAGTGCGGTCCGGGGGGCCATCCGTGGCCCTCTGAATGATTTTGTGTGGCCCCTCTCTACAGAGTGTAGAGAGGGGCCACACTCTAGAGTGAGGCAAAAGTGACCTGTAAGCACAGGTGATTGATGCAGATGGATAATTTTGTTTTCAATTGATTTAGATTAATAATTTTTGCAGACAAATAAAATCTTAAATTTACAAAAAAAAAGTTAAAACATTCATTTACGTCTAAAGTGATTTTTGCATTTGCAGTGATTTTGTAGTTTTATAAGACTACAAATATATCAACTCTTTCTCAGAAAGTAATCAGACCCTCAACCCCCCCAAAGTATTTACTTTTTATGACCCTTTGCTAAAAAACAGTTAATAATTAGTAATTAATCATCTGAGCAGATAAGACAATAAAAGTCACATAAATTTTTGCATTTAATTAAAAAAAATCATAAAAGAACCTGCATGTGCTTTTAACTTGACTATTTTGGCCATTAGGACAAAAGGTTTGAACACCACTCACTCAAGAAAAAATGCTCAAAGATTGATCAAAAGTCTCGTTGTTTTTAATCAGTAATATCGTAATCCTGAATTTATGTCCAGTTTTACAAAAAAATGTGTGCTACTCATGGTTTTCCAGTCAATCGGGGGTTAAATTCCGCAGAGATTATAATTTTAAACTTTGCATTAGTGTAAATTTAGGTTTGATGCTAATTACATTCATTAGGTATTTAAGGAATGAAACAATCATAATGTGTTATTTCATCTATGCAATTAGGACTGAGTCAAATTACACACGTTTTACACAAAAATTATAAATTTCTTGGACATAAAAACATTTTATTGAAAAAGGACATTTATTTTTTAATTCCACTTCTTTGATTTTTCTTTGTTGAACTGAAACGCAGTTCATGATAGATTAAAGTCCTTGAACTTTGGGACAGTTTCTCCAATTGTGTCCAGTTGCATCATGAACGACACAATGAGCATTGTTTTTATTTCCTTCTGTCTGGTTGAATCAAACTCTGCGTCTGGATTTGTTCCTCTTATCCATTGAAACTGAACAAAAATAATGGTAAAGGTCTTCATCAATAACCGGCGATGGTTCACATCCCTGTGTGTGTGTTTATAGTTTGTCCTGGGATGACCTCTGTATAAATACTATGAACTGAATTTAGATCTTTAGGGCTCCTCTGTGGTTGATAACCTATTCTGGCAGTTCATTGTCCTGTCTGACCCTCCCGCCTCACTTTCTGCCTGACAGGGCAGGAAATCAGAGCTCAGGACTTCATGTTGCAGGAAGTGACAGAAAGATAACACACACACATAAGGACATTGTTTGTTGGTGGTTGTTATTTGAGAACCGATTAAAAAAAAACCAAGCTCAGGTTAGCTTTGAAATCAAAGTTGGTACTGATTAGGTTTTGATTTCAGATATCAATAAAATGTCCTATTGAAGAGAAGAAAGACTAGAAGACAACGCAGTCCATATGAAGCAGAGATTCAACCCTAAGTACATTGAGTAGAAACATGTCTGTATTAAATAACATGAAAAAAGTCACGTTTATTTATACAACACGTTTAAGCAATAAGGAAGTTCGAAGTGCTTTACATCATAAAAAATATAAAATGTACAGTCACCAATTATGAAAGACGCAACAAGCATTACACTTAGTCAAATGCCACAATAAAAATAATCAATAAACATAAAATAAATTGAATAATATTTCATCTATGACGTTTCAAAATCAGCTCTAATCAGGTGGGTTTTAGTCTAGATTTAAATGAACTCCGTATTTCGGCTGTTTTGCAGTTTTCTGGAAGTTTGTTCCAGATTTTTGGTGCATAGAAGCTGAATGCTGCTCCTCCATGTTTGGTTCTGGTTCTGGGGATGCAGAGCAGAGCCAGAACCAGAAGACCTGAGAGTTCTGGAAGGCAGGAGATCTTTAATGTATTGTGGTGCCAAACTGTTTAGTGATTTATAAACTAACAACAGTATTTTAAAGTCTATTCTTTGAGCTACAGAGAGCCAGTGTAGGGACTTTAGAACTGGGTGATGTGCTCTAACGTCCTGGTTCTATTCAGAACACCAGCTGCAGCATTCCGGATCTGATAGATTTTTTTAGTCAGATCTGTGAAGAAACTGTTGCAGTAATTGATGCGACTAAAGATAAATGAATTTCCATAGACCTTTCTGAGACATTAGACCTCTTATCCAGAAAATGTTCTCCAGGTGATAGAAGGCCGACTTTGTAACTGTCTTTATGTGACTCTGAAGGTTCAGGTCAGAGTTCATCACTACTCCTAGATTTTAGACCTGATCTCTAGTTTCCAGCTGTGGTATCGTTCCTCCTGAAGTTCAAAAATTAAAAACTTTAGCTTTGTTTCTGTTCAGCTGGAGAAAGTTTTGGCACATCCACACATGTATCTGTTCAGAGTCACCTGGTGACATCTATAATGTAAAAATTGAGACAACAGCAACTTTAAGTTGCTGTTTTTCTGTTGCTGGTTCCATGAAGATGTAGCATAAAGCTGAAAAGTGATTGTATAACAAGAGTTCAGCTGTTTTTCAGCTTAATTTATTCAAAACGACTCATTTATCTAATAGAACAACATTTATTTATTGAATTTTCAAGTAGCAGCTTCACTGGAATCCTTTTACATTATATTCTTATTTTCCTGGATTAAGAACGATATCATGTTGCAGTGTCAATTATAATCTTTCAATTTGACTGTGCTACTTATCCAACATTTTTTCTTTCTGCTTCAGGGTCAAAGAAGAAGACAAAGGTCATTAAAAACAACCCCAACCCGGTCTGGAACGAGGTGGGTTTCATGTTACCCAATTATCAAAATATCAAACTTGAAGAGAAACTTCACATTCTAATATGCCAGAATATTCTTGCAATATTTTGACATATTAATATGTATATACATGTATTACCTTTAATTATCCAATTAATTTATATTTCTGAATAAATATATTCTTTCCTGGAGTTTCAGATTTTAAGAATAATTTTTCATCCATGTTTTCAAACACATGTTGGTCTGATTGATAATCAAAATGGAAAATTTGTTATTTTGTCATACAAGCTAATCTATACCTACCAGAAATCTGTAGAATAAGTCAAAGTTAATGAATTTTCCAGTAAATACAGACTTTTAAATAAAATACTTACTCAAACAACTAAAGTCCAGCAGCACCATAAAACCCTATACTCATGCAAATAGCATGTTAGAATAATTTTAACCAAATCTATGTGATGTTCAGAGTTATTCTATTTTGAGAATTTACCTTTTGATTTCTCTATGCAGATAAAACATTTTAATGCTTTTATGACGTTATTTCCCCTCTGTTAGGGATTTGAATGGGACCTAAAGGGGATTCCTCTGGACTCTGGAGCAGAAATTCACTGTGTGGTCAAAGATCATGAGAAAATGGGAAGAAACAGGTACAAAATTTAAAATGTCTCACTGTTAGCTTTTACGAAGAGTTCATATTTGTGCATTAGCAATAAGTCAGCAAGTTGTTTGAACAGTTTTAGTTCCAGTTATTATTTCTAGAGGAGAATATTTTGGTATTGACCCGATACAAATAAATACAGAGCCAGTATTGCCAATATTGCTACTATCAATGTTGATACATCAAACTACTGACACTTAGGTGTTTTTGTGTATTTTTCGTTAAATTAAAGTTTACAAGTGTCTGCAAAATATGTTAATAACACATTAACAAGATAAATAGAAACAATAAAATAACTAAACAAATTTTTGTGATTTTTTTCTAAATAAACAATGTGCAAAAAATTATAATTTGAGAAAAAAAATTTGAGGAGGAGGTGAGAAACTACAACACAAAAATAAAATTTCACAAGGCAATTTGAAACTAAAGTATTCATCTTACAATTTTAGTATTATAGTTATGATGTGACTTTGCAAGGAGTAAAGCTTCGGTATTAAACAACATTTCCATCAGCTGCACTCCTTCTTCGTCTCCAGGAACCAGAGTTGGGTAGTTATATTTACTCAGTTACATTCACTTGAGGAAATGTTTGGAAAAAATTTACTTATATGAGTGCTACGCTGTACTTTTTATTTTTACTTGAGTAATTTTATTATAAAGTATTTCTGCTCTTACTTGAGTAAAAATATGTTGAGTACTCTGCCAGCAATGTATGGTAAAGATTTGGATGGATGTACTGTTTACAAATAGGAGTAAAACCATGTCATTGTGTGTAATCTGGGTTTACTGAATGGGATTATTTTAAAAGAAAAGTCCATGTAAATGTTTGTCTTCACTGGTCTGATCAGGTTTCTGGGTGAATGTCGCCTCGGTCTCAGAGACGTTCTCAACTCTCCCAACTTTGCTGCCACCTTCACCGTCTCCCTGTTGGACACAAAGAGGAACAACACCGGGGTGAGCCGATCAACTGATACAACTCCAACACGTCAATATCACTGATCCATAAACATACGAGAAACAATAAGTCACACTAAACTCCATGCCACCAAAACTCATTTAATTTAAGCTAATCTACATGCAGCTCAAATATTAAACATAGCCGAACAATTCTGTTAACTAAATGAAACCTGGAGATGTAGGTTTTATTAATTTTGTGCAGTGCGCCACAGCAAAAGGAAAAATAATGGAAAAAAAACATTAAAGAATAACTCAAAGCCACTTCTTTCTCGCGCTCTACGTGAACTACGCTACACACAGACGTATCATGATTCAACCCAAAAAAACCACTCAAACATTTCCTTCACAAAAAGCAGAACATTCAGTCAGTTTCAGTTTTATGGTTTTAGGCTTGATGTTTATTTTTTTGCTATTATTAATAAGCAATCACTGTGGTTGATTAGCTACTGCTGCCATTAGCTAAGCTAACACAGCTAATTTAAACGCCTGCTCTACTGATTATCTGTTAAAGTTGGTGTTTAGGTCACATTTTAATTTTTTTTTACCTGAACCAAAATAGAACAAATCCCACATCACATCTACATGTTAAGGTTTTCAAAGTCACGCTAGCATAACTGAACTACTTCCCTCTCCCTCGCTATTTTTTTTTCTTAATTAAAACTTTTTTCTGCTCTTACCTAGTTGTTGCAGTGTTGACAATTAGCAGCTAAGCACAAATTTATCTTTTATATCACATTTAAGATTTAGTCCGTTACATTGATAACTTAACGGCTAAAACCAATGCTAGTCGTTGTTAGCAAGCAGCTTTTGGCCCTCCATATCGAGATGGGGGCGTGACATCAAGCTCTCCAGGGGGTCCATATAACAAAGATTTTTCACAGATTTGTGATGGAAACAAAGCTACACTCTGTGCCAACCCACAATGCTTTGCGTCCACCAGGCCACGCTGACCCTGCAGGTCTCCTACATCCCTCCTCCAGGATCGGCTCCCGTTTTCCATCCTCCCTCACAGCCGGAGTCCCTTCCTCACAGCAACCCCAACATAGAGCTGGACACAGTTACAAGTAAGATGATCTGCGTAAAAGCTAATCAATAACCGCACACATGACAACAGTTGGGTTTTCTTCTAATAAAACATGGCCGCCCGTTTTCCACCCAGTGATTTCTCTGGATACTCTGGGCGAGGAGGACACAGAGAGCATGATCATGGTGGAGCCTGCGGAGGAACCGGGAGTTGACGACAGTCAGTCCCTGGTGATCGTCGGCCCCCCAGGGCCTCCTGGCCAGGAGTCGCCCACCAACCAGACGCCCAAACGCTTCCCGCCGGCCTACAACACGCATGGAGGGCTGAGGAAGAGGAGGAGAGGCACCAGCAGTCAGCCCAAACAGCTGGCCAACAAACCTCAGGACATACAGGTGGAGCTTTATACCGTAAAGGATTCAAACAGGCATGAAATGTAACTTCACTGACTGCCTGTTGTAAACAAATCTGAATTTATGTTTCAAGGTCAAGTCAAGAACTCTTGTTAAAACTGACTCTGCAGGTTATCAGTGAAAATCATGTTAAAAATTAAACGGAAATACAAATTCAACTGATACAAAACTATGACAGAGTATTGGAGCAAATAAAATAAAACAACGAGAATAAAGTTAATATTAAGAAAATTAAGTACAAGATAATATTACAATTTATTCTCGTAATTTTGTAACTGCATTTTCAAAATATGACTATTCTGCTATTGATACTGATATTATTTTTGTAATATTAATTTATTTTCAAAATATTATTGCAGCTTTATTTTCTAATTATTTTAACCTTATTTTCAAAATATTATGACTATTCTCCTGTTATTGCAACTTTATTCTGGTATTATTTTGACTTTATTCCTGTATGACTTTATTTTCCTAATTTTACTTCTCAAAATATTATGACTATTCTCATAGTTTTACTAATTTATTCTCCTTTATTTCAACTTTATTGCTGTACAACTCCATTCTCGCAACATACTAAATTTGTTCTTGTAATTATATTTATTTTACTTTTTCTTAGTATTGCCCTAATACTCTGTCATACAAAAACAGATAATGGAAACTTTTTTCAAGTAAAATCTTAGAAATCATGAATGCACAAATGGTACTTTTTGCTGCACAGTTGATTGACACAAAATATGTTTCATTTAGTAAATATGGACGGGATGTTTGACCTTTAATGACCTCTGGAAGCAATAATTAATAGCTTTAAAAAGACATTAATACAAAAGAACATTTTTGATTCAGGAACATTTGCCAGCAGCGTGGCTTCAGAAAACCAGTTTCACTCGGTGTTGTAAGGAAGCCGTTGTTTACCAATTCTCGCTCAACAAACCGTTTCTGCTCAGGTTCGTGTTCGGGTCGTTGAAGCTCGACAGTTACCTGGAGTCAACATCAAACCCGTAGTGAAGGTGGCAGTCGCCGGGCAGACTAAGAGAACCCGCATCAGAAAGGGAAACAACCCAGTCTTCGATGAGGTAAGGAACTCTTACTGCAGCGGTGTGCAATGTGAGGCCCGAGGGCCATTTTTTAAAAATTACAAAACAGACACACCAAAACATAAAGTTAAGTGGAAATTTTGTTATTTCAAGGACCAAAATGACAATAATTCATAAAAAATATATATAAAAGAAATCAGGTGACAGAAAATGTTTCCAAATCTTTTTTTTTTTCAATAGAAAACTTATGAAGCTTTAACAAAAACTGCAGGTGTGTGTCTGTATTTGTTGGATTTCTGGTTAAAACATGCTTGTTTTTAATTTAATGGGTAGAAAATCCAGAAATTTTACTCAAGTAAAAGAAGAAATAGATCATAATAAAATAAATAAATAAAGTAAGAATAAAAAGTACAGCGTAGTAAAAATACTCCTAAAAGTACAGTTTTTCAAAGAAGTTACTTAAGTACTGTAAATGTAAGTAGTTACTACCCAGCTCTGTTCTTGGGCATATGAAGAAAATATTCACACTTTATGTAATTAGGTTGAGATTTCCACAGCAAGTTTTATCTTCTTAACCTGAAAATGTGAAATACAACTCAAAGAATTGTTGCTTTTATTTTATTTCAGAAAATGCCACAAACATCCAGTGACTTTTTACCCAGAAACACACTTGGGCACATCCATTAATTAAACGCAGCTTTTGGGTTTTAGAAGAAAATTCTTATTTTTGTTGCTGGAAGTGAAATAAAAACATTTAATAGAAAACAAAGTAGAACATAATTGTTCAAACTGTAAAAATTAGGCAAAAATCATATGAACATATTTCTAAAATTAAAATATCGCTTCTTTAATGTATAGTAGTGCAGGTAAAGGATAAAACATTGACAATAATATTATTTTTGCATTTTTAATTGCGGAGAAAAAGGCTTATTTTGGACACCACTGCAAAGGACTTTATGTTTATTTTCTGTCAAACTCAAACATTTGTCGATTTCCATCTGTAGACATTCTTCCTGAACTTTTATGAGACGCCTTCAGAGCTGTTTGACGAACCCATCTTCATCACTGTAAGCCTGAATTTAAATTCTGAAACACGTTACAAGGCAAATATGTTGACAACCTATTTATTTTATTCCTTACAAGCTTCAGTTTTCTTTTATTTTGGTGATATGAACACAAAAGAAGCAGATTGTGATCAGGTATTTCCCACCACAGGTGTGTGACTCTCGCTCACTAAGAACTGATGCTGTAATCGGTGAATTCAAGGTAAAACTTTCATCTCAGACGTTTTAATTTTTTACTAAATTTGTCCTTCCACCTTCTCCAATAGAACCAGCTTCAGTTTTAATTACCTACTGAAAGCCTCTGCAATCATAACGGAGGCTCAGACGTCTTTGCTGAACATTTTGTGTCCAAGTTTTACTGAACAAACAACGGCTCGTGTCCTAGCAACAGAAAACATATGAGATAGTGACAAAAGACAAAACCACATCCTGTTAAGCATTCTTCAAAATGAAAAACTTCCTCTCTCCAAATAAATCATGCTTTGTACTTAAATATGTTTCACTTCACCTTTTTGTAATTATGTACAATAACAAGTCACAACCATTTAAATCTAAAATCTATTATGTTTCACTACAGTTGGATGTCGGCACTGTCTACAATGAACACAGTAAGTGCGTTTCTGTTCGTTTTTACACTTTTTGCCATTTTATTGACAGGTAATTTTGATTTCCCCACCCTTTAGGACATTGCTTTTTGAGGAAATGGCTTCTGCTGTGTGACCCTGACGACCTCTCTGCCGGGGTCAGAGGTTACCTGAAAGTCAGCGTGTTTGTCCTGGCAGCTGGAGATGAACCACCGGTGAGCAAGAGGCATGGCTGTAGATGTGGAAAATATTCCACACTTAAAATAAGAGGACCTCCTCCTCTATTTTTCTCTCTTCTTAATGTGCTTCTTTCAACTTTCCAAGAGAAAGATGAACTAGAAATGCAGTTTAAAAGAAACGTTAGCATGTTATAAAAAATATAAGCAAATTACTTGAAAATATTTGTATTTATTAAACTTAAATGCATGTTGATATAAATAGCAGTTATTGATTAAAGAGTTAAGATAAAGTTGACTGATGAGCAGCCATTTTCTTTTACATTTTGTTCTTAAGGATTGACCGTTAAAACGTCAATGCATCCTACATTCTAGGTATTTAAGCGTCTCTTGTTGAAAGGTCATGTAGGTTTTTCTGCTGTAGATACATTTAATTTAGAAGGAGTGACGACAAAAATGACTCTTTATATGGTAAAGGTTTCTAAACTAAACAGAGGCTTTTCTTTTATAGGGTGTGGTGGGATGGCTGAAAAACGTATCACCACATAATAATTTCATATCAGTCGATATCAATACTTATTGTTTAGTTTTTCTGTTTTAAATATCTGAAATACCGCCAAATACCGATTATGTTTTTTCGGAGCAGTTAAGAGCCTTAAACTGCTACTGTGGCAGTTACTCGTTGCTAGGTAACCAAAGAATGAGTGAGTTGCTAGGTAACCAAAGAGAGAGTTAGCTTATTCCACCAACATAGAGGTTGAACAGCTAAAGTCTTTCCTCTGCCTACATCTCCCAATCTAGAAAGCTGTGCTGTTCTAGATTGAAGTACAATAAAAATTGTATATATTGACTATTTATCAGCTGTATTATTGATTGATGTCTTTTGCAATATATATTGTTACCGATTTGCTGCCCAGTTCTACTCACGAGCATGAAAACAGCAGGTATTTACCTAATTTTATAACATTTTTCTATCCAGCCTGCTTACTTTGAGCATATTAGTAAATATGCTAATGTTTAAAGTGTGGTTCTTCTTGTGCTGATGTAGTGAGCAAACCCAACTGAGTTTAACTTCCTCTTTGTGTTGTTGTGTCGTACCTCATTTGTTTCCAGGCTGATAAACGGGAGTGTGTTGAGGAGAAAGAGGACATCGAAGGAAACCTGCTGAGACCGGCCGGCCTCTCTCTGAGAGGGGCCGTCTTCACGCTCAGGATCTTCAGAGCTGAAGATTTACCTCAAAGTGAGTCTCCGTAAAGTTTCTATCCTTTTTTTAGCTTCTTATAAGCTCAAACTGAGAACGCTCCGCCGTGTTTGGCCAGTGGACGACGCCTTCATGGATGGAATGAGGCAGATTCTTGGGTTTGACACCAACAGAAAGAACTTGGTGGATCCATTGGTGGAGATCCACTTTGCTGGAAAAACGGTGACTTTTACCTTCAGTAATATAAACCTTTCAGTATTTCAGTGAAAAACAAACCATCTGAAATCCATTGCTATAATCTTTCAGGTCTGCACCAAGATTTTGGAGAAAAACGCCAATCCTCAGTGGAACCAAAGCCTGGCAATGCCAATTAGAGTAAGACAAACAGAGAATGGTTTACCATAAAGCGTTGAACACAGATTAATGGTTATATTGGGATTTTTTTTTTTACAGTTTCCCTCAATGTGTGAGAAGATGAGGATTCGAATTGTGGACTGGTGAATCCGTACATTTTATCTAACTAAATCTTACCAGTTTTATGGTTCGCTGAACCAACACTATCAAACAAACTATATTATAGAAACCTCAGTCATTTTCAGGGATGTGTTTCTGTTTCAAGGTTATTGGGACAATCATAGGTTTCAAATGGATTTTGGAAATCAATTTAATACTTGTTTTTTCTTGCTATTTGCTATTTTTCTTTCTAAGGAAAGATTACAAATATTTTCAATAACTTATTTCAACCATCTCTTCTTTGAGTTGATCTGAATTTAAAGTCCAAATAATTAGAAGCTGTAAAGCAAGATGGCCGCTTTGGGCGTGCTGACATCACTCTGAACTATACGGAAACTCAAGGAGTTGATTGGTGAAAACCAAAATTAAAATTTTACAAAAAACATAACTTCAAAAACAAAAAGAAATATTTAAATTAATCAACAAAATCCCTTGATATAAGCTCAGGAGTTGTAATGTATTTTATTTAGTCTCTATTAATGAAGTAACTTTTGTTTTGATCCAGTTAGAAAACAATGGATCCAACTTTATTTTAGTCTGGCTAAGGTATGCTGAGCAGTTTGTCACGAAAAGATTAACACACCACTTTGTGTAATTGTCATGTAATTAAACTGAGTAGTTAATCTGATCAAAGCTTTCAGTTTCCAAAGATACTAGATTGATAGATTTGGCTTTAAGAATATGTTTAGCAGCACTGGGTTCTGTTTTGTCCCATTTCAGGGACAGAGCTAGTCACAACGACGTGATCGGTACCACCCACCTCTGCATGTCTAAGATCTCGGCCCCTGGAGGAGAGATCGACGGTAAGTCGCTTATCTAAACTAGTTTAAGAGTGCATTCACACCAGCCCTGTTTAGCCCACTTTAATCAAACTCCAGTTTGTTTGTCTGGAACGTCTGGTTCATCTGTGGAGGTATGAATTAAACTCTTATGCGGACCAAAAATCCAAATGCGCCTCCGGTTGAAGTGAGTGGTGTGGTTCGAAGGCATATGTGAATGTGAAACAGATCAGAGACCTCTCCAAAAACAGGAAGCAGACTACAGTACAGGGCATTCTGGGTAAATACAACCCAAACAAACGCGCTAGTGGGAGAAATGGCTCGTGTTTTTTTATGGAAGACAAAAAAGAAATCCTACAACCGCTAAAATCTGACTTCACTCCCATTTTTGTTTTCGTGAAGAAGGAAGTTGTGCTCAGTGTTTTCTTCTGGCCTTTTCATGTTGTTTCGTTCAGTGATTAATGGTGCAGAGGAGGAGAACAGGTTTTTTGCTTGTTTGAACCAATGCAGCTGAAAATGTAACAAATGTAACAATTTTCATCTCCAATCGAACAAAATCTACTGGACTATCAGGTGAAAACATCCAAAAGTTAGTCATTGATCAAATCTAGACCGGATTTGAAAGCACCAGTGTTTATGCAGAACTTAGGCTTTGCTGTGATGGTTTTGTTTTTGGCTTTTTTCCACATAGACGCTCATACAAACTTCTCCTAGGCTAATCCCCTGAGGGACAAGAAGAACAGGCATAAGGGGAGACACTTGCTGTGCTTATTTGAAATTCAAATATGGTTTGATGTATGGGAGTTTCTAGAGGGGAGACGTGAAACGTGTCTTATTTGAAGTCAGTGGCTGTAAAATACATAATAACTATCATGAGCTAGTACAAATATAGCAGCATTTGGTTACCCTATGTAAGGAATATGTAATATTTATTAGAAAAAAAAAACCTGTTTAGGTCTAGGTGAGAAGAAATTGGAAATATCAGATATTGAAATCTAGTCTGCAAATGATTAGTTGCACTTTGCTAATACCTTGGTAAAATTAATATATCCAATATGTTTTAAAACGAAATAGGCTGGCTCTGTGTTGTCTTACTCCAGTGATCCTGCATGGCACAGGATAAATGTGCCATGCATAATTCATTTCATTATAATTATTTTTGATGAATTATGGAGATACAAATTTATTTTTAAAAACTCCCAAACCTACCTCATAATTACAATTCCTCTAGATATTGACTCCAGAATAAACCAAAAATTATTCTTAAAAATATTAAAGATATTTTTTCCTTTCTTTTTGCTTTTATGCAAGTCAGATTTCTATATTTTTCCTCACTGACTGTGTTCATCATAGATCATTTGAATTTTCATTACGAATCTGGTTACTTTGGTCATTATTTCAGTTACACCTTTCAAAATAAGTTTATTTATTCGCACTTTTGAGAAACGTTGTTTCTTGGACAGTTTCTTCAACCGTTGGATGAAGTGTTGGTTTGTCAACGTAACACAGCATGGGTACCTTGCAGTTGACTTTGCATGAAGACAAACTCGATGTTTTTGTGATAAATATAAACATCACTCCTTCTTTGAAGCTAATTTTATTCCAGATAAACACAGCTTGCCTGAGTTTTCATTTGACCATGTTTTCGATGCATCTGTCGAAGAAAACATGAACAATTTCACATCAACGCAGAGAGAACTAACAACATTGGCTTGATTGCTTGGGTTTGGGTTTGAGTTGCGTTCAGAAACCTCTGTTTCCATTCTTTCATTTTGAATTTCTTTGACTCTTAACCATCCTTCCTCTCTACGCATTCAGATGACTTGACTCCTCGGACCGTCCACTCAGGCAGTACGTCTACCTTCCTACAACGCTTTCCCTTTACGAGAACCCAATCAGCAAATCTGTTTGATAGAAAATTAATTTCTGTGTAATAAAGAGAAAACCACAATCTATTTCCATCAGTAGAGCAGTTGTGTTTAGTTTTTTTAATGTGTGTCATAGTTGTTCTCTTTGACCGGTTAATAAATGTTTCTTATGTATCTTGATTGCAGTTGATGACAGCCTTGGTTTCCTGCCGACATTTGGGCCGTGTTTTGTCAATCTGTACGGGAGTCCCAGAGAGTTCACCGCCTTTAACGACCCTCATGAAGCTCTAAACCTGGGAAAAGTAAGACTTCATCCATTATTCTGCCTGCATGCATGAATGTTCACCCAGTTCCAAAAAGACACCAGATGTGTTGCCACATGGTGAGACTTTATCGAACCTTCAGGCACATTGGTCTGTTGAAGAGACTGGTTATAATTTTGGTATAGAATTAATATTAACTAATAATATTTTATTAATTGGATTGATGGATGAATGAATGAATGAATGAATGAATGAATGAATGAATGAATGGATGGACGGATGGATGAACAAATAGCTGGAGGAATGAATGGATGGATGGAAGAACAGAGGGACGGATTGGTGGATGTCAGACATCACTTTGGTCTCCTCTGGGTAAAGTCGTATTTCTCTGGTCCTTCAGGGTGAAGGCGTGGCGTACCGCGGCAGAGTTTTACTTGAACTGACCACCAAGCTGACGGAGAAGCCGGAGCACCGAGCAGAAGACGTCCCATCAGACGACCTGCTGGTGGTGGAGGTGAGAGACGACCTCCACCTCTTGGAAACGCTAAACGTAGACACATCGAGGGCATCTTTCTCTGTCTTACTTACAGAAGTTCCTCAGAAAGAGGAAGTTTTCTCTGTTTGTGGCGTTTTACTCAGCCACGCTCCTGCAAGACGTCGACGACGCCATCCAGTTTGAGGTCAGCATCGGTAACTATGGCAACAAGTTCGACTATACCTGCCTCCCTCTGGCCTCCACCACACAGTTCAGCAGGGCCGTGTTTGACGGTAAGTTGGGTTGTTAGTAATGTAGGATCTAACTATTAAAAGGCAAAGTTTATTTTCACATCCCTATAGAAAAAATGTAAATCAAGAATAGACTGGAAATTATAACAGAGCCTTGAGGTTCTCCACAACTGAAGAGCCACACAATTCATGTATTAGCAAAAATAATTTAAAGATAGAACTGGACTTTGTGAAATTATGTGAAAGGAAAACTCCGCCCCCAAACAAAAGTGGGCGTGGTCAAGAAACAATAAGGGGCGTGGCCAAATAGAGCTGAACAGAGGAGGAAAGCGATACTGAATTACTATTGCTAATTTATCCATTTTGTCACTATATTTAGAAACCTTTCAGTCTCCTATAGTGACTTGTCAACAAAAAAGTGGCTAGCAACAAAAAGCTGTAACGTTGTAAACAATAGGAGACTTAAACTGGAGCAGCCATCGTTCAACCCAAGGAGGCCAGGATGGAGACAGTTTTAGCCAAAATAGTGCCAAATAGTCAAAAATTCAACAGAAACAAAGATAGCAGCCTTACGAACAAATTCAGTAATAAGAATTTATTTGGGTGTTAGCTACACTTTAAGAGCAGTAACTATAACACAAACACACAAGTTACAATTAAATCAACAGTTTTCTTCAGGTTCAAAAAGCTAAAACTCAACTATAACTCTTAAAAGAGCTTAATGCTTCACTTTGAAACCAAAGTAAATTTTTGAAAACTTATGTTTTCTCCTCTGTTTTAGGTTGCCACTACTATTACCTCCCCTGGGGAAACATCAAGCCGGTGGTAGTTCTGTCGTCAGAGTGGGAAGACATTCGACCGAGGATTGAGGCTCTCAACATGCTGCTCGCCATCATAGACAGACTGGTTTGTGCTGTTGCTTCTGTAAATTAGCCTCCTTAAGAGATTCATGCAAACACCAAAACAATCAATTTTCTTGTCCAGGAGACAAACCTGCAGCAGGTGCAGCTGGAGGTCAAGGCAGGGAGCGATATGGAGGACGTAGAGCTGCGAGTTGTAGAGCTGCTGGATCATCTAATCGCAGACTGCAGGTATAGAATGGATCGTTTCACTGTTCCTGTATGTTTAAATCCTAAGACGAGGCGATCCTCGGTTCAGATCATGTCGTTCACTTCTTTATCCTTCTTATTTACTGTCCATTTATTGTAAAATAAAAAGCCACCAGAGCTAAAAAAAAAAAGTCTATTTCATTCCTTTAGTGCCATGTGGATCTAATTGGCATCATACCTAAATTTACACCTGCAGGTGGAATGTAATAATCTATTTAACATTTGATTGTGATCAAAAACACAATAAAATGATTTGTACAATTTTTGAAAATACTAGTGAAAATAAAAAAAGAAATTAAAAAAGTTAAATGGTCCTAAATTTATTGTAATATATATATATATATTTACACTGAATTTCCACCAAAAGTGGGCGGAGCCAAGGGGAAAATTGGGGCGTGGCTCTAATTGAAATACACTTCAATTGGAGTCAAATATAACAATTTCTTATTGCTTTACTATAATTTCATAAAGTAAATAAATAGGGCATCAAAAATCAAACTTAGAAATTTCCAAGTTTTTTATAGCAAATTTATGAGATTAATCTCAAAATGTCGAAGCTTTTCTAGCAAATTGTTGACTTTTTAACAACTGAAATTTCCAAGTTTTTCCTAGAAAATTTTCAAACTAGAAATTTTCTGAAATTAAACAAAAAAATTTTTTAGGGGGGTTTCTAGCAAAATGTAGACTTTTGAAACAGAAATTCCTTTGTTTTCGCTTTACAATTTCAGAGATTTTTTGGCAGAAATGCACTCTTTTTTTTTTTTTTTTTCGGTCTACCATGGCCCTAATTGTAGATAATCCAGGGCAGACGTTTCTAATATTTGTTTCATAGTGAGGAGCTGCCCGCTCTCGACCAGTGGCAGTGTGCCACTCCTCTCGATCGCTCGCTCAGGCACATCCGCAGCCTCCACCTGCAGCAGATCATGGCGGCGGCGCTGACGCTGAAACATGGGCCAGAAACCGAGCTTTCTTTGGTGCTGGAGCAGGCAGAGGACTGGGCCAACCGACTGAGGACGATCGCTGAGGAGGTCAGAGCTAATCCAGCTAACCAGAAGGTTGTTGGCCTAATTAAAAGGTTAAAGGTGAAAACCTGACGGTGAGTTTTGTGCCTCAGCCTCAGAACAGCCTTCCAGACATTGTGATCTGGATGCTGCAGGGTGACCGCCGGGTTGCGTATCACCGCATCCCAGCGCACACAGTCCTCTTCTCGCAGCAGTACTGTGGGAAACACTGCGGACAGCTGCAGAGTGTCTTTCTCAAGGTGTTTACACACACACCTGCACACACACACTCTTAATCACCAGAACAATTGATATAACACTTCATGTTGCTCTAGAAATATCATTCATCTTTGCTTGTGGGCCACATTACTTTAATTCCAAGGACCAGAAGTGCCCCGTGTACCACAGATTGATCACCCCTGCTCTTTGTGAATGACCTGGTGTGTTTCAGTACCCGCAGGGCAGGGGCGGAGAAGCCAAACTTCCGGGTCAGCTGAGGGTGAAGGTGTGGTTCGGACTAGCTGCTGACGCCAAACACTTCAACCAGTTTGTTGAAGGAAAACTGTCCGTGTTTGCTGAGATGGTAAGAGATGAGATGAGAAACAGAACCGATTCTTTTTACCATGGATGGAAACTAAGAAAATGGCTCCATCCAGTCATTCCTTGTTTCTTTATATTTCACTTTAATTCAACCAGACTTTAATGTTTTTAGATAGTTTTGATCAAAAGTTCTCACTAGCTGAGTGAAGGTGGCCGCCCCCACTGTCTTCAAATCTAACAAACATTTGTGTTGCAAGCAATTTGGGTTGTGCTGCTATAATTGTAAAGATATTAATAAAAAACTTTCCTGGAGTCATGAAAGGTCAATTATTCTTTCTGCTCACATTTATAAAATCAAACAAATTTGGTGTCAATCAACCCAGCTGCATTTGTGATACGTTTGTGCAGCAATTTCTTTTGTTTGTGCTGTTTTTGTTGAAGATATTAATGAAAGTTTAAAGCTCAAAAGGTCAGCCAACAGCACCACATTACCCAAATCTAACAAATAAAATTTGTCAATTGCTTGTCCTAAGTGTGTGCTGCAAAAATGTTCTTTTGTGCTGCTATCATTTTAAATATGGTAATAAAAAAGTTTCCAGAGGTAACCTCCGCAACTCCTGCTCACATTTACAGAAGAAATCAAATTTGGTGTAAACAACTTAGCTAAGTTTGTGCAGCAGAATCTTTTGTTTGTGCTGCTTTTGCTTTGAAGATATTAATGATGATCTCCGGAAACGTTTTTATCAATGTTTTTAAAATGATAGCGTCACAAATAAAAAATTTTGCTGCACAAATGTTTGGCACCCATTTTGCTAGATTTGAAGAAGGCGGTGGAGAGACCTTCACTCAGGTGTTCTGCTTCACTCCATTAAAAATGCTGAAGGGACTGAAATCTCCATGGAAACCTGTCTTGGATCATTTGCAGTACGAGAACCAGACCCGGCTGGCTCTGGTGGGAAGCTGGGGAACAACGGGTCTGACCTACCCGAAGTTCAGCGACGTCACGGGGAGAGTGAAGCTGCCCAAAGAGAGCTTCAAGCCCTCACCTGGATGGACCTGGGCTGGAGACTGGTTCATCAGCCCCGAGAGGACGTGAGTCCAAGACTACTGTCACACTGCAGAGCTTAATGCTCTGTTCAAATTCTTTTATTTTTATTTTTTTGCATGGTCCTTCACACTACAAAGGTCATCAAAGTTAAATAAAACTAGTGAGAAAACACCAGAGTCAGTTTTTGTTCAGCAATAATTGGATACATTTTTTTGAAAACAGTATCTTCTGTTGAGTTTTCATTACTCAATTTATGTAAACACAATCACATCACAACACTGTGACCTTTTTGAATTCTGCACCTAAAAATTAAACAAAGTATGAAAAACTAAAAATACTACTACAATTAATAAAAGTAAACTAAAACACAACAATATTGAACTAATTATAACTAATAGAAACTAGCAAACACAGTCTAACAACTAATTAAAACCAATTGTACTAAACAAATAAAACTTAACTATAGTGTAAAAACCCAAAATTTCAGTTGAAAACCCCAAATTAGTAAAGCCTAACTACACTTTAGTTTTTATACGAAACTATAGTTAAAACCCAAAATAGTTGGCTTTTTTCCAAAATAATTTGGATTTTCAGTTTAAAATCCCCAAATAGTTTTGTTTTTCAGTAAAGTTTAATTTTATTGGTCTAATTCTATTAAAAACTCAGTCTTTTTGGGGGTTTTCCCAAAATATTTGGGTATTTCAGTTGAAAAACCCTAAATAATTTGGGTTTTCACCATAGTTTAGATTTATTTGACTAGCTCAACTTAAAAACCCAAAATGAAAAGTTTGGTCCAATGTAGTGTCAACTCAGTTAAAATATTTGACATAAGACTTACAGATAAATAACCCTTTTGGGCAGATGATGCAGTATTGTACCTGCGGTTTCCCTCCAGGCTGCTGTTTGACGTGGATGCCGGTCACATGACCTTCACAGAGGAGGTGTTTGAGAACCAGATGAGGTTACCGGGCGGACAGTGGATCGGCATGCCGGAGGGCTACACCGACGTGGTGCGCACCTGGACCCGTTTCCCAACATGTCGCTGTCAGCAGAGACCAAAAAATCGGTGTTTCTGTTCCAGAACGGGGAGAAAACGGTGCCGAAGGACGAGGTGGAGTGTCCTCCTGGGTGGGTGTGGGACGAGGTGGAGTGGAGCGAAGATCTCAACAGAGCCGTTGATGATCAAGGTGCTGAGAAAGTAAAAACACCCACCCACAAGAAGAGATAAAACCCAATCGATAGCTTTGATAATGGGTTTGCTTTCAACTTCAGGTTGGGAGTACGGCATCACCATTCCTCCGGACCGCCGACCAAAGTCTTGGGTTCCTGCAGAGAAGATGTACCACACCAACCGGAGGAGGCGATGGATCCGGATGAGACGGAGAGACCAGCAGAAGATGGAGGCTCTCAGGAAGGTGACTAGTTTATAAATTAAAAAGATAAACTGATTTAATCACCTCTAAATGACGTCATGTGATACTTTTCCATAATTTCAGCACACTGTAGTCTTTATTAAGTTCCTATAATTCAGTTTAGTTCAATTTGGAAGTGGAGCTAGTACTTTTTTAAATCAATATTAAAAGAATATTCATTTAAAACAAGCTTCTATATCATGCTGAAACGTTACTTGTATGCTGATCTTGTCTTTTCTTATGAAATATTGAAATATTTGCACTTGAAACTGAACCAAATGTACCGTACTTGGAAAGATTTTGCTTTTGTATCGACTGTTCTATAGTGTTATCTGGTGAATGGATAACACTATATCCATAAAAAATATTTTTTATAAAAAAAAATATTTATAATATTCATTATGTATAAAGTTAAAAAGTAATTGATTTAAATAAATAAAAAAAAAATCCGCTTTCCTCATCTGGTGCAGTTTATATGATTTTCTAGCTGTAATTCTCTCTTTTGACCACCAGCTGGTGCTCTAGTCGCACAAATAATGAAAAATACGATGTAGAAGAATCGTCACCTTTGCCCTTATTTCTGTTTTACTCCGTTTTTTCTCCGGAGAAAAATAAAGTTGAAGAAAATGTTGAGGAAAATCTGCTAATTTTTTAAACCTCCCACAGCAGCGACCGGATGATTCAGACAGGGAGGGCTGGGAGTACGCCTCGCTGTTCGGCTGGAACTTCCACCTGAAGCCCAGGAAGACGGACAGCTTCAGGAGGCGCAGGTGGCGCTGCCGCATGGAGCCGCTGGAGAAGACGGGACCGGCCGCCATCTTTGCTCTGGAATGTTCTCTGGTGAGCAGCATTAGCTTCCCTTTAAAACACACAAAAAATGTTATATAATATGTACAGAAACATTGAATTTTACATTTCCCCCTCACTTTTGTATGCTTTGAAATAATTATTAAATTAATTTAGCATAAATGCTGCTGCATATATTCAGATTTATGACTTTAATTAATCAATCTGTGGTGGTTGAATATATTATCACGGACTGTCCAAACTGCGGCCTACATAACAATTCTGGGTTTTAGTTTTATACAGATTTACACTTTTGTCTCCTCAGTCCACAGCTAAATATTTTTAGCTTTTATTAGTTATTCTGTATCTTTAGTGCTAGCTAAAATTAGCTATCTCTAAGTTAGCTAATGCTATGGTTTAGCTGGTAAAATTTTAAAAGTAAGGAAATCTTGAAACCTTAGCTATGCAACAATTTAAAAAGGAAGCCAGAAATATTATTTTGCTTTATTTTAATTGAGTAAAATCCTTTTATTGTGGCTTAACTGCCAGTAGTTGCTAAGTGCTAGCATGCATGAACCAATCACAAAGCCTTTTTCTACCAGATATGAGTTTAACTTACAAAACAAATCTGGAGTAATTCCAGCTGATCTCATTAAAAATAAAACATTTGACATTTTTCTTCTCACTTTTATTCACTATTAAGTAATTATTACATTCATTTAGCATAAATGTTGCCTCATAAATTCTGATTTTAGTTAGCAATGAGTTCTGTGGTGGGAAATTGTATCAGATAACATATGACTTTACTAATCTGATGTTGTATGTGTATCAAATAAAATTTTCCTCCACAAGAAATTATGTAATATTTTTATGTTAATGCCATTATATTTTATTTAATCTCCACACCTTGTGCTTTTTTGCAGCAGTGATTTATTCTCTTTTTCTTGTCTGAAACTTGTTTACGAGGTTTTCTGCACACACCAAGGTGATGAAATAAAATATCTAGGCTCTACAGTTAAATCACATGGCTTATCTTTTAAAAATTTAATAAATATTTTGAGGACATTCAAAATTTATCCACAATTAAAGCGCAGTTTTTATTTTTTGATTACTTTTTGGAGTGACCAGGGTCTGCATCTAACATCTTACAATCTGCAGTTTTTACATTTCTTTATGCTTTCTTTTTCTTCCACAGAGCAGCATAGAGGACAAACATGACGACAAGTCAGTCACCACCACTTTTGGAGTCAACAGACCAACCATTTCCTGTTTCTTTGACCGTAGGACAACACCCACACTTCTTTGTTTTTATGCTTATCTTCTTTTTCTGGTTCTGATTCCTAATTTTCATGGAGTTTTTTGGAGCTGAAGCTGCTTTTTCTTGCAGGCGGGACCCGCTATCACCTGCGCTGCTACATGTATCAAGCGAGAGACCTGCTGCCAATGGACAAAGACAGTTTCTCAGGTACAGTGAATCTCAATATGTGCTAGTATTCTGGTGCCCTCTGGTGGCCAACTGGTGAATCCAACATTTTTTGGATTGTTGTCAAAAATAGCAAAATTCAGCTGGATATTGGCAAATGATAAGTTGTAGTTCGCACCCAATTTAGAAATTCAGAATTTATCAGAATTCTTTTTTGTTTTTATTACATATTTATTTAGCTGTAAATAAAAATTAGAGAAAAATCTTAGTTATGAAATGTTGACATTTAGATGTCTTCAAAATAAAAATAGATGTAACAGAGCAGAAACCTTCCAAACATTTGCACTTTTTTTATCATAAATCCACAGAAAAGTTTTGGACTATTTTGTTTTACAGAATATACTTAGAATACCTAGCTTTAAAGCTAGCTAAAATCATCCAGCTCTAAGATAGCTAATGTTATGCTTTAGCTGGTAAAAATGAGGAAAACCAGAAAAATGTAAGTTGCAACAATTTAAAAAAGCCAAATATATGACTTAGTATTATTTTTATTGGTTTAAATTCTTTTATTTTGTTTTAACTCTATTTGCAAAGCGCTAGCATGTTGTTGATTATGAGCCCCACACAAAGCCTCTTATCCCAGATATGAGTTTTTAACTTGCAAAAAACAATTACCTGAGTAATTCCAGCTGACCTTTTTAATAATTCAAAATAAAAAGATCTAACAGATTAAATGTAGTAAAAAGTCAAAATGAGATGGGAGCCAAAAAACCTGGGAAACAAGCTGCTTTAAAAGCGTTGATTTAATTATGAAATCGCTCTGATTGTACTTAGAAGGAGGAGAAGAGTGGAGAGAAATATTTTTCTTTGATTTAAAAAGAGGTCTTGGAAACTGCAGCTACTGTGTGTGTGTTAATCAGAAAGCCATCTCAGAATCACATGCTAAAACTTTTATAAACAAAAGAGAGAGATGATTGATGGGAGGCTGCTTGAAAAACGGGGTCATCAAACAGGATTCTGCCAGCAAACTAATGATAAATCGCTATCTTTACTCAGTCAGCTCATTCACACTCATGAACAGTTAATGGGTGAGTAAAACTGATGAATGAGCTTCACTTGTGTTTTCATCTGGTGCGACATGACATTTTGATTGAAGATGATTAAAGACTACGTCTGCTATCAAACACTTAGGCTTTTCTGGTTTTCCTTTCGATTTCATGTGGTCGCCTTTCATCTTTTGTTTTCCTGGGGTTTTTTTCTCTTCCACTCCATTTTCATCCATCATTTCCTGACCTTTTTTCCTTTTAAATCTTTTTGTCTTTGTTTCTTCTTGCTGCCTTGCTTTGAGGCAAGAAGAATCATGAGAGTAAATATAATCCTGCACCATAATTACTAAGCTGATGCGAAACATTAAAAGTTCAAATTATACAGAAGGATCTCTAAATGTCATCACATTCTTGTAATAATAGAAACTTAATGACATGAGAGCAATAATTAACTTAAATTAAAACTAAATGTTTTGTCACTCATATTAATTCAAGGAGTTATTGTGGATTGTAACGGCTGTTAAAAGGAAAGATCTCCTGCAGCAGTCTGTACTGAATTTGAAGAAGCCTCTGACTGAAGACACTTTGTTTCTCTAAGACAGTTTCACCTATAATATGGCTACGTTCACACCGCTGGTCTTGATGCAGTTCCAGTTTTTTGTTTCTGAAATATGATCTTGTGCGTTTATTCTACAAATTAAAAAGCGACCGCAGAAGAACATAGACGTCCCACAGCTGCGTATTGTTTACAGAAGTAAAAATGGACACTAAAATCTTTTGATTTTAACGTTGTTGAGCAATGGGTGCCAATAACAAAACGAAGGAAGCTAAATAAAAAACAAAGTAGAACCTGACCTTATAGTTATTGTTTGCCTCTAGGTTTCCCACATCCGGCTTCTTCTGGTGCAGAATTATGACGCATGTCTCACGTTGATGTAAAAGTCGGATAAAAAGCAACATAATCGCTTTTTCCCCAGACGATTTGAAGATTATCGGATTCGTATCCGATTAGGTCCCCATAATGGAATTAGCACAGAACTGATCAGATGGTTTTTAAAAATTATTTTTAGGTGAAAACATCAGAATTGAGCTGTTAAAAAATTCAGATATGTGTCGCATTTAGCCTGGTACAGATATGGTACAAAACAATATCATAATGCAACATGATGCATTATATAAAACAATAACATACGATACAATATGATTCTATATTTGATTATATATATAGAGTAATATTATAAGCTACAATTTGATACAGTAAAATATAAAACTTTCTGATGCGTTACTGTACATTAAAGTGCAATATGACACAATACAACATAATATTAGACAATACGATGCAGTTTTGTGATTTACTATGAGCCAGGGGTGTCCAAAGTGCGGTTCGGGGGGCCATTTGTGGCCCTGGGAATGATTTTTGATCACAATTCAAGATTAATTTGGTTTGCAAGTTCAGGCAGTTTAATGCAGATAAACTTAAAAACAATGTGGGGATTTAAATTTTAAGGTACAACACAAAGTATTCATGCAGGATTTTACTTTTGATTTAATTTATTAGTAATGGGGACCAAATGCAAACTTTGAAAAATAAAGGCAGAGTGAGCAAAATCCTGTTATTGTTGCTGAAAAGAAACAAAACAAATCAGAATGGAAAGTTTAGGATCTGGTTTTCTACCATTTTTAAAAAAAAAACTACAGTGATTCATTCAGTGCTTGTTTACAGAAAGCCGACTGCTCATTTTATTAAAATACTGTGCGTTTAGTTTATTGTTTAGAAAAATACCAAATATTTTGTGGTCCGTGAAGTACTTTCAACTCGACATTTTTTAGTTTGGACGCTATTATCTCTATTTTTATGTGTGTGTGTGTGTGTGTGTGTGTGTGTATGAACCTCCATGGAGAGATTTTCCATTTTAATCACCCAGACTTCAACGCTTGTTTCAGTGTTTGTTTATTAATTCTCTATTTCCAAACATTTATTCCTCTTTTAGAAACATGTTTAGTCTTCCATATTGAGAACCACAGTGTCTCTTAATCATTTCTTTCACTTTAACTCTCATTTTCTCCTCCTTATCTTTTTTCCCATCTGTATTTACAGTTTTGTTTTCCGTCTTCATTGTGTTTATGAACCTTTCTTCCATCTTTACTTCCCTTTTACTCACTCAAACAAAAATTTAGATAACCCCTCTGGGCTGTTTGTTTTTATATGGGCTAATGGGAACGGACGCTAATTGAATTGTATGTGTGTGTTGGTGTGTGTGTGTGTCAGGGTTAATAAAGGACTGGTGGGAAAATGCATCTTAGCTTCTGTTTACTCTGATGCTAACGGCTCCACAGAGACTCGTTACTCAGCCTAAAACAACAAACTACGCTGTCCGTGTAACTGTACGTACATGTGAATTTCTTCTATGCATGCGCCACACACACACTGGGAGCAATATGTGTGTGTTTAACGCTGAGGGGATGATTGTGACCTGGAATAACAAACTACTCGGAGCCGCGTTCCCAGCGGCCTGTCCCCAACCCGACATTCCCAAACGCCGGGACAGTTTTAAATGTTGCTACTCTAGTGAGAACCTTCCCTGAAACGCTTCACAATGCAATAAGCACTTCCACTTCCATAACATCGCAATGAAGTTTGGCTATGCCCTCATGAAATATTAAAGGTGACCCATTGTTCTTCCCTGAACAAGTTAGGAGAGGTTTATGGCCTATACAAACATGTTCAAAATCTTTTTTTTTTTTACAAAATCCTTCTTGGGTAATGAGATTTTAGACTGATCAGTTCTTCCTGTTTTCAGCTGCTTTCAGGATGGGCTGCTTTAGGACGCTGTCACTTTAAATCCGAATAAGCTGCTGTTGGCCTCGCCCCCGCCACGTGAAAATGGCTGCAAACGAATAGAATAAAATATACTTTATTGATCCTCAAGAAGAAATTGCTTATGTGTTGACAAGCTACTCCATCCAAGATGTTAGATATTAGCAACTATGACCAAAAATGATCTAAAGTTAATAATAAAATATACATACATAGGTGTGAAATTATAAGTAATTTAAATGACCTAGATAGACAATAAATAATAATATGTACCTGGAAATATATTAGTCTATAAATAAATCTGTAAATGAGTCCCAAAGATCTGTAATTATACAGCTGTACATCTTTGAAAAGCAGAGGTGGAGCCTCCTTTACAACCAAAGTAAGGTAGTTTAATTTATATAGCACATTTTCAGCAACAAGGCATTTCAAAGTGCTTTACATGAATTAGAGCAAATACAAACAAAAGAAAAGCAAAAGGAAAAAAAACAACAACAAAAGTACTTCACAATTATAACCTAATAGGAGTTTCTCTAAGGGATAAGAATAAGTAATCCAAAATTATAAACTAATTGGATTTTCTCCAACTAACAGGAATGCAGGAGGCTCCACTTCTGCCTTTCAAAGATGTACAGCTGTATAATTGTGTGTCTTTGGGACTCATTTTTAGATTTAGGCGGTTTCTGGATGATCAGTCAACAACAAAACCTGCAGCGGTAAAACCAGCTGACCAAATGTGCTGGAGTTCCACTGGGGTTGCTAGGTGACGGACGGGCTTGGCTGAGGTTGCTAGGTAACGGCGCTGTGCTACTCAACAGTAGGGAGGGTTGTGCAAAAGCTCGTTTTCCAGACACCAAAAAACTTCAACTTTTTCCTAAAAATATGGATTGGTGTTTATTTTAAGTACTTTGGTTGTTTTTAGAAGCAGTTTGGACTCAAATGGAAGCATAAAAACTTGCAAAATGTGAATTTTTTCATAAGAGATCACTTTAAAAAACAGGTTTATGGACATTATTCTGACATGTCAGTCTCCGTTGAGTGAAACATTAGGTGAATCGAATGTTTCTGTCGCTCCAGACCCCTACGCCATCGTGTCGTTCCTCCATCAGTCCCAGAGGACGGTGACCGTCCGCAACACCCTCAACCCCACCTGGGATCAGACGCTCATCTTCTACGAGGTGGAGATTTTCGGAGACCCCGATGCGACGGCAGCCAATCCCCCCAACATTGTGGTGGAGCTTTATGACGAGGACTCATATGTGAGCATCTGGTGCCTCTGTTTGTCTTAGCGTTGTTGTGTTGGTGAACTCTGAACGTCTCTGTTGTTTTGTAATCGATCAGGGAGCGGATGAGTTCATGGGTCGCTGCGTGTGCCAGCCGTCCCTCGCTCCATTGCCTCGACTCGCCTGGTTCCCTGTTCACAGAGGGAGTTCGAGCGCCGGCGAGCTGCTGGCCGCCTTCGAGCTCACACGTAGAGAAAAGGTCAAAGGTTTCCCCATTGCCACCATCGCCACTTTTCTTTTATTCTCTCTGTTTTACTCTATGTACGTCTAATCTTCCTATTCAAATTCTCTTACCAAAATGCAAGTTTTACCGAAGATGGGACATTAGGGCTGTTATATTTAGACATACATACATTGTGCATCAAAAGCAGCTTTGTGAAACCTCTTTCTGTTGCTGGTTGCTTCTTTTTTTAAAAGTGTGATCAAATAGTTTTCTTCACATTTAGAAAGGAATAAAATAATTCAATATAAAACTTTAGAAATCTGAGAAACTCCAACCAGATTTATGAATTCTTGTCGATCATATACACAAACAAGCTCGAAAAGTGGCCTTTAAACCCCTTTATGTATTATTTATTATTATTAAAATAAATTAATCTTTTTCACATTGGCATGATCTCACACTGAGATCATTTAATTTGAGTATATTTATTTGTTTATTTATCAGGATTTTCCATTAGTGGTTACTAATCTTCCCGTCGGCCAATTACAAAATTATTTAGTGTACCAAAAATTTTTAAAGAAAAATTAGAAAAATGACAAATTATGTTTTTTTTATTAGAGGATTAATAGAAAATATGTTACTGAAACATTTTTGCACTTTTTTTTTTTTACACACACAAGACAGTATTTCATTCAATGAGACAAACTGTGTGGATCTTTCACAGTTAACAATTAAAAAGTGTAAAATAATGAAAAAGTAAGTTGAGTGTTTCTAAGATTTTTTGCTGTCCTACAAAGTCAGGAAGATGATACAGCAGGTGAAAAACTTCAGCAACTATTTCAATATGAGATTATTTAAGGCTTTTCACTCGTATTTACTAAGGTTTAAATAATAAATATTCATATTTATAAATAATTATTCTATATTTGGCATCTGTTAGTTCATCATCGAATGTTTGTATTAGAACAGAAATGATCAATTTTGATCCGAGGTTCCTCAAGGTTTTATTCTCGGACCCCTTTTATTAAACCGCTACATGCTCCCCCTAGCTGAGATTATATGTAATTACAACAGAATTCTTAACATTGGAGCTCAGCATTCATCTAGTTTCTATGCGAGTAACAACTGAAGCTTACAGAAACTTTGGTGTAATTATGGACTAAAACCAAACTTTTCCCAGTTGTACTGTTTCTAATTTATTCTCTAATTTTGTTTCCACAGCCAGCAGTTCACCACCTTCCAGGACTAGAGGTCAGTTTATCTACAACCTCACAATCCTTAAAACAAAACTACCATGAATTTACTTCACTTTAGTTAAATATTTGCCATTTTTCTTTTAAAAGTTTCTACATTAAAATCCACCTTTTTCTTAAACACAGGGTGATGCCATCAGTTCAACCCACGTACTGGACGAGGTAAGACCACACAGAGCAAATCACATGACACAATTTGCTCGAAAGACTTGGGGAAAAAAAAGAAGAGACTAGTCCAGCGTCTCCACACATCTTTAAGAAGTCTTAAAAGTCTGTAAAATTAAGGCTTTAAAATGTCTTAAATTTACAAAAAAGTAAGTTGGCCTTAAAAACAACAAAACTTTGTTGTGGCAGGAATATTTACCGCTAACTAGCTGCTAATATACCCTACTTAGCTAGCTAACTTATTAACGTTTATTGTAAAAGTAAAGTGTAAATCCTGTTAGCTGGATGATTTTTATCTTTGCCACTGTCTAACTTCTGCTGTCGACCGTACGATGCTACATTCCTTCTGTGCTAAAAAGCTTGAGACTACTACTATATAAAAGATGCAAATTTCTTTTGTACATTTCTGTGGTGATACCAGTCTTAAATTTAAATGTTGTCTTTAATAGGCTTACGTTCATGTAAAATTAAGGCCTTAAAATGTCTTAAGTTCAGTAAAAATGTAAGTTGGCTTGAAAAAAGTCAATCACAGGTCTTAAATTCTGTTGTGGCAGGACTGTTTAGTCTTGTATATGTTTTTTTTGTGAGACATTTCTGTCAGGCAAACTTTTGAGTCACTTGCAAACATTGTGATAAAAATCATTGTGATCTGTGACTCATGACATTTGCAGCTACCACTAACTAGCTGGTAATTAGCTAGCTTTTTTGCAACTGTCATGGCTAAAATAAAAATTGACCAATGTTCATTGTTAATGGTCTTAAAAAGGTCTTAAAAAGTTTTTTTTTTTTGTTGGTGAACCTGTAGTCAAGAATAGAAAAACAGACTACTTGACAATGAAAAAATGAGTGTAACTCCCTCTTCATTTAATCATCTCATCTAGAAGATTGTGATTAAAGAAGAAACAATCATCTTGACTTATTTGTGTATTAAATTTGTTTCTTTATATATTATTCTTTCTTTCTTTTCTTCACTTTTGATCCCTCAGTTGATGTTTCCAGGATTCCTGTCTGAAAACCTGCAGCAATGGGTACAATTTTAAAGTGCACGCATGAAGCATCAAACCCATCATCTGCAGATAACCCAGCTGCAGTCATGCTAGCTTGCTCTTTGTCCTCTGTTAACTTGTTTTTTTTCTTTTACTAATTTGTTTTGCTGTTCCATATATATATACAGTGGCAAATGGAAGCCTAAAGAGGTTGTTTTATTATTCATTCAGGACAAAATGTGTGAATTCTTCCAAATAATTTTTCTGAAAATGTGATTATGTTGCATATTTTTAAATTAACCCAAAATTAACACATATTACAGGTTGCCTTTAGCCTTCCACAGACCATTTTATTAGATATTTTGTGAGATTTATTTGAAAAGAAATTAATTTTTTTATATTAAAATGTCTACCATGAGTGTTTGTAACCTAATGTTTGTCATGCTTCAACTAAACTTTGTCATTTCTTGTTAGTAATGAAAAATCCTAGCAGTATTTACATCATTGAAAGCAGCATGACCTGCTGTGTGACGTACCTCAGGGTTCTGTCTCTGACCCACTGCTGTTCTCTGTTCCTAATGGCAGCCAGATGAGTCGGACCTTCCCTATCCGCCCCCCCAGAGAGAACCCAATGTCTTCATGGTTCCCCAGGGGATCAAACCCGTTCTGCAAAGAACGGCCATTGAGGTACAACAGTGATAAAGACAAATCAATTAGAATAATGTTTTCATTTTGCACACAAAGCTAATATTTTTAGTTATAGACAGTTAGATGCTTATTTTTGTTGTTGTTGGGGTAATAGAATAAATCAATTTAGAGGTTATATATTATATGGGGCCATGTAGAATAACATTTAGCAGTCATTATCTTAACTGATGTCGACAGCAGTCTGTTTACACAAAAACAGTGACAAATTGTTAGAAAGAGATCAGCATCAAGTTTATACCAACTAAGCTAGTCGGTTAGCTTAACCGACTAGCTTAACCAAGACTAGCTCGGTTAAGCTAACCGAGCTAGTCTCGGTTAGTATGACAGTTAAATAGTGTCACGGCTACAGCTAATCTGACTTAAACTGCTTCTTAGAGTCAGGCTAACAGCTACTGACAGTCAAGCTAACTGCTATATAGTGTTTACAGTTACTCAAAGTTAACTATTATTTGGAGTCAAGCTAACAGCTTCTGACAGTCAAACTAACAGCTAAATAGAGTTAAGATTACAGCAACTGAGAGTTAAGATGAACACTTCTTAGTGTCAGGCTAAGTGCTAAATATCGTCAAGGTTCAGTTGCTCAATTAACTGCTACTTGGAATCAAGCTAACTGCTACTCACAGTGAAGCTACTAGCTAAATAGCGCCAAGGTTACAGTATATCAAAGATAAGATAACTGCTACTTGGAATCAGGCTAACAACTGCTGACAGTCAAGCTAATGGCTAAATAGTGTCCAAGTTACAGTTAGTCAAGTAATCAAACTACTAGTTCTAGATAACAAGACAATTTTTATCTAGACAATTTTAACAAGACAATCTCCCCATGTTATACGTGAAATAATCTGCCAATAGAGCTAGTACATTTTTATCAAAATTATGGAATTATTTAGTTAAAACAATTGCCCATATCTTGCTGGTAAGTTACTTTTAAGTAAGTTTTGTCTTTTTCCAAGTGTAATAATATATTTGCACTAGAAACTAGAAACAAGATTTGGTGTTTTTGCAGTGTAGATCCTAAAATTTCCACTACTTCTCGAATTACCTAGTAACGTTGGATTATGTTGATAATTATCTGTGTAAAAATATAAACACTTCCTTCTCTTCCTGTCTCGCTGCGTCAGATCTTAGCGTGGGGCGTTCGAAACCTAAAGAGCTTCCAGCTGTCCAGTGTTACGTCTCCCAGCCTGCAGGTGGAGTGTGGAGGCAGCATGGTGCAGAGTTGCGTCATCCGCAGCGTGAAGAAGAAGCCAAACTTTGGCGTCAACACGCTCATCCTTGATGTGGTAAGAGCATGGGGACAGACCAAACCATACACAAACACAGAGTGTAATCAGAGCCCAGACCCACTGCTTTCATGGTTAATGAGACCTCTGTTGTGATGTGGTTTGCTTCAGTCATTTATCTTCATCAGCTAAGCCACAATAATGGCACCAGAGGGAAGGACCCTAGGCTTCCCTCCCTTTTTCCATGGAAAGTTCAGATGTTTTAGTAGAAAAGTAAAAGCGGCAGTCTGAGATGTTTCCAGCTCTGTTTTAACTTCATGGGGCTTCTGCAGATGTAGAGTGGAGGACGTTCCAGTGGCCACCAACATGTACGCTAGATTAATATACAACATAAATACAGTGTGCAGATTCTTGTGGAGGTGCAGATACTTGCCAGATGGTTTGAAACTGGATGCAGATGAAAAATAAACTCTGAATTCTTGTGATAAAACAGACATGAGTCTCAAATTATGAATGTTTTTGGATTTTTCTTTTGTTATAAAAAAAAGTTTAATCTTCACTGATTTGACCAATGAACAAAAGAAGCAAAGAAACACAAGAAAAATAGTCCGTAACTTGTTCTTGTTTCTACATAAATAAAAGACATAATCAAAAGAGGGAAGCAGGAATAAAATTAAATAAAAATAAATCATAGTCGAAGCAGGACTGGTTTTACTCTGGATTCAAAGTAGTGCAGTTTGAAGTTAGTTGAGATCTTCACATTCAGTTGATGTTGAACATTTACATTAATTTTTATTTTAATTAACATTAACTTTATTCACCCGAACGTGTCCATGACATCACAGTTTTACAAGCCCAATTTGTGGTACCGTAACGTCGTGACACGTTGCACTATCTGAAAAATTTCAATGGTTCCTGAAAGGGGAGACGTTGTGCTTTGCAGCCGATGTCGGGTTATTACGATAATTTCACTCCCGCCGCTGCAAGAAGCGTGTGTGTTTTTCTTCATTTTAATCTGACGATACACTCTTTTGATAGACACTAAATTGTAAAAACGTCTAGATAGTGAAAGTTACATTTGTTATGGAGAAATGGGCATAATTACTGACTTTGTGTCAAAATGCCTCAGATATACTGAGAGAAAATTAAAAAAATTATTTATGCATGAATTTAGTGACAATAATATCAGTGGGAAAGTGTTAATAAATGATTAAACTTATAAAAAAAATTAATCAGCTAAAGTCCAACTTTCTAAGTTCTGTCACATTTGCCACTATTTCCTTCATTTCTGAACAGATTTTTAGTTTGCTATCTTTCCATAATGTTGGAAATTCATTATCAAAAAATACTACGTATGAATATGGGCCTGAATGGTACGCTATGTGATAATAAAATTTACAGAAAATTTACAGAGAAATCTTAATCCTCCTTTTACTCAAAGAGAGTGCTTCAATAATTTTGTACAAAACTTAAATCTGGGCTCCAGATTTAATCCCTACTTTCTCCTTACTCAGACACTTTGTTCCGAAATGTTCTTAAGAGTTTAACAATATTAAAATCTAAAGCTGATCCCCTCTGCGTTTTATTATGACAGCTTAAACTCGGGTATGGAAATTATCACATATTTTTTCCCCCTCAGACTCAGGCGCAGCTCATGCTGTTTAATGTTAACAAGATTAAGGCCCTGCGTTTGACCACCGGCGTATGACAGCCTGAACCGGACAGTGGAAACATGCACACATTTTTCTCCCTTAAATTCAGCCCCAGAACTCAGTCCAAGCATTCACTGTTAACAATATTAGGGTTTAAAGTTGACTGCATAAGTGCTTTCTTATGCCACAGGGGCAGAGCAAAATGCCACATGCATATTTTCCTTAAATACAACTCTTTGAAGAGTCAGACCACATCTCTAACTCTTTCAATTTAATGTGTTTCTTTAGCATCAGTAGACCTACTTAGGCCTCTTCAAAGCCAGAGAAGGTCAAAAGAATTACATTAACTGACTAATTTTTTTAGGTATTTACTTAAAATGTTGCCCTTGAGGCTTTTTAAAGGAGTAACTTCTACAGGGAAGATCGTCAGATATCTTCACTGCAAAAACACAAAAACTTTACCAAGTTTTTTGGTTTAGTTTCTAGACAAAATTCTGGATAAATATCTTGAAATAAGACAAAACTAACTTTTCAGAAGGAAACAGGGCTTGTTTTAAGTCAATCATTTCTTAATATTGATGAAAAACTACTAATTTCATTGGCATAGTATTTAACTTTTTTATCCATATTAAGGAATTATTGACTTAAAACAATCTTCTATATCTTGCTAAAATGTTTGTTAGTTTTGTGTTATTTTAAGTGGAGTAAGATATTTACACTAGAATATAAACCTAAAAATACTTGGTAAGATTTTGTGTTTTTACAGTGTAACATATGCAATTACAACACAGGTTGCACACAGTCAGCTGTGAAGTTGGCAAACTGGCCCTCGAAACTGAAATAAGTTTGTCATACCAACTTAGCGGTGCTAACATTCAGTCTACAGTTTTATGTTTTCACTCTTGAAGTTTATTTTGAGATTACTTATAAATAATCATCTGGACACAGTAGTGATTGATTAGCTAATTTAATCATCTGCTCTACTGATGATCTCTCAGAAAGTTGGTGTGTGGGTCACTTTTTATTTTTCAACTGAACTAACGTACACTGAATTCCACAGCACATCTACATCTTAAGTTGTCAAAGTCAAGCTAGCCAACTAACCTACTTCCCTCTCCCTTCCCATTTTTTATTAAAACTTTTTCCTGACCTTATCCAGTTGTCGAGAGCACACATTTTCAGTTTGACGGCATAATTTCATCTCTTTGTTCTCAAAACTTCTGCCCTCTTCCAAATATTCTTTGTGCTATCTCAAATTTTTTTGCTCGCACTCAGATTTTCTCCTTGCTAGCAAAGCCTCTCTCTGCTCATTTGCAAATTCTTTTTTGCTCTCTATCAAAACTAAAATCTTATTCTAGTGTGTGGCTATTATCAATTGTGACCCCTGTTTTTCTGCACCACCCACTGAATGTAGGGAGATACGTCAGCTTTCCGCTCCTTTATTTATCTGTGGAATTAGCACACCTAGCAGTACTCAAAGATAGTAGTATTTACAAAAGTTGGAAATAGCTAGCTTCGTAAACGACCCATAACTTTGTTCTCCTGATGTGTTTGTTGATTTGATCAAATCATCGACTGCCTGAATTCACGCTACGATCTAAACCCCTATAGCAAACAGTGTTTCCTTAATGTTGCTAATTGCTATAAAATCAGCTTTATTCTGATGATATAATGTTTTGTTTTAAAATTATGTTTCTAATTTTAAAAAAAAGCTTTATGCTGATGATATTGTGTTTTGTTTCTAACTTACCTTTTTAATTATAATGCAGACATTTAAAGTCTCCTTTTGGTTCCTTGTCAACAGAGACTTCCCCGTGAGGAGCTCTACATGCCGCCCATCATAATCAAAATTATTGACAACCGTCAGTTTGGGAGGAAGCCGGTGGTCGGTCAGTGCACCATCCGGTCGCTTGAGGAGTACCGACGCACAGAGGAGGAGGAGCGAGCAGAGGAAGAGGAGGAGGAGGAAGGGGACAGATGGAGACGTAAGAGAAAAATTACCTTATGGACAAATACGAACATCATATCTGTGATAAAATTTCCCCTATTTGTGTTTCTGAATCAAGGCGAGACACAGACGTTGACCTCTGGGGAAGTCTTTGTTGACATTGATGATCAGGAGCCGCTTGTTCCTGACCAGGTAAAACCAACCTGCTATCAAGCTGAAATCATCACTAAAAAAGCCTTTACACATCATTTAGCTGCACTTTTCTTCAACAAATACAACAAATTTACAATATCATTCAAATTAATAACTTCTCTGACAGTTATGCCTTTTTGAAAATTGTCCTTTTTAGAGTTTCTGTCACAATTTTTCGACTTCCATCAGTTAAAAAAATAAAAATAAATAAATTTAATTGTGAAAAACAGACACCAGGACATCTTGAAGATTTTTATTATTAACATTAGGAATGTGTTGGATGTTTGGGGCATTCTTGTAGCGTTTTTATTTCACTGTAATATGCCAAAGGAGGGAATAAGAGCTTGCACAACTCACCACCAAATTCTGCTTTTGATAATTAATTTTTCTGTAAAATCCATCAAAATCTCCTAAAAATACACAGCGACATTGAAGCTTTAATAAGAGTTCAAATTAATTTTTTTTGTCTCTTTTTGAGTTTGTCTCCTCTGAGCCACCATATATTCAAATATCACCATCATAAATGGCATCTGAGGACTGAACCCCTTAGGAGTAACAATAAACGATGTTAAACACTGAAATCAGACTTTCTAAGTTTCTCTTTGAATAGTTGTCCTCACTCATCTCAGACTCTGAGGTATCAAACATGGTATTTTGTCTGTCATTAAAACTACTGCTAATGCTGCAAAAACACAGAATATCACCACATATTTATATATAGTTTCTAGTTAAATTATCTTAGTACACTTGAATAAAGACAAAACTAACTTATAAGTAACATTTCAGCAAAATATAAGAGCTTGTTTTAAGTAAATAATTTCTTAACATTCCACTTTCAGATTGCTTCACTCATAACAAGACATTTTCCCCTTGTTATAAGTGAAATAATCTGCCAGTTGAACCAGTACTTTTTATCAATATTAAGGAATTATTTACTTAAAACAAGTTGTTTTGTCTTAATCCAAGTTCTAAGATATTTGCACTAGAAACTAGACAAAAATATTTGGTAATATTCTGTGTTTTTGCAGTGAAACAAAAATGAGCAAAAGTCTCAATAGTTCAGTGACAAAACTGCGCTTCTAACATGATAGTCTGGTAAACATTTGTTAAATTTTCTGCTGCTGCTGTTTGATTTCACTCTGTGATGTTTGAAACTGTCCAAACTAATTGAAAAATGCTGTTCCCCTCCTCGCCTGTGGCGGTGCTGCACCAAAATCCTCAGAGGAAGACATGAGCACAACTTCCTTCTTCACAAAATATAAACAGAAATGGAGTCTCGTCAGATTTTAACAGTTGTAGGGTTTCTCTTTTGTCTTTGGTAAAAGACCACGAGCCATTTCTCCCGCTAGCACTAGGCTTGCACATTTGTGTTAGTTGTATTTACCCAGAATCCCCTGCAATTTAGTCCACTTCCTGCCTTTGAAGCGGCCTCTGGTTGGCTTGGCGTTCTCATCTGCATTCAAACTGCACCAGAGTTCACTTCAACCGAACCGAGAATATTTTAGGCGGACCAGAGTTTGCTTTAGAGTTTGATTGCACATTCACACCTCCCCAAATGAACGGGACTTTCTAGTCAAATGAACTCAAGTTCAGTTGAAGTGCACTAACCTGGATTGGTGTAAATGCACCTTGAGTCATTATTTTTCTTTCTCTCCTTAATTATTTTTAGCTTTAAGCTTCTGTTTTTCTGTACTTTTTTGCTTTATCCCTCCTTCCTTCATCTCTGCTTCCAGATACATTTTTCTAAATTTTCTCTTGTATTCTGCACTCATTTTTACATCCATCCTTTCTGGACTCTTCCATCTCCCCAAATCTCCTTCAGACGATTATCAGCCCTTCTTCCCAATTCCAACTTTATTCCTAATCTCTTCTTTCTTTGTCTTATTGCTGCATAAAATGTTTTGTGTTTTTTTCCCCAGGCGCACATTTTAGTAGTTTCATTTTCAATGTCTTATTGTCTTTATTATCATATCTGTTGCATGTTGCAGTCTTATCAGTCTCTTCACCTCCCAGACCTCTCTGGTTGTTTCTTCTCTTCTCAATCCTGCTTCACATGTTTCGCCTGTCACATCAGAACACTTTGCATGAACGTAGCTTCATTTCCTGGGCGTTAAAGTTTGCCTTTATGCTGAAATAGCTTTCAGGATTGCGGGGAGCGTTTCAACACTGACCTCTTTCACGCCTCAAACCTCACATTTTCCATCCTCTTCAATTACTTTTGTCTCATTGCGTCGGAGTGGGAGTAGCAGGTTTTAATGTGTGCCAACATGGGAGGTCCAGAAATGCGCAGCGTGAGCTAAGAAGCATAAATCATTCTGTGGGTTCACGGAGTCTAAGCAGGGTGTCGAAATCAGTGTACACTCCCTGACATTAACGACCTCGTCCAATTAAAGCGCCCGACATCAAAATAGCGGAGCGGACACAATGAGAGCAACCAAACCAGACGATAAATCTGCGGTTCCTGCTGAATGTTCCTCATGTTTGAAGATTTAGAAATCTGTAATTTGGAAACAGCTGTGAAGTCTAGCAGCTGGTCAGCAACCTCAATAATAAGCAGCATTGTTTTTAATCTGCAAAAAAGGCAAACAGGGGCAAGAATTTACAACGTTTAGCATTTTTCTAGCTGGTGTTTTGTTAATTTATCACCAGTCATTACAGAGTGATTGGATACGCAGTGTGTCTTCTATTTGTCCAGATTCTCCAGAAAGCAGCACTTTAACAGGTGAAAACTACAAAAAATAGAAAAAAAATCACTCTCCATTCTCATTCCAAAGTAAACTACATACTGTAGTCAAACAGATAACTTAATTTACATGTTCAGAAAAAAAAAATTAAAAACAATAAAAGTGTACCATTCAGCTTTTTATACTTCCATTTGGGTCTCAGCCACTTCCAAAAGCAGCACAAGCACTTAAAAAGCTCCCAGCTGAGCCATTTTTTGGCAATAAGTTCATGTTTCTTTGACGTAAGAAAAAGGAGCCTTTCGAAAAGTTCCTTGACAGGCCCTCTGCCGTTACCTAGCAACCTCAGCCAAGCCCAGTGCCATTACCTAGCAACCCAAGCAGAGCTCCAGAACATTTGGTCAGCCGGTTTTGTGCGCTGTACAATGGCTGCTGGAAAAGATAAGTGTTTTGTTGTGGACTTACCATCCAGAAACCACCCGCTGCATTCTTGTTGGTTGTTCGGGAGGCTCCACTTCTGCTTTTCAAAGATGTGCGGTTGTATGATTGCGCATCTGTTTGCACCCATTTTCACGTGTGAGTGTGAACGTTGAGATTACTTGCATTTAATGTGACAGGACGCCCTAAAACAGAACTGATCAGACTAAAATCTAGTTACCTACGAATGATTTTGTGCAAAAAATGTAACGAACATGTTTTGTATAGGCCACAGACCTATCCCACACAATCTGTTCAAAGAAACATAAAAGCAGATTTTAACTGATCCAGACTCACTTTTATCAACTTTCTATCAACCTGTAGCTTAAAAACATTTCTATTGTTCCATTTGACTCTTTGGCTTGGAAACCTGTTCTCACTGTTGTTATGTAGCGCTGTTGTTAAAGGCTCTGAAGGTCAGGTTGTATAGAGCTCTAACCATCTAACCTGACAGTTTGTGTTTTCTCTGTGTTTTCTGTGCTTTTGCATGATTTCCTGTAGTTTGCAGATGGAGCCAGTTCAGCTATCATTAACCTCTCGACCTCTAGTTCCAGCCTGCATGTAGGTAACAGACTCATCTTTTAACACATTCATTCATTCATTCATTCTGTTCCCATTACTCTACAGCCCCTTACAAAAGTATCCACACCCGTTCAGCTGATTCACATATTGTCATGTTCCCATGACAACCTGATGGAATTTGGATTCATACTTAAGATTAATTTATATCTTACGGGAATCTTAAATATGATTTTATTCTTTTTGTAGCATCAAAGTAAAGCAGGCTAAATAGACACCACTGGTTCCCAATGTTTCTCAGTGAAACATTTTTGAAAACCGTCTTCAGTTTTCCTTCTATTTCACAAGTTTGTGCTAAATTGTGTTTGTGACATAAATCATTGAGGTTTGTGGTTGTAACAGTGGAAAATGCAAAGCACTTCTTCAAAGGAAGTGTACACACTGTCTTATCACAAGTCTGTATCATGTTTACAGCTGCAACTAACGATTATTTTAGTAATTAATTATTCTGACGACTCATTGGACAAAACAAATGTAACCAGTTTTTTTATACTATATTAGAAATACATAATAAGATGCAAACAAAGGAATCAATCAGTCCTTTTTAAGATAAAAATAAAACTTATTATTGATTAAATTAATTTATTTAGTGAATTTGATCCATGTCACTTGAAGTGTTTGGGCTAAAACATATTTGCAGAAAAAAATTTGCATCTTAAATGCTAAAATTATATTTATTGTTCACAGTTTTGACTTAATTACAGCTCTGAAAACATTGTTTTTCATCAAATGGCAGTTTTTGAATCTGTATACGCCAGTTAATGATTGATCAATTAAAAAATAGCTGACAATTATTTCTAAAAATGGACTCATCACAATTAATCTGATTAATTACGAGCAATCAGATTAATTATGATTAATGATCAATCAGATTAATTAAAATTAATTAATCAGATTAATTATGATTAATCTGATTGATCATGTTCATTCTGATTAATAACGATTAATTGGATTGATTAAATTAATCTTGATCGTTCAGATGAGTCACGGTTAATTGGCTTAATAATTAACAATCCGATTAGTCACAATTAATTGAGTTAATCTCAATCTATGATTACTCTTGAACAATCTGATAAATCCTGATTAATCGTGTTAATCTTGACCAATCCGATTAATCGTATCATGCCTAATCCTGTGTCATATCTCCAGATCTCCTCTCACTGGCAACAAACAGAGAATTTCTTCATTCTTACTTGTCAGAATTGCACAGTAAAGTATTTTCTAACTGAGGCTGGTGGATGTCACTGGCCTGATGTGGAAGGAATTCACAGAAACGTTTTAAATCCGGGGTTTCGGTGAGCAACGCGCTCCGATTTGTGCAGTTTGAAACCCGATCGCTGATTTACACGTTGCATTTTCTTATTCTGAATCTCAAAGCCCGGTCGGTTTAAAGACTCGCATCCAGTAGTTCCTCACTCCATGGTAATTGGGGGGTTATTTCTTTCTCTACAAACAAAGATATTTGTTTTATTAAGGGGACAGATATTGAAACCACTCAAATTAAAGGCTCGGCTTTCTGTCTGCTCGGGGCCAAAGTCAACAGAGCTGCTATAGATCCTCTCTACCGCAACTCCCTGAGCGCCGACAGTTACCACAAGGAATAAATGAGAGGGAGAGACTGACGAAAGGAGAGGCAAGAGCGACTGAAAGAATCAGAAATGATTCTTTGAGTGAATGGAGAAAAAAAGAGGGAGGATAATGTCGCACGGCACCAGCGAAATAAACCTGGCTCCTTTACGTTTGGGTCAAGACCAGAAAAACGGTGCTGATGATTACCACATTACTGCAGCGAAGAGGACTGCACGGCTGCTTTCAGTCGGATTCGGTTTCAGCATTGGGAAAGTTTAAGGAGATCAGCTGTCGGTGGCATCGCGACCGCACAAACAGGCACATCTGAGACGGAAAAATGTCATGTCTCGTCTGCCTGACGCGAGTTGATGACAGTATCCGGTGCTTTGCACATAATGTGGTTTCTGATTCATTTTTTCTTTATTTCTCCAGGTGAAAAAATGTGGTCAAACTGCACCTCTCCATTCCCATCAACTCCTATCAAAACTGTTCAGGTCCTGTGGCAACAGGCAGTCAAATTGGGTTAAAATCCCACTTTGAAAACGTTGTAGTTTTTCTCAGCTTCCATAAATCCAGAGGAACTAACCGACATGGCTTCATGCCAGGCGACGTTGTGGCATTTTCCTGTTTCTGCAGGAGGAGGTTCTGGGGGGAACACACGTTTATGGCCCTCTAATGACACTGTGACCAGAAACAAGATGTCAAAATAGCTTACTAAATCATTACTGTTTTTCTTGTTCTGCTAATCACGGCTGTAGACTGATGTAAGCTGCTGCCCGCCTCCAAAACTCTGGGCGCTGCACATATTTTCTGCCCAGAATGTCGTTCAAATGTGTCCGTGCAGCTCTGGGTGGTGCACCACTTTTGAAAGTCCACTGTTAGGCATTTGGCTTATAACGTATATGGTTAAATTGTTTGGCTAATCAGGAATACTTTGTTTTCTCTACAGGATAAGACAGGCATAAGAAAAATATCACAATTTGTCACCAGATCTATATAATCAACGAGCCTGTTTCAAAACGTGTTAGTTGCAAATTAAATGTTGCACTTTACGTTAGTTAAAAAATGGCTGCACACACGTCTGTTAAAATTCAATTCAAATTCAAAAATACTTTGTTGATCCCAAAGAAAAATTGAATGTTGTTGTAACTAATTAATTCAGATTCTTGAAAGAGTTATCGTAGTGGTCTGTACTACAGCGACTCTGAAGAAGTCTCTGACTGAAGATACTCTGTTTTCTCAGGACAAAGTTATAAAGTTAGATTACTTTATAGTGTGGAAGATCATAAGCAGCTTGAGAAGCTTCATTTCTGAAGCTCTTAATACGTCTGTATTTTTTATAGAGGCAAGTTTTGGCTATTAACAAATATCACACTTTAACATTTATAGTCCAAGCCAATTTCCAGTGTCTGTCGCGAAAAGCTCGGCTTTTGGTTTTATAGAACAATTGAAAGTCTTGCAAGATTTGAAATACAAAACAAAATGAGTTTACTAAAACTCATTAAGACCCATCAAAATGAAATGACAACTTCTGGTATGTAAACATCTGACTAAGTAACGTCGCACAGAATGCAGAGTAACCATGGAAACTAGCTGGGCAGTTAGAACAGGTGGTTACCATGGAAACTGAATGTGGGGCTAGAGGAGGGACATTACTAACCAGGACATCCCACTGATTTCTCAACCCACACATTATTCAGTCTGGGCAAATTTACAAATAAAACCATTAATTACTTGTAACCTATTGTAAACACACGGAGATCCTGATATACAAATGGACTGTAAACAGCTCTTGGATCTACAAAATGGGAGCAAATGTGAGTTTAGCTTATTTATTTCAAACACATCCACCCAAAGCAAAGTATGTACTTGGTGCTTAGTCCTGTTCACACTACAAAATACAAAAACCTTACCAAATAATTTGGTCTAGTTTCTAGTACAAATATCCTACTACACTTAAAATAAGACAAACTCACTTAAAAGTAACTTTTCAGCAAGATATAAGGGCTTGTTTTAAGTAAATAACTCCTTAATTCCGATAGAAACTTGGCAGATTATTTTGTTTATAATATGGGAGAAATGTATTGTAATAAGCTAAATAATCTACCAGTGGAACTAGTACATTTTAAATCAATATTTAGGAATTATTTACTGAAAAAAAGCTCCTGTATCTTGCTGAAAAGTTACTTGTAAGTTATTTTTTTTTATCATTTCAAGTGTAATAAGATATTTCCACCAGAAACTAGACAAAAATGGTAAGATTTGTTTTTGCTGTACAGGGTCAAATTCCCGTTTATTACTAATATTTTATTTAATGAGCTAGAGAAGTAAGAATCTGTTGAGAGTAAGTGGAAGTTTCTGTAGGAAATCAGCAGTTTCTTCTTCCAGTCGCTGGCAGCTAGTTGAAAATATGGTATTTTCTGTTTTCTAAAAAAATTTGCTAGTCAGCAGAACGAGACTAAAGCAGCAAATGGAAATAAAGCGTTGGGATTGAACCGGTTCTGTGTAATGTCAGTCAGTGATTGCTAAGCAGAAAGTTATTTATATGAAAGATGCCACAGATTCTTACTTGAGGAATGGTGCTCTGCCTTCAAACCACAAGGAAGCAAACGACAAAAACAGGCCCTGCTGAAAAATTTTCCCACTTGGTTCACATTCTTCACTCTAAACTGGGTGTTTTTTAGCTATTCTGACAGAAATTCTGCACTTTGAATAGTATTAAGTATTAAGTCTGCAAAATGAAGAGATTTCAAGAAAAGGAACATCTCTATTGTTAAACTTTTATGTTCCACAGAAGACAATTACCAAAGTTTCACCAATGTCAGTAAATTCAGGCCTTTTAATTTTATTGAAAACATTAAAAATAGTCTATTTTATTTAGTAATAGCAAATATTTAATTTGCAAAGACAGTCTTGGGAAAAACTATAAGGCCATTTTGTAACAACATGTAGCTTAATAGAAAACATTTAAAATGTTATGCCAATAACATTTTACTGTATGGCATAACATACAGTTACTTGAAGATAACACATACTTTATTGTTCCCTAAGGGAAATTTGTTGTAGGCGGTGGAAAAGAGACTGCAAAACATACACACATTACAAGAGAGACAGAAATGTCCCAGTGTAGATACAGTTTACTACAACATGGCGTCTGAAACGAGGGACAATGACATAATTAGGGTGACTGGCTCTGTGGGTAGAGTAGTCGTGATCGAAAGGTTGTAGGTTCAATTCCAGCTTCCTCCTGCCACGTATCAATGTGCCCTTGGACAAGGCACTTAACCCCAAATTGTCTATCAATCTGCGTATCGGTGTATAAATGCATGTGCAAATGGGTGAATGGGATTTGAGTGATCAAAAATGATTGGAAAAGCTCTATATAAGTTCAGTTGATTTACCATAACACCAAAAAGCAAAGGAATAGGAACTGGTTCACGTCCCAACACAACTTCATAGATGGTTCAGTATAAAATAAAGTAATTATTTTAATTATCCTTTCATTTAATTTACAAAAAAATTAAGTAAAAGGATATATATGAAAAATTTGAACACTGATAACCGAATGAATAATCAAGTTTTATTAAGACAATATATTATATTGGAGGTTGTATGTTATGTTCATTTAAAGTGGTTGCTATTACAACAAATAGGTATGTAGTGTTTAATTGTTTCTAAACACAATACATGAGACAAAACAAACATCAATACCAAATCTAATTATACTACCTAGAAAAAGTCTGTATGATCTTATATTGGACTCTTAACAACTTTGCATAACAAAATACAGGGTGCTCCAGGTTTTTACTAGCCTGGAGCACAAGTAATCAACTTGGATTGATCACGTTGGATTACAGAAAACTATACATCAAAATAATGTCAACACATCTGATGTTGCCAACAGATATTTTATGTCACTCATTTTAGTTGATAAAGTTTTCTGTAAAGAGGAAATATGTGTCTAATAAAGTGGGTGGCCAGCCCAGTAATGTTAGCCACTAGCCTCTAATGCTAACACCAGACTATCAGTGGTAATCAACAGAAGAGGATGTAGGCATGACTAGTGACCAGCCTGCTCATGCTAACCACAGTAGCCTCTCCAATGCTAATGCATATTTGTGTTTTTTTTTCTTTTCTTTTCTACATTTGCCAGTTCTGGTCGCTAAGTTATTGGTGCCAGCCTATCATAAGTCCAAACAGCAGCTAGCTTTGGAACCGATTTGTTCTTAAAGAGTTGCGTGATGCAGTCACAGTCACACAGTTACCTAGAAAAAAATGTAATTAATAGTCACTTTTATTGTATTATTGTTAGATGTAAACATCAGAATTTATCATACTTTACTCAATAGTATCATAAAATATGAGCAAATACATACACATTAGAATATTTATTCTAACAAAATAGGAAATAAAGTTGGAGCTTAATATCAGTTTAGCAGCTTCTGCCGATATCCATTAAATAAAATACATTAATTAACCCTAAAAACTAACTACAATAACTCAAAATGAGCAGCTAACAGCAGTTAGCAGTTTAAAATTAAACAGCTAAAATACACAGTATTAATAATAACAGTTAAAAACTATTTACAAAACATAGCAAAATTACCCATTAAACACTGTAAATGATTACATTTGTCTAAAATATCTGTTAAACTATAGTATTTAACACAGAGTTGACAGTTACAGACAGCTTAATATCCATAAGCCATAGCAACCAGTTTCTGGTTTCTATGGCAACCACCCAGAACTTAAAAGCACCAACACATGTTTGGAGAAACAAGTTCTTGACTAAACAAAATCAATTCGAAGAATAAACAGATTTTCACAAACTTTATGTCTGCACTGTTAAAATAAAACACGTGCAAGCAGCAATTCATAAATTTATAAATTTGAATTTAAAACTCAAATTTAGTGACCCACTGCTGTCATCTGAACTTCACCTCCTCACTTTGGTTTCTGATTGTTTTCCGTTTTGCTGCAGCCCTGTGCAGTTTCCAGATGTTTTCAGGCTCAAATAATCAGATTTAAATTGTATTGTTTTGTAATTGAGTGTTTAGCCGAGCCTTTCTACACAACAAGCGGCCGCGAATGCAGAGCTGTGCCCTGACCGCTGACCCCGCAGTGGATGGGGTTTCCCCATAAAAGCTTTTATGAAGCGGCTCAGAGCTCTTATGTAAATCCCTGGCACTGCCAGGCTGCTTCGGTTACCCTGGCTCTCCCTGCGGGGCGTAATGACTGGCTGCAGACCACACCGACACCCCGGACCGACCGCCGCAAGCCGAGTGTGCGCACGCTCGTTTTCCACAGTGTGTACTTAATCCGCGTCGCAGCCTGGAGCGCCCCGGCGACGGCTTTAATCTGTCTGAACTTTGCCTGGCGGACCGGAGCGAGCACACCCCGAAACAACGGCGCGCGCACTCTCTGGCGCCCCTGTCATCAGCGTTTGGCAGCGGCAGCACACAGAGGGCACATTAACACGCAGCAGACGCTCCGTATGTGTGCTGAGCCCCACGTGCGACTCCTTTCCACGCCATGACATGCTGCCGCTTTGGAAAAATTAGGAATTTCATAGTGTTCCCTGCCCTAGTTGTGCTTCCAAGTGATTCTGCGTGTGTTGGAGTCTGTGGGAAATATGAGAAAGGGGATTCCACACAAACCTGCCCCTCTATAAGAGCACTTTTGTTGTACGTTAATGCACAGAAAGCGAAGCGAGCTGCATGCGTCACCAGTTTGAGTGTCCCTTGGTGGGTTCAGGGCTGCAGGGTGGAGACTGATTGCATTTAAATATGACGATTTTTTCCTTCTATCACACAAAATGACAGCTTTTAAATTTGTGAGAGGATCATGTGAAAGCACTGCAAAAACACAAAGTTCTACCAAGTATTTCTGGTGTAGTTTCTTATTTTCTTGTCTTAAAAAACACAAAACTAACTTAGGATTAACTTTTAACAAGATATCGGAGCTTGTTTTAGGTCAATAATTCTTGGATATTGATAAGAACAACTAGTTCCACTGACAGATTATTTCACTTATAACATGGGAAAATATCTTACTATAAGTGAAATAATCTTCCAGTGGAACTAGTATTTTGTTTTTAATCAATATTGAGGAATTATTTACTTGAAACAAATTTGGAAAGATTTTGTGTTTTTTGCAGTTCTGAGTTTAAAAGAACGCAAAACATCCTAAAATATATTCAGATTCACTGCAAAAACAAAAAAATTTGCAAGTATTTTGGTCTCGTTTAAAGGGCAAATATCTTAGTTTAGTCTTTTTTCAAAAAAAGAGCTTGTTTCAAGTCATTAACTTCTTAATATTGATAGAAAATACTAGTTCCAGTTGCAGACTTTCACTTATAACAAGGCAAAAACAGATCTCAATATTGATAGAAAATACTAGTTCCAGTTGCAGACTTTCACTTATAACAAGGCAAAAACAGATTGTTATAAGTGAAATAGTCTGCCAGGAACTAGAACTTTGTTTTTATCAATATTAAGAACTTATTTACTTGAAACAACCAAATGTAATTGGTAAGATTTTTTGTTTTTGAAGTGTTTGATTGTTTGAATGGCTGCACAATGACCTGCAACATATGCAAATTCCTTAATATTGAAGAAACAGTTCTAACTCCTTTGGCAGATTATTTCACTTTTAAATTAGGAAAAATGTCTACAAACTATAATTTTTTTCATCAATTTTAAAGAATTATTTACTTAAAACAAGCTCCTATTTCTTGTTGAAAAGTTACTTATAAGTTAGTTTTGTCTTATTTCAAGTGTATTAAGATATTTTCACTAGAAACTAAACCAAAAATACTAAAGATTTCCAGTGAATCTGCATGTATTTCAGGATATTTTGCATCCATTTAACCTGTCAGAACAAGTATAAACACTGCAAAAACACAAAATCTTACCAAGTATTTTATCGAGTATCTAATGCAAATACACTTGAAATTAGACAAAACTAACGTACAAGTAATTTTCAGTAAGATAAGTCAGCAAATAAATGAATTACTGACTTGTTTTATGTCAGGAATTCATTTATATTGATTAAAAGAGAAATTATCTTTTTCTGTATTTTATGTTTTTGTGTCTTTAAAATGGCATTTGAAATGTTTTAAATCTTTTATGTCACATTGGTAATTTTAAATAGTAAACAAACTCGGATTTGATTGGATTGGAAATAATCTGCCAGTGGAACAAGACATTTTCCGATTTTACAAGCTAAAACGTCTTGTTCCACTAACAGATAATTTCACCTATGACTGGACTTTCATCAATATTAAGGAATTATCTACTTGAAGCTCCTGTGTTTTGCAGAAAAGTTAATTGTAAGTTAGTTTTGTCTTATTGGAACTGTATTTAGACATTTGCAGTATAAACTAGGCCAGTTTTTGCAGTGCGACTTTTTGATAGCTCAGCAGTTCTTGTTGCCAGTGTGAGCAGATCATTTTCTAAACTTGATCAGCTCTAAACTTTATGACATTCCCGCTTGTTTCAACTCATTATTCATCTCTGAGGAATCACATTAAATGAATCAAAACGACAACCATCCCAGCCTCGACATTTCCAATCGAAGATCTGCGTTTCACCCTCTGAACAGAAGGACATTGTAAGACCTCGGCATGACTCATAGCTGTAATAGTAATACTTTAACAACCTTTACTTTCATGCCAGCAGTCATGTTGTAATAGAGGGATCACTTCATTTTTCTCCCCTTAATGGTGCATGTTTTTATTTTAGACTGAAATCCTTAATGTATTACGTGAATGAGAAATCAGGATATCTGCTTACAAAGTGTTTGATTTTACAGCTTCAATGTGTTCAAAATGGGATTATTCCTAATCCCATATGTTTTGTTTTCTCTTTTGCTGTTAATACGGACACTAGATGTTACAGTGGGTAAGTCTGTTTGTTTATAAGACTAAAAATGTTAAATATTCAAGCGGGAACACACTGTAAAACAGCAGTGCAGCATTTGTATTTATTATCTTCCTTATTTATTGTTGTTTTAAAGTGATTTGCGAAAGTAGTGTTATGGAAAAAAACTGTTAATGTGAACATCACTCAGTCAGGTTTATCAATATAATGTGCATGATATGAGAGCCACAAAATCAGACACTCTTGAACAACCAAAGTCAGAAGCTAACAGTTAAGCTAACAGGTACTCAGAGTCAGACTAAAAGTTATTTATATTGTAACTAACAAATACAATCTACAAGTATTCAGAGGCTAATGAGTTGTTAGGGTGAAGATAACAGCTACTTTATTAAGCTAACGGCTACTCAGACTGATGAAAACGGCTATCAGACGCAGAGTGATGCTAATGGTTACTCACAGTGAAGCTAACAGTTACTCAGAGTGAAGTTAATGTTTACTCAGAATATAGCTAACAGCTACTCATTTAGAAAAACTTTAAAAATATTTCAGAGCAATCTTGTTTTTTTTTGCAGCATAACATTGGTTACTTTATATTTTCTCCATTTCAATAATATCTACACTGTTAGGCTAACTTTAGTCGCTGTAGAAGCTTACAATGTTTCACTTATTAGCTGAATTGACTGACGTTTAGTTTGCAACTTTTCTCTAGCATTTACTTTTACTACTAGTAAAAGTAAAGTAATATTTACTGCAGTAATCTAAATATTGTCATATTTAGACAATATTTAGATTGTAAATATTGTCATAATTAGATTACTGTGAATATAGAAAATTTTTTTTTCCCCCACATTTTTTACTCTATAGTGAAAAATCTAATAGATGTTTCCACTTATAACAAGTAATTTTTCTCCATGTTATAAGTGAAATAATCTGCCAGTGGAACTAATACCTTTTAAATGAATATTAGAGAATTATTGACTTAAAACAAGCTCTTGCTGAAACTGATACATTAAAACATTTAATGTGCAAAACATTCTTGGTAAGATTTTGTATTTTGCAGGGTATCTCCTATTAGTTTTCTGTCATTGATAACCAGACAGTAGGAAAACTAAAGTATTGAAAAAAACTCAATAGTTGTATAAGAAAAAGTACAATTACCATTGTCTTCATCCATAAACAGTTGGATTTCTTTCTTTCTTTCTTTTTTAAAATAATATGGTTCCTCTGGAGCACAAGTTGGTTTCCACCCACTTCCCATTGCAGTGTTGCCCTTTTCCATTGCATCAAATCTCCATATACCATGACCTTAATGCCATAGAGCCACCAGAGACAGTTTTTACTTCTGTTGACGTGAGTTGGCCAACTCCGTCTTGCTATGTGATCACTGGAAAAATCCTACACAGCTCTAGAAAGAACAACAACAGGACCTTCAATATGTTTGAAAAGTCAAAGGTTTTTGGAGAAGTTCAGCTGTCAAGCAAATTCAGACTTAATGATTATGCAAAGCCCTGTTGGACCCAAGACGTTTTGGTGATTGAAGGGATGTCTGCATGTTGAGATTACATCAGTCAGCAACACAGTGAGGAGAAACCGGGGTTGAATTCAGGTCTGGAACTCCACAATGTGTATTTTGGATTGAAGAACATTCAGGGAAACCAAACAAACCCCAACTTGTATGAGACCTTGAAAAACTTCACATAAATGTAAGAAAATACAGACTTTCTGCTGCACAACCTCTTTAGTACACCTCCTTCCCCTCAATGTGTCGTTTTCTGACTCTGAACATTTGATTTCAGGGAGAGGAGTCCATGGATTGGTGGAGTAAATTCTACGCATCCATCGGAGAAAAAAACAAATGTGGTACTTACTTAGAGAGAGGCTTCGACACCCTGAAGGTGAGTGAGAGTTAATGGCTACACGGAAAGAAAAGCCTGAAATAAAACACTAAATCATCTAAATACTATATTATACTTCACATTGTTCTTACTGCAAGGTTTGAAATGATATAATTGTTGAATTACATGGTTTAAAATGAATGATTATTTCTAAAAGAGGAGCTGCCCCTGGTTGGTTTGTCTGCTGCTGTAGCTCATCTTTAAGGTTCTTTTGTTCAGGGATGATATTCAGTACCTTTGTTGTAACAAGTTTTTATTTGAGTTGCTTTTGTCTTTGTCCCAACAAGGCATTTTTGTCCAGCGCCTGTTGCTGACTTAATACTTTCTTCCTTTTTGGACCATTTTCTGTAAACTAGAGATGGTTGTGCATGAAAATCCCAGTAGATCAAACCATCTTGAAGAACAATACCACCTAATAAAGCACCTGGTGATCGTACTCAGTTAGTTTATTTTGCTCACCGCCCTGTTGTTGTCTGCTCGTTGGCTACAAACAGTAGTTCCCATGCTCTGTCGTTCAACGTCATCGTGATTCATCGAAGTGGATCCTTTCTCTGATCACAGCAGTGGGACAGATTCAAGGAAAAAGGCCACTTTCTGATGTCACCAAGGTCTAAAACAAACGATCACAGTGTCTGCCTTTGTCCCAGGAGTGTCCTTTCTCTTGCGTCGCCCACGCTGTGTTCAGCTTTCATCCAGATTCTCTTGGTCCAAACGATGACCTTCCCCTCCACCAGGACTTGAGGCATGGGTCACTCTGCTCGCCTGGTTCCCAAACAAGTGATTTATCAAGTCAGATTCTCCAATATTTCCCTCAATAGCAGTCTTGTTTTTTAACCCTTGTTTGTTTGCTCTAGCATCATTGGAAAGCTTCATTTTTGCACATGAAATGTCTCTGAAATGTCCTCAGCACTAAGCTGTTATTTTTAGACAGACCTTAACATAAGTACTTAAAAACACTGGAACAAGGCTCAACTACAAGCTCAACAAAGATCCCATTTACCTGGAGTGTACTTCCTAATTCACGAAGCCTAATAGGTGAATTTATTCTACCCGATTAACATTTTTGTGGCGTGTCAAAATTTTTGCTTCCAACACCACTGGACATTTTGATGGAAATGGGCAAAAAAAGACCAATTCCGTTGATACCTGGCCTCCTTTTCACCCTCGCTCTGCTCCTGCGGCGCCTGTTATTTTGTTCCAGTACGTTCTTATTTATGCCTGGCTGGACTTCCTCTCATGTTCCTCTCATTTGTTCAACCAGCTCTTTACCCACAACTCCTTCTGTCCCTGGAAAATGAGTTGTTATTTCCAACCTTTACCTTCCTTTAGACCAGAGCTGCCACCTCTTTACTCTTTGTCCGCCTGCTTTCTGTGACTTCCTCTGCCCTTTGACTAAATTTGTACCGGTACCATGGTTCAAATGGCAGTCTGATCAGAACCCTACAAACGACGACCTGGATATCCCACACACCAGAAGAAGTAAAAAGAGCTTGTAGAGGGTTACCTGCATCAGAAGTTCAGTGTTGGGCAGTTATAGCTAAAATGTTAGTGGAACTAATGTTTATGATTAGTGCTTAACAATTAGCATAGCTAACACTAAGGCACTAATAATTAGTTATACTAATGTTAAAGCGCTAATCAATAGTTCCACTAACCCAAACGCACTAATTACAAACATTAGTTTCACTAACTCTAAAGCACTAATAATTAGTTCCACTAACTCTAAAGCACTAATTTCAATCCAAATGATATCTGCCTTCAAAGACTACAACTCTCATGCACCACTTCAATTTTGACTTTATGATTTCATATACATATTCCATAATCCTCTTAAATATTGTATTCATGTTTATATCTTATTCTCTACTGTCCTTGTTTTATTTTGTCTCTGTATGTTTATTGTTTGTAATAATATTTGGGGGAAAAAAGAAACTGAACTGCTTATTTTGAAGTGTTCTTCCCCCACTTCAAAATAAGAGCATAAATATGAACATCTAACTACTTAATTTTTTTTATAGGCTTTATTGGCTATAGTGGCTTTTATTTGATAGTGAAATGACATGAAAGTGGGTAATGAGAGAAGGGGGAAGACATGCAGCAAAGGTCACCAGGCCGGGAATCGAACCTGTGACAGCCACGTCGAGGAGTAAGGCCCCCATATGTGGGTTGTGCTTAATCCCTGCGCCACCACAGCACACCTAACTATTGATTCTTAACAATCTATAAATTAAACTTCTACAGAGATGTAGCATTTTATTCATTTGAAAGTTTAGAAAACAGCCAATAATTTATCCAGAAAAAAAATGATTCAAGGGAAGCTAAAAAAGCCACATGTTTTCAAAGTTAGCAAAAGCGATAAACAGGAAATTACCTCTGCTGTTAGCAGATTAGCAGATTAGCTGGCATGCTCACTACTACAGGTTTACATACTCTCATGGATGACATGGATGCTATATTAATTTGGGGATTTTAAAAACCAAGTTGTCACACCCAGACGAAAGGAAATAGCTTGACTTGGATTCACTTTTGATTTTTGGAAAAAGAGTTAAAACTTTTCTTGGACTTGTCCCTAAAAGACTTGATGATTGACTTTGAATTTGGTGAAAATTATTTATGAGCCTCTCTGGTGGTGGTGGTGAATTGAAACTTTTTTCTTACTATTAATAGTTTAATATTGGATAATCATTGCACCTTGTCTAAATGAATTATTCAAAGCTCTGAAATAATTTAACAGTAATGATGAGTGCCTTTACCACAGCCATGCTTTGTGTATAATTTGAACACTTACCATTACTCTCAGCAATGACCTACTGTAACCTCTTAAAATCTAAACATCACCTTTCCCTCTTTGTGGCCTCTTTCCTGACATCTTTTTTGTCTTTTGTTCTGTTGTAAAGTCAGTTTAATATTCACTAATACCTCATACTACTTTTAAAAGTTATATCATGGGACTAAGGCAAGAGTAAATAGATGTAATGTCTTCGGTCGAATCTTGAAACCTTGTTTTTAGTGTTTTCTTTTCAGCCTCCCATTTAAAGCCTCCTTTGTGACGAAGATTGAGTTTTTCTTTGGCAGAATTTTTAGACTCACTTGTACAACTGATGCAACAAACATCCCTAATGAAAACAAATGAACTTTCTTGTAGTTTTGACACAAAGACGCCCCCGCCCAGCTCCGACTAACAGCGCAGACTATGTCTTATGCCAGCGCCAACGTAGTTCAGGCGTTTCTCTGTGTGTTCGCCTTTTGGCTTCACTTTGAGTCCTACAAAGACTTGAATTAAGCTGCTATGACCTATGAAACAATGTGGGGGCTTTCTTGGAAAACCCATGATCACTGTAGATAGAAGCAGCTAAGAGTTTAGTCAAAAACACTAAAAGACTAAGGCAAGAGTGTGAGTAGTTTTAACAGAAAGCAATCACAACTGTTTGGTTTCAGAACAGGTCTGTAAATTAGAACTATGTTTAAAAAAAACAATCTGAAAATACCTTATAGAATGGTGAGAAGTAAACATTTAAAAATACACGAGTCTTTACAACAATGGCTTGATGTCAGTGTGAATTTTGTACATTTTTATATTTCTATTTGGACCTCAACTGCTTCTAAAAACAGCCCAAGTGCTTAAAAAACACCCAGCAAGTTTTTGGTAATAAGTTAATGTTCTTTTTTTTGTTTTTTGGCATTTGGAAAATGAGACGTTTCAAAAACTTTTCGAATGTAACGTCCCAAATCAGTAGACATGGCCCGTCGCCTAGCAACCCCTGCTGAGCCCAGTCTGTTACCTAGCAACCTCAGTGAAGCCCAGTCCGTTTTTTCTTTTGGATTTTTAAAATGTTTTTTCCTGTCTGCAGCATCTGTTTAATTGTTTTTTTTGTTTGTGTTTCTGAGTTTGCGTCATTCATGTATTTGCTGTGATTTTTTGTTTTTGTTTTTTTGTCTCGTTTGTACTTGTTGGTTACTGTTGGAAAAAGTGATGGGGTGTTGTGATGGGGGAAAACTGTAAATTTTACTTGTATAATTGACACAACCAGTAAGTTTCTTGTTGATATTTTATAATGTCATCATTGAAACACACACAGACATAAAATTTCCTCATATGTTAGAGCTTATTGAGGGAAGGAAAGAATGCTTTCTTTCTTCTGACTCGTCCATTTTTTCCACTTTATTTAATTCTATTGCTTTAACATTTTTACACTTTATTTCCTACTTTTTTAATCTTGTTTTAGATTTCTTCTTTATTTTTGCTGTTTACTTCTTATTTAATCGCATCCTTCCCTTTAATTTCAGGTTTATGACCAGGAGTTGGAGAAGGTTGAAGGTTTTGAGGGTCTCTCTGATTTCTGCCAAACATTCAAACTGTACAGAGGAAAGACTCAGGATGAAGGAGAAGACCCTTCAGTGGTGGGAGAGTTCAAGGTAGAAGAAAAAATGGAGGCCACCTTTCAAGCTCTGATATTTGGTTCCATGTGTTTATTAAGTGAAACCCGTTTTGTGACCCCTCCTTTGTTATCAGGGTATGTTTAAGATCTACCCGGTGCCAGACGACCCGTCAGCTCATGCTCCGCCCAGGCATTTCAGGAAGCTGCCTCCCAACGGCATCGAGGACTGTCTGGTCCGGGTCTACGTCATCCAGGCCCAAGGACTGCAGCCCAAAGATGCCAATGGGAAGGTGAGTCTTTGATACACCTACCTGGAAACAGATTATTTTATAATTAGATTTAAAATGAAACATTCCTGTCTTTTTAGTGTGACCCTTATGTCAAGGTCACCTTGGGGAAGAAGACCATCAGTGACCATGAGAACTACATCCCCTGCACCTTGGACCCGGTGTTTGGAAGGTGAGTGATGTTCCTTTGCTCCGCCGGTTTGGAGAAGAAACTAAAGATTCATTAAGGAAAACCTGATCCATCCGTTCATCCATCCACCCATCCATCCTTCATCCTCCAAGCAATCATCCATTTGTACATCCTTTTGTTCATCCATACATCCATCTGTCCATCCAACCAACTATCCATCCACCCTCCAGTCATCCGTCCATACATCCATCCAACCAATTATCTATCTGTTCATCCTTCCACCAATCCTTCCAACCAACCAACCATGCATCCAACAACCAGTCATCCGTCTGCTCATCCAGCCGTCTATCCACCAGCCAATTATTCCATCCATTCATCCCTCGTTCTGTCTTTCTTTCCACCAATCCATCCATTCGTCCAACTGACTGGCTGTGTTTCTGTATTTCAAGACTGATCCCTGTAGGAATATTTACTGTATATTGTAATTCCATGTTTAGTATTCACGCCTTAGACATTGGCTAAAAAATCCCTCATAACATAGAAACTTGAGCCTGAAACTTAGATATGAAAACCTGGAGGAGCTTTAAAGCCTTGTAAAACTCTAAAATCTAGTATCATTAAATACGACAAACATCAGTGGGACAAATAGCTGTGCAATCTTCAAACCAACCATTTTTGTAACAATAAAAAGAAGAAATGCAATGTTAAAGTAAAGTCCAAAAGTTCCTGTTTGCAGTTTGCTCCATGCTATGGTTGCGTAACAGGAAATAAGATGATCTGGTCAGGTGAGGTCAAACTTTTAGCTTTTTTTGTTGACATTCAAAGCAATATGTTGAGTACTCACATTAGTCTTAGCACACCATCACTATGGTAAAACATGGCAGTGGCAGCATCATGTCATGGTCAGGATTTACTTCAGCGGGGACATGGAAGCTGCTCTGACTGGATGGAAAGACCCAAATACAGAGCAGTCGTTGAGAAAAACCTTCTGGAGGCACTTTACAGTTCTGTACCACATCCTGTTGGTCTCTCCCATTAACCCCCAATAAAACACATGGAAGGAGGACAAAATGGTCATAGGGGTATGAATATTTTTAGAAGGAAATGTATAACTTTACATCTCACCTACCTCTGAACTCTGTCTCATTTAATGTGTTCACTGGTGGGTGGATTTGCTTTTTCCAGCCCAAAGCATGACTCAGATCGAAGGCAATCTTTTCCATGAATACATCAAACATGCTAACAATGAGCCACTAATGACAGCATTTATTACATCACCTCCAATAAGCTGACAGATTTATCTTGTTCTTGTTAATTAGTCACTATATGCTGATCTCCTCATCTTTTCTTTTGTTTTTGTGTTGTTTTTCTGCCAGTAGGGGTCAGTATACACAAACCAATCAGATCTGGAGAGAGAGCTGATCACAGGCAAAAAGCACACAAAGTGAGAAAGCTAAGGGATCATTCTTTTAAAAAAACATCCAAAATAATAAATTGCATATCTATATCACATCATCTATAAACTGTCCAGACCTACAGTTTAATAATAGGTAGAATAAAAATGTTCTTTACTGGGTAAATTCAGGTGTAATCGCAGCATTAGGGCATAGAAGTTCACACAAAACAACTAAAAGGTGTTAAAAATGTCTATAAAAATAAGATTAAGAATAAAAATTTGACTGATAACATTCTGCACAAGATTATAACTTAAAAATACTTTGCAGTTATCAGAAATAGCATAGTCCAATCCGAGTCATGTTCCAAGATTAATTTTTTAAAAAATATATACATATTGTTCATTTTTATTTGCGCATTATTCTAATCTAACATGCTAACTCCAGAAAATTTACTAATGGTCATGTGGTAAAGAAACAAAGCAAAATGTGAATATTTAGTCTTTTTGGCCTGTGTGCATCCTTCTTTCTCGTTTTATGAAGGTTTTCCTTCTGTTACTAAATGCTTGGGGATGATGACTACCATCATTTTTTAGTTGTTAGCATAGCATGCTAATTCTTAATGTACGTGTGACATTTAAATGAAAAAGAGATAGAATGCTTTGCTATTAATTGTCAATATTACAACAGGGATTCCAAGGTCCAAGCATATCACCTTTTACAAGTCAGTGAAAGTTTTAATTTAAAAAAAAAAAAAGCAAGGGAGAGGCAAGTAGGTTTGCTGTGCTAGGCTGACTTTGACAATCTTAACATGTAGATGTGCTGCGGAATTTGGTGTGTTTAGTTCAGTTTAAAAAAAACAAAAACAAAGGGGACCTACACACAAACTCTCTGACAGATCATCAGTAGTGCAGGAGTTTTAATCAGCTGTGTTCAGATGATCACGTATTTAAAAATAAACATCAAGCCTGAAAACATAAAACCGTCCTGGTCATTGTGCGATAAATGTTTGAGTGTTTTTTGGTGTTGAATTCTTGTACACTAGTGGAGCTGTTCTGAGTCAGTTGCTATGGCAATGGGTGTGTATAGAGTAACTCACACAGATTGTTAGAAAAAAATAAAAAAATAAGTGGCTTTTAGTTGTTCTGCAATAACACCTAAATCTCCAGGTTTCATTTAGTTAACAGTTGTTCTACCGACTTTGGAGGGAAAGCAAAAGAATTGTCTTTTTGCCCTCCATTATTGTGTGCATGCACAAAATTTCTGGACGTAAACAACAACATTAGCTTCTGTTTGTGTTTCTGGGTCTCTGAAACAGAAACATTTGGTTCAGTTGAAGCTGTTTTTCTGCAGGTTGTTCGAGCTCAGCTGCTCCCTCCCTCTGGAGAAGGACCTGCGGGTGACGTTGTACGACCACGACATGCTCACCAAAGACGAGAAGATCGGAGAGACGCTGATCGACCTGGAGAACCGCTTCCTGTCCAAATATGGAGCCACGTGCGGCCTGCCGCAGTCCTACTGCATGTGAGTAAACACACCCACCTCTAACTGGGATTACATCTTCCAGTACTGCATTTTCTTACAGATTTTGTTTTTTAAATATTAGATCAGGGGTCAACCAGTGGAGGGATCAGCTGACTCCCAGGCAGCTGCTCTGCAGGCTGTGTGAACGACGAAACCTGAGGAAACCCGTGTATGAAGACGAAGCAGTCCGGTTCAGAGGGCAGAGACACACGGCCGCAGACCTGGGTGAGCAACATCCGCTCAAAATAAATCACAAAACGACTTTCTCTTTTATGACTTTATCATTCTTTCTTGATGTTTGTTGACATTTCATCCTGCAGACGTAGAAATGGTGATGTTGCCTTTCGTCTACATGTGAAAATGTGGTTGAAAGGTGAAAAGGCGTCTGTTGAACTTTAAATGTGGTCCAAAATGTGGTTGCGGTTGTTTAAATGGGCCGACCAAGCCTGAAGTTTTGAGGTTTTTATTTAGGCTGAATTTGGCTGGGACCTTTTGGGAGAAAAAGTCAAATTTCAACATTTTATTTTCTGGTCTAACCAAAGATAAGGGCTGACAGACCTTAAACAGATGTAAAAACAATCTCCATTGACTTCCAGTGTGTGTAGTTGTTTCTATAGTTGTTCTTACAGCTACTTTTCGGTTCCCACCACAGCATTTCCATCAGGTTAAAAGGCCTTACCCAATCGCTATGCACCTCTTTTTAATGCCTTGACTCTGCTAAACAGTTATTACTGTGGTTATCAAAAGACAAAAATAGTAAAAATATGACAGGAAAACAGAAGTACAACTGTAAAAAGCAAAAGTGGAGCCTTCTTCACAACCAACAAGAATTCATCAAGTGGTTTCTAGATGGTAAGCTGACAATAAAACACTTTTTTCCAGCAGCCATTGTACACATTATAAAAAACTCCCCCATGTTTTAAAAAAATTAATTAATTTGTTACAAGTAATGAAATTACGTTTATTCAAGTGAATATATCAAGTTTATTAAGTTGTCATGTTACACAAATGCAAATAAATTAATTTGGTAAATTTCATTTTTTAAGTTGGGGCTCCTTTCTATTTTTTCAGTCCATACAGTGGTAAAATCAGCTGACCAAACGTGCTAGAACGCTGCTTGGGTTGCTAGGTAACGGGGCTGGGCTAGGCTGGGGTTGCTAGGTAACGGCGCAGTGCCCATGGAATGTGACAAAGTCAGAGATTCACATTATCTTTATTGCTATTAAACATAACATCAGGGATACAGCGCAGAACAAAACTATGATCCATATCAGGTCACAAACAGAAACAAACTTTAAAGAAGGATATGATAAGAACCAAGAAGTCATAGTTTCCTCAAGTCTGAACCAGAAGCAATCCGCACCATCTTAGTAGTGAAGCGCAGCACAAAGCTTAGATGAAAAATGGCTTCGAGATGAACAAAAAATATGCATTGACACTCTTGATCAATGTTTGAGAGAAAGACGTTGGACCAAAATTGCTAGCTATTTCAGACTAGACTTTTTTTATAGATAATGAAAACATGCTTGAAATTCATGGACACATACAATCCCGTGTTTCAGGGGCTTTCTAACGTACAAACTCTTCATGTGAATAACAAGCTTCTGGTGACTGGCAGAGTGAGTACATGTAGCAACATACAGTACATGCAGGCTAATGTCTGCCTTAGCTAGCAGATAAAAGCTACATTAGCTAAGCTAATTCTGCTAGTTTGGCAGTAAGTACTACAGTAAATATCACTGACATTTATCTCAGTATTACACAGAGGTGGATAGAGTACTCAAGTAAAAGTTGTAATGCACTTATGTTGTTTATAAGTTAGATAAGAACGAGGGGAGAGCTAGTTCTAAGCTTGTGTTTTATCTAGTGTTGTCATAGCAACTGCCTACTAAGATGGCCGTCAGTTATAAAGTTACTGGAAACGTGAGAGCTACTCATTTGGTTTTTGAAATGACTCATTTTCCACATGCCAAAAAACATGAAGTTATTAAAGTGCTTGGTCTGTTTATAGACCAAAATGGAAGTATAAAAATTTTAATTTTCCATAATAGTTCCACTTTAAATCAACCAGTATGAAGTTGACCCTTCATCCTGACCTTTTTATTTCACTTTTTCTTCTATTAGTTTCAGTTACTGTTGACAGAACAAAGCAAATACGTATTTATTATCATAGATTAATCTCAAGAAATCTCTAGTAAGCAGATTAATTTAAGCCCTGATGCTCCTTTTTTGTGGCTCGGCTTCTTCCTCTTCCTCTTACTTCTGTTAGGAGCTGAGGAGGAAACCGCTGGACCACCTGAGGAGCAGAGCCATGAGATAAATGTTCAGGATCCATTTTGGCCCCTGAACCGAGGCCACACGCCCTCCAGGGCCGCCGGCGCGCCACGACTCGAGGTCATGGCTGTCAGTTTGGTGATTTATGGCGCAGTCGTGTGTGTGTGTGTTTGCCAACATCCACATCGCGGTCGCCTGTCGGTCAGCGAGGAGCGACGCCACGTTCTCTTTTCACGGTTGTCGCGGTTACCGTGCGTCAGCTCACTGCCCGCCGAGCGGATGCGCTAACAGGACGTCTCCCCTTTTTTTCCGACTTATTTTGTTCCACCATCCAGCTCAAGTTCATTTTTCATGATATCCATTTGGTTTTGGTTTCTTTTTTTCACTCCACATCCAGAATTAAGTCTGGTTGAAATATTCTTTCCTTCCTTTCTCCTCCATCATGGCTACAAATATTACACTTTAAATCTGAACTAAAAGCTAAATTTATGACCCTCAGGCTCACATTTCATTATCAGCTCTGAAAGTAAAACCAAAGCTCTTTAGCTGATTAGTTGTTGGTACCAATTTGTTGGAGCTTTTTGAAGTTCATTTGAAGTTTATTTTATCTTTATTGGTTCCCAAGGACGTAAATTTCCCAATTTCAAAAAGAGATTAACAGTAGAACTGAGCATTATTATAAATAATACAACTGTTAAAACTCAGAGAAAAATTATAATGACTGGAATAAAAAATGGAATAATGCAAAATAAAAAATTTATAAATAAATAGAAAGAAATGCAAAGAAATTATTAAAAGATCATTATAATTAAAGAAGTACACAAACTAATAGAGTAGTATTCAACAATGATGGATGTATCTGTTATAACAGAGTTGATCAACCAGTCACTAAAAATAAAATCATATCTCATGAGTTTCACGTAGTCGACCCAAATTTGCCGTCTTAAACTAAAATGTTTGGTCTTAAATCTATTTATTTCCATTGTTCACACATTAAATGTTATATCCATTCAGTAATCTAGGGTTGGTTTGTTCTGTAATGATTCCTGTCACGATAACAGAATTTTCTGGACAATAAAGTGTCCCAGAAATTATTGCGATAAACTATAATATTGTCATTTCCAAGGATTATAATGGTAATGGAAAAATAATGCAGGAACACGTTCTCATAAATGAATAAACTTGAAATTAAAGTAAACATTTAACACTGGAATATCCAAATAAATAAATTAAACAACATTAATTATAAAGTCTTTGTAAATAAAATTATCCCTAAAAATGTTTAGGAGAGACCAAATTGAAGACTTGTATCATCTAGTTTTTGGTAGAAAGAGAAAAACAAAAAATCATGTAAATGGGAATTATTGAGCTTGTTTTAATTTATTATGCAATTAATAAATTTACTTATTATTTTTTGACACATTGAACATCCAATGTGTGGCTTGGGTTTTCTTCCAGAACTTTCCAAAACTTCACATGGAAAACTCTTCCTGTTTGGTTCTGCAGTTATCTAGAAAAAACTCTCTTGGACTTTCCCAGTTTTCTCACCTTAATCAAGTTTATCAAGTTAGAAAACAGTTTTGAATCTTAAATTAAATATGAAGGACTAAAATAAAGTGACACAAACACATTTCTTTCTCACTGTCTGTAGTTAAATCAGACTAAACCTTATTTGTTTTAGGTAAGGTAATGTTATTTATATAGCACATTTTCAGTAACAAGGCAATTCAAATTGCTTTTCATGAATGAAAAGAAAATACAAACTAAACATCAAAACCGAAAGAAAGACAAAAAGGTAAAAGTACAAAACTACATATTGGTTTCCCATGTTTAATAAGAACAAATAGTCCATAAGTTATAAACTAGTTGGGTTTATCTGGATTCTTGTTCTGATAAAAATAAATGTTGGTCCCAGTTGTCCTGGGTTCAGTTCTAGATTTGTGCAATATAAAGCTAAGTGTTGGTTTTGCATGTTTGATTCTTGTTCATTGTTAAGTTTGTAAACTAATAGCAGTTTCTCTATGTCTTGTTCCTATATTGACAGTATGAAGCTTAGGTCAGTTAGATCTGATCAAAATTAGAGAAACCAATCAATAAACCCAAACGGAAGTATAAAAATGTTCAAAATGTGGGTTTTATTTCCTTTTTTCCTTTCTCCTCTATCTCCGGTACTCGTTTTCCTCACCGCTCCCTCCTGTCCTCCTCAGTCTTTCCATCCTCTCCTCTCTCAAATGACTCAACGTTATCGGTCATAAACTCTCGACATTGACCTCAGACATTCATAATTTCACTTCTCTTGGAAAATTCCTGCTTTGGTTGAGACACAGAGACCGGTCAACGTGAATAATGAATTAGTCCTGCCCCAGTTCCTACTGTTGACCTTTCTAAAACCAAACTTTCGTGTGTTTCAGATGACGGAGACGTGTCCAAGCGATACCTCGGTCCACTCAAGGAGCGGCTGTCCCTTCACATCTTGAGGAAAATGGGCCTGGTACCCGAGCATGTGGAGGTCCGACCGCTTTTCAGCCCGCTGCAGCCCGACATAGAGCAGGTAGCAGGCACGCTCTCACCCTGTAGCTTCAGCTGTGATTTGCGCTTCCTGACTGGCTGCTGGTTGTGTCCGTCAGGGGCGACTGATGATGTGGGTGGACGTCTTCCCCAAGTCTCTTGGACCGCCTGGACCCCCGTTCAACGTTACGCCACGCAAGGCCAAGAAGTAAGAACCAAAAACATAAAGCTCTGGGTGGCTTCACACAGAGAGAAGGCAGCAAAATGCTAAAGAAGCTGAATTCATTGAAAGTTAAGTGGAAGGAAAAAGTGTGGTGAGCGCACCAGAAAGAGGAAGAACAGCCAAATCCATCCAGGATTTTCAAATTAAAAGCTGGATTGTGCAGCAAAATTTTAGTTTATGGTTTTAAAGATTTTAATAAACATTTCCAGAGGTCATCAAAGGTCAGCCAGAGAGTAGGCCTATCACAATAACAAATTGCCGGACAATAAATTGACCCAGAAATTATTGTGATAAATTATATTTTAGTTGTTTTGACATAATTTTTAAGTAATATAATGGTAATCACATTAAAACACATTCTCAAATATTAACAAACTTTAACTATTTTGAACATTTAACACTGAAACTGGAAGATATTTTCAAATATTCAAAATAAACAAAACAACAGAAACAATAAATAAAATTAATTATAAAGTCTCTGTAAACAAAAATAGCCTTAAAAATAAGAGGCTAGTTGAGGCCAAAACACCAGACTGAAGACCTTTATCATCCAGTCTTTGGTAGAAAAATTAGAAAAACTACAAATCAGGCAAATGGAAATTATCAAATTTATTTTAATTCATCATGCAATGAATTGATTTATTGTTTATTGTGATAGCCAGTCCACATTTATGAAGTCAAATGAAATATGCTGCTAATCAGCTGTGCTATTTTTGTGCAGCAAATGTTTTTGTTTTCTTTTTCTCTTTTTTTCCCACCTGCTGCAGAGTTTACTGACACCAAATCTCTTCATTTTGTAAATGTGGCTGGTTGACCTTTGATGACCTCTAGAAACATTTATTAATATTGTTAAAGCCACAGCGACACAAAAATAATCTACATATAATATGATTCTCACTTTCTAGAGTGTGTCACAGAAGATATTTTTATTCTTACCAATGTTGTAACTTTTTTAGGTTTATCTGTGCTTTTAATAACATTAAGACACATTTTATTTTATTTTTTTAATTCAGTTGCCTTCAGGTTGGTGGTTTCTTCTAAATCAAATCATTTTCTAAATATTTTAAACTTTAAAATTTTGCTGTAGGCTTGGTTTGAACTTCATATTTTATGCTTCTCTTTATAATTATTGTTGTGTTTTTCTACGTGTTTTCCATGCCCTGGGTGACGGTAAACAACTGGCCCTTTGAGGGCTTAATAAAGTTCTCCGGACCTGGTATTCTTACTGCTGCTACTAAAATGGAGTTTTTCTTCTGACTCAGACGTAAAATTTGCTTAAAGTTTGTCCAAAACAGCTTCTGTTATAGGAAAAGTCTAATATATAATGACACATTTTTCCCTTCAGGGTACCACAAAGCATTCCCACCGCATAACAACAGTGTGGTCTTTGTGCTTCTGGGATTAAAATGTGACCATTCATTACTTGTCAAAGACAACTTTGGGTTTTGGTGAAAATCTTGTTCGTTTTATACTGAAGTCTTTGTGGCAGATGAGGGAATTTCATCATTTAGCATCGCGCAGAGTAATTTTCCTATTATTTAGAAGGAAACTGATCCCTGTGCAGTTAGAACTGGTGTTGTGGATGTTGTAAAAAAAAAAAAAAATTCCAGCTTTCCTGCCCTTTTAACCAAGATTTCTTTTTAATTTTTTTTCTATTTTCAGATAAATAGTCTCTGGTTCCTCAGGTGGCTCTAATAACAAAGTCAGTTTTTTAACAATTTTTTGGTTTATTTACATTAAATTTCAAGTACTAGATTTTTAGATGTGTTTTTGTTATTAACCTGAAATTTAAGTGCTTTTATATTTTGCTAAATGTTAGGATTTATTTTTATTATAAATCCTAAAATATAAAAAAATGGTGGTTCTTTAAAAACAACAAATTGCCTGTGGCAATTTGTTGTTATATAAAAATTGCATATTTATATCAAATTATATGTTGTCTTTTTTCAAAAAGTCATGTGACATTTTGCAGCTCTAACCAAGTTTTTTTACTGGCCCAAGAGTAAAAGAAAAATGTTTCTTCAAAAGAAAAAAAGATAATTTTGACAATTTGACCACTTTTCTATGTTGAATGTTGTAGAATTGTTTAGAAAAAAAGCCTCTGTATCACAGTTGATAATAATAAACCCTTTATTCATGATGTTACAGTGGAGTCAGTTCATCCTTGTCCAATTTTATCACAATAATATAAAAAATATTTTTGCTTCTAAAAGATTCTAAATTAAGCAGAACCGAACAGTTTCTATAAAATTTATATAAGTTATGGTATTTATTTTAAAATTTGGTAAATTGGGGTTAATCTGAGACCACCAAATGAAGGCAAAGTGCTATGTGTTGAAAATGCATCAACAGGCATTAGTGACCTCTTATTTGTTTACTTTAATCTATGTTCACTAATCCAAGATTTTAAAATGTTTGGGTTTCAAAACCATCAAAACGTTCAAGTCTGATTATTTTTTTGCTGTTTCATTCTATTTTAATGAGATGCCAGAGAACTAATGTCTGCCGACTCCCCAGCTCCTCTAGACTAGCAGCAGCAGTTAGCAAACACCTGGTGGAACTACACATCTGCAGATGTCCTACAAATTGTTGTAAATAGCATCATGGAGAAGTATTGTTGTGATGGAGAGTGTCTGTTAGGGTAGGAGCTTCTTAAAGAGACAGAGACCCAATTTGGAAAGTCAAATTTCTTTTACGTCATATTAAATATATAAGGCATATTTATAACAACTGAAGGTAAAATAGTTTAGCAACTAACTCCACTAATGTTGCTGGATTGAGAGCAATAAAAACAAAACTATCACTAGATTTAGTTTGTGTTTTTCTACTTCTGCATAAGTCCAGCAATGAGAATTATTATAACTGCAGTAATTCTAATATTTTGTTTTAAGTGAAACTATTTTAATCAATTTATTCTGTTGAACATTGAAGGCTATGCGGACCTTTCTACTTGAACTTTGATGATTTTAAAAAATTTTAACGTTCTGGAAAAGCAGCAGAAATTAGCAACATTTTTAGAGTAAAGGATATTGATTCCTCATGTAACTCGATCAGTTCCTGAATCGCTTAGTTTTCCTGCAGGTTCTTCCTGCGTTGCATCATCTGGAACACCAGCGACGTCATCCTGGACGATGTCAGCGTCAGTGGCGAAAGGATGAGCGACATCTACATCAAAGGGTACGACAGTTTGGTTCAGTTCTTCCTTTTTTTAAAATTCTGTTTTATTTGAGACGTTTGTTGAGTTAACCAGAAAACTGCCTGCGTTTTTCAGTTGGCTCGACGGACATGAACACAACAGGCAGAAGACGGACGTCCATTACCGCTCACTGGGCGGCGAGGGAAACTTCAACTTCAGGTTCCTGTTTCCCTTCCAATACCTGCCAGCAGAACAGCTCTGCGTCGTCGATAGGAAGGTAAACCTGTCATAAAAAAAGTTATTTTAATCTAAAAGAACCAATTTTTTCAATAATCAAACATTTCCAATCAGATTGAAGTTATGTATCCAACTCACAGTGCGTTACTATGTCTGTCATTGTGTTTAGTAAATATTATTGCTTTCCTCTTGCCTGTACAAAAAATTGACCCAGAAGGTATTGTGATAAACAACAATATTGTTTTTTTGACACCATATTCAACTAATATAATAATAATTATTGCTTTTTAATGCAAATATACCCACTCAAAGACAAAAAAATCACATTTTCTAAAGAACACGTAACACTGGAACTGGAAAACATTTTTAATATCCATAATAAACAAAACAATAATTAAAATAGATTATAAAGTCTCTGTAACCAAAACTGCTTTTCAAAAAATAGCAGTTTCCCTGTCTAAGTTTTCCCTGTCAACTTAGACAGGGAAAACAGGCAAAAGAGGCAGGTAATGTAAGCTAACTACTTCGTACTGGGTGTTAAATGTTTGCATTGTTTTTCAAAATGGCGGCTATTCAACAATACTAAAGGGGAGCAACTCTTTAATGACATTTTTAATTTATCATGTGATTAATTGATTTGTTGCATCTTGGGTAGTAATGTAATTGTAACTAGCCCCGGTATAAAAGGGAAACAATTCAAATGTGGGCGGAGCCAGGAGACACTGGGGGCGTGGCCAAAACTGGGGTGGAGCAAATGAAGCACTTAACTTGAACACTTTGTAGCTATACTTAACAACTTATAAAAAAAACAACTTGTGATGAATCAAGCAACTTTTTTCTTTGTTTTTTTTGTAATTTCTATCACATTCATTGATCACAGCTTTACCCATTTAAGGTCGTACATGAGTATAGAACCGGAGAGTCCAAGTGATTTTGTCCATACTCCCTTTCTGGTATTTTCTTTTAGAGACTATTACTAATTTTCATTGTGAACAATAACAAAAATGAACAGAATTGAACAATAATGGGGGATTGCACCATCTCGAGCTATAAAAAACACAAGAACATACGTACAAGGGCAGGGCACATAATTCACAAGAACAATCAAATGAAGTCAGATCTAGTTGGTTTTACATACTCAGTCCATTTGGTCCAGATCTTATAAAACTTTCCTTTTTCAACTTGGAGGGAAAAAGAAATCTTTTCCATAGCATAAGTCTGGTAAACAATTTCAATCCATTCATCGATAGTGGGTGGATCCGGTTTTAGCCATTTCCTTGTGATGGTTTTCTTACCGGCTGTCAGTATAGCCAGCAGTTTTTTGTCTTTATTGGTCCATGTGTCCAATTGTAAGTTGCCCAAGTACAACGTTTCACATTTGAATGGAATTTTTACATTGAATATATTTTCAATGTGTTTGTGGAACTCACTTTTTTCTTTGTTATTGAAGACTTTCATGGTGACCAAATATTACAAAACTAAACAAATTGGTCAAAATTTACAGATAATGCATCATTCCAGTAAAGAAGTTGGATGATATCCTCTCTTTTCACTTTGTTAACATTTTTGACTGATTATTTTACAACATTAATTCTTTTTGCATTTTACTAGAAGCTCATATTCAACAACGTTGACTAATTAAGCAATTTCCCCTTGCGGATCAATAAAGTATATATTCTATTTCAACATGACAACTTGATTTAAGACACACTCTTTCATGTGTGTCTTGGAAAACAAACACATTTACAACACATTTCTTGTTACGTTCCAGTTGTAGTCGGAAAATGGGAAATTCCAACTTCCCAGTGGGAAAAATCAACGTCAATTTGTGACGACTTGTAAGGTGGACTATGTGATTCAATGTGGCTGCTCTTTCTGTGGGCATTTATCGTGTTATCATTTATCATAATAAATTTCTTGATAAGAATTGATTTATTGCCACAATAAATTCCAATTATTATTTAAAGAACCCCAGAATTGTCAGTATTGTTGGTCAAATTAATTTCAAATATAAATTAATTTGAAAATATGATTAAATGCAGTTATTTTGTGTAGTTTAGTGACAAAAATAACACTTTTCTATATGACTAGTGTCCTAAAGGAGCATAATTAAGCTTTTTACAAGCATTGTTTGCGTTTGTGAGGCTTTAATTGAAGTATTATGCAATCACAAACATATAGTTACCTAAAAAAGACCAAAAAAAATTTGTTATTGTCACGTTTATTATTACCATAATAGTACAACTAAATATTTTGACAGATTTTTAACTCCATTTCACCCAGCACTATTTAAAGTCATGAAATCAACTTATTCTGTGTATAATAATAGTTTTCCCATCTATCAAACTACACAGTTTAAAACTCTTGCATCAAATTTGAAGAAACTTTTGGAGTTGCAGCAAGGCGCAGTCAAATCGACAGAACATTTGCTGCATGTTTTTGCCGTTTTCCCTCTCTCCCCGTTTTCATGTCTCAGCGCCGTAATTAACAGCCACTGTACCAACAGCAGTCCAACCATCACATCTGCAACTGTGATAATACGACAGCCGCAGAACGCGGCGGTAAATTAAAGGTAGACGTTTCATAATATCAGGAGTTATGGATCAGAGAGCTGAGTCAGACTGAGACAAGGTCCTCCCTTCTCGCTAACTAATCCACTGCTGCCTGCAATTAACAAAAATAATGATGTGACATTTCCACAAGGAGGAGTGGATGCCGCTGAAAGCCCAGAGACTCAACAAAAACATGCAGCGAGGAACTAAAACAACAGCAGCGCTCCGAAAGCTGGAACAACCAGCCGGCTGTCATGTGCTTTGCTTGGCCGGACGCCGAGCTTCTTTAGCCGCTCTCTGCCGACGTGTTTTACAGCGCCGTTCGCTCACTCTCACCAGCATCTTCAATCAGGGAGCAGCTGAAAAGACAACGGGGAGTTTTAAATGAGACTCTGCTGGGTGGAGAGAGGCGGCCAGAAATGGAGTCCATGGAGACAGAAACCTCAGAACGAGGGATCAGTGGTGTAGCGTTGGTTTTACGACTGGATCTACAGAAATCTGGAGAAACTTTTTATCATATTTGAAGATAATTTACCTTAAAGTTTTATATTTTCTATTCATTATCAATCACTTTACCCAAATATCTCCTAAAAACATTAAGGGTGATCTATTGTTGTTCCTTGAACAAGTTAGGACACGTCTGTGACCTATCTGGCTCACCATAGCTTTTTATGTGGCCCTCTAAAGTCTAACAGGACACCTAAATGTAACCTTCAAAATAACATTTCTGTTCTTAATATTGTTTTATTAATCAAACTGAATCAGTTTTTACCTGCATGCTGCCAAATTACATCAATGTGAAAAGATGCTCAGTATTTAACTTTAAGAAGTATTTACTTAAGGCAGAAATGGCTATTTATTCAGGTTGTAGCAGTTTAACGGGTTTTATCAGTGCATTTTGCCACAACCAGCCCTTTGAGGACATTTGTGATGTTGATGTGGGCCAGAATGTAAATTAGTTTGACATCCCAGGCCTATACAAAACATATTCTGTGCATTTTTGCACAGAATCATTCTTTTTTTTTTTTCCAAAACATTTTTATTAGAATTTTCTGCTATATAAACATACAAGAAAAGAACATGAAAAAGGAGAGAAAAAAAAATTAACACAATGCCGTCCCTCCCTCCACCCCAAAAATAATAATAATAAAGAAAAACACACAAAACCCCAGGACTCACTATCTACACAAAAAGAAAGGAAAGATTGAGTTTACATGTCACATTGTTCGATGAAATATAGGAAGGGGGACCAAATATTAAAGTCTTTAAGTTTTCCTTTTGTTATACAAGTCAGATTTTCCATTGCCAGGTTGTTGCTCAGTAGTTTGATCCATTCATTAATCTTTGGTCTTTCTGGGTTCCTCCATTTCAGAGCAATCAAATGTTTAGCCTGCAAAAGGCAAAAACTCACAAGCTGCACAGAATCATTCTTAGATACATTTTTTTTTTTGCTCAGTTCTGCCTATTTTATGATGTCTTGTCACTTTAAATCCAAATAAGCTGCTGCTGGCCTCAACTTTCACACTACCACAGGAAAATGGCTGCAAACAGATGCGCAATTATACAACAGTATATCTTTGAAAAGCAGAAGTGGATAACCATGTGGTTCCTGCACAACCTACATAAATGCAGCAAATGGTTTCTGGATGGATACTTTGGTACATTATTATTATCAGTACTAGGACTTTAAAGCGACTATGATAACGACTGAGTATATTCCAAAGAAAGAACCACTGACTTGACAAGCTGATAACATTGATAAAGAGAGAAAGATAAGGAGGAATAATTGGTTTCTGGATGGTAAGTCTTTTCCAGCAGCCATTGTACAGCGGTAAAACTATTTAATTTCCCTTCGGGATCAATAACGTATTTTTGAATTTGAAAACTAGGAGTTCTGTTTCGGTTGCTAGGCAACAGACGGAGTTCCGGAGAGGTTGCTAGGTAACGCCACAGTTCCTGTCAGTTGTGACTCAACATTCAGGAGGTTCTTTAAACATTTTAAAAACACCAAAAAACAATAACTTATTTCCAGAAAACAGCTGGATGTTTGTTTTTTTTAATACCTGGGAAGTCAAAAGAGAGTTTTGCATAAAGGTCAATTTAAACTATTTTATTTTTGTTAGTATTGGATAATATTTTGTATTTTTTACATCAATCTTTTATTCAAACTGATGCTTCCTCTACAAATCTTCTCCAACGATCAATGGGATCTCAGAGAAGGAAAAAAAACAAAAAAAGATGGATTGAGGAAATGCTGGAGAAGAAGTTCCTGTACTTAGGACTCTGGCAACACCAAGAACGTGATTTATGTTGTTCAGCATTGTAGAGAACAGTTTCTCAAACTCACCTCAGCTGCTGCTCATGACAGCGGTGGAGTAATAACTTAATGTACTTGGACAGAGTTTGTACTCAAACCAAGCCAGACGTTGAACACGCTTTGCCAAGGATCTAGACATTATTAGCTTCATACACACAGAGGGTGTTATGTTTACTCTGCTGTTTGTCTCTATTATCGTCAAGTGTTGGAGGCTCTGGGTGTTGGGGAACACAGCAGAGCAAATTAGATGGACTGACACAAATTTTATTGTTTTAAAAAAACAGAAACAATCTAATATCGCTGTCTTTTCCTGGAACAAGGCTGCAAGCAATAAAGGCAACATTTGTTTTCCTGGGTTGAGAGGAGGATGTATGTACGAGAGCAACTTTACAGATTCAGCTGATCAACACTAAGATAAAATAGCAAGAGGTGAGATTAGCAACACAGTCAAAAGTGGCTTTAAGTAAATATTTTAATATTACATTTAGCTGCACAATATATGGAATAACAGTTGCCATCACAACATTGGTGTGCGGAGTGTCAAACTCACAAAGAACAGCTTTTAAATTGTCTGTTTTTAGCACCATGTTAACACTCACGACAAGCGGTGTAAGAAAGGAGAGGAAATAACACTGAGTTTTGATTAAACATGTAAAAAATTTACCTTTTCATTCATATTAGCTTATCTCTGGCTAGCAGTTAGCTTGATTTTGTCCATTAGCTTGACGCTAATACTGTTTTTGAACTGATTGAGTTTGAAAATCCTTTGATTTGCTAATTGTTTTGGAGCTAGCTAGTTTAAAAAAATGCCAGCTGATAATATATTTTTGCTTTATTTTATGAGTTCAAAAACAAAATGAGCTTAATAGATACATTTACAGGATCCTATGTGCTGGCAGCCATATTTGATGGGAAACTTGGTTTTGTTTGGTGGTCTTCGACTTTCCCAGTCAGAATTCATCAAGGTTTTGTTCTTATTTTCACAACTGTGAATTTGGAAAACTTGACTTCTCAGGGCAAAGAAAACACACAAAAAGTAGCTGTTAGCTTCACTATAGTAGCTGCTGGTAGCTGTTTGTTTGGCTCCAAGTAGTTGCTGATGAGCAGGTAGCATGAGTAATTAGCAGTTAGCTTAGCTCTGATTGTTACAGAGCTTGACTTTGAATAGCTGTTAACTTGACTCTAGTTGCTGTCTTGATTTTGAGTACCTGTTAGCTTGACTGATTGGTTGTTAGCTGTACTCCAAGTACTCAAACTAACCTGTCTCTGGTTACCAGTAGTTTGAGTCTAATTAGCAGTTGGCTTGATTTTGATTAGCAGTTAGCTTGACTTGTATTATCTGTTAACTTTACTCCTAGTAACGTTGCTATCGTGTCTCTTATTAGGATTAGCTTGACTCTGATTGGTAGAGTCAAGCTGCCTCTAATTAGCAGACAGCTGGAGTCTAATTAGTAGTTAGCTTGACTTTGAATAGCTTTTGACTCTAAGTAGTTGCTAACTTGACTCTAATTAGCTGTTAGCTTAAATTTTGCTAGCTGTTGGATATGTGATGAGGTTTCTTGCAATAGAAGGCTGAATTTGATGGTATAAGTCCAGAAATCTTCTATATATGTTGAAAATTGTAGATTGTCAGAAAATATTGTGCAAATCTGATAATTATGTTGCGTAATTAAGATAGTTGGTCCAAAATTCAGCAAAAAAAAATTGTTAGTACTAAGAGCACAGTTGGATTAGGCTTTCCTTTACGCTGAAGCAACAACATAAACTAATAATTGTTCAAAACTTCAATAAAATGAGATCAGAGCATAATTTACAGCTGTATTTTTAAAATATTTGTGGCAAAGTAGGGAATGTTTTGAATACTGAACCATCCTGAAATTATTACGTCACACTGGTAGGTTGCTAAGTGCTGCTCTTTGCTTTGTAGAAAACCCTGAATAATTTTAGGAGTAGCGACAAGCTGACATTTGCTACAAATCACTGCAGATCCATTTAAGTCCATGTGTGAAAACCAATATTTCTATCAACTCGACAGCCGGCAGAGTGTCGCAGATGGAAGGAGAGGAACCTTGCAACAGAGTGAAGCCGATTAGCACCATGATGAGACTGGATCAGATCCTGTCTGGCTGTTTAGATGCAGGATCCTGGATGTGACTCTACACTCATAGGCAGAAACAGTGATGTCAATGCAGCGCTGCTCCAACCTGAAGGAAGGAACGTTGGACCAAAAGAAAACATCAGGACAAAAATGTCGCCCAAACACAAACTTTTATTCTTTTTCTGACCTGAGAGCAGATAATCAATCATTAAGCCATGTTTGGGTTGGATTTTCCTTACAGCTTTAGTGTTTTGAACCTAGAAAACAGAATTAAAAGCTACATTGTGCGCAGTATTTACTGTCTTAAAGAGACAGTACACAATGAGATGTCACATTATGCTGGTAGACATAAACCCAAAATGTGTACCTGAAATGTTGAAATGATGCTTTATCTGCATGTTATGCATGGAAAATAAAAACATGATGTTCCTAATTATGAATCTTTTTCTTGTTTTCTGTGCAGGAACATTTCTGGAACATCGATAAAACTGAAACCAAGCTGGCTCCTAAACTCACCATTCAGATCTGGGACAATGACAAGTTCTCCTTTGACGACTACCTTGGTAAAAAAAAACAAAAAAAAAACTCTAATCATTTATGCTTGTTTTACCAGTGTAGTTTACACCACTAAAGTACCATCTCACTCTGGAAAATGTTGAAAAATCCTACACTCAGCTTGGTATAAACCTCTGTGATCTAAATGTAGAAGCCCAAGAAGAAAGATGCAACAATTAAAATGATAAACGAAGAAGAAAAGTTAGGAAAATGTGCTTAGAACTGCTGAATGTAACTTTTATAACAGATATTCTTGTTGAAGAATATGTCATCATGTTGTGACAGTTTGTTACCAAACAATCTGTAAAAAAAAAAAGGATGGTGTGCTAACTAGAAACAACCAATCAGAGCCAAGAGGCGAGTCCCAGTGCTGCCAATCACCCTAGAGCAGTCTGTTGCGAATGCTAAGGCTAGTTAGCATATTTGCTAAGCTATTCAAGGCTAATTTAGCACCTGAATGCGAACATGTAGCAGCAGCACAGGCGTCCTAAATGCTAATGTCAGCGTCCAAAGTTCACATTTATAGGAGTTCCTGAAACATTTGAAAACTAAGTTGCACCAATTTTATGGTTTAATAACATAAATAAAAAATTAAAAACAAAAAATATTTCTGTTGTTGAGCTTATAAGATTGTTTATTCAGTAATTTAGTAGCAAAAAGTGGTTTTTGAAGTAAAAATGTCAATTAAAATGCAATTAAATATTATTATTTAATTGCTTAAATTGCATTTATTTAATATATATTGTGAACGGCAGTAACAGAAAAGTAAAATATTCTCCACTTAATAAATTTACTCTGCCGTAAATTTGGATTTTTCTGTTTTAGATTATTGCCCAACAAGAACATTTAAAAGTGGTGGAAGTTGCACAAATGTTTATTTACATTTATTTAAATGAAACCAGTTTGTTTTAAAGATCATACCAGTTTTGTTTTCATACATTCCTGACATTTTATTTCTGCTGCAGAAACTCTTAACTGCATCCATATTATTTTCCCTCTAAGTGAATTAGAATCACATATTAGAGCCTTCTGGGAGAGACAGACACTTAAGTCAATTTGAGTTTGACATCCAGACAGATTTTCCTGCTTTCTGGCAACGGATTAGGGTGTAAACCAATCCCAGGAACCATATGTGCAATGTACGGACAGCTACTGTGATAACATTTATCTTTAGAATTAACACTCTTTCATTTCCACTGTGTCGGCACTTTTGGCCGGGAGGGAGACGCTCATTTTAGTTTTTTTCTCCACCGAAGTCAAGCTGTCAAAATTTTGCCTTTCCTTCACCCCTGACTCTGCCTCAACCCCGTCTCTTGAAATAACTCAGTTCGCTCAACAACAAAAAAAAGAAAAGAAAAGAGAAGTGTTCTGTGCTGCGGCTCGTTCTGTGCCGCGGCTCGTCCCTCTGCGGTGGCAATACGATGAGGAAGATGAAGAATCCAGATTCGGAGCTGTTCCTGTCTGTCACCGTCTCGCTCGGCTGCGGGTGTGTGGCCACCTCAAAGCATTTTTTCCGTGCCTGCCTGTCTGCAGCTTGTCGGCTCGAACCGCCGACAGTTAATCTTCCTGCGCGGTGTGAGGGTCAGACGCGAGCCGCTTTCCTGCAGACACGCTTCTGAACTCCTGCTAGCTCTGGAAAAACACTTCCAGTGGATGCCTGGTCTTAATGCAGACCTCCATACTTTATGTCAACAAAAACTAAAACTTTAATAACCAGCCTTCATCGCAGGATCACCTGTAAATCACTCACAAGCCAATTAATCATCATACGGACCAAGAAATGGATGTAATAAAACCAAAATCTGGGTTTTACAAAATCCGTCCTTGCTAACTGGGATCAGATCTCAGTTGGCCTTTCGCTCTGGCCTCATCTGCTGGATTTACTGTTCACTTCAGACCCACTGTAGCTTCTGTTGATCTTTTTCCCTGATTGGTTTGTAGCTTGACTCCCAGCTTGACTTCTCCGATTAGCAGTTAGCTCGATTCTAATTAGCAGTTATATTGATTCTGAGTATATGTTAGCTCGACTCTAAATAGTTGCTAGCTTGACTTTTAGGAGATTCTAGCACTACTCTGATTGGTTGACTCCAAGTAGTCTAGCTACCTTGGAGGGGTTGTTTGATCTTTTACCTTCCCAGTCATAAATTAGCTTCAATGGTGTTTTTATTTTCACAACTACAAACTTGGAAAATGTAACTTCCCAGTGCAAAGAAAACACATCAAAAGTAGCGGTTAGCTTGGCTCTGAATAGCTGTTAAGACTCCAAGTAGTTGTTGATTGCCAGGCAGGACAAATCTAATTAGCATTTAGCTTAGCCCTGATTTGCAGTTATTTTGACTTTGAGTACCTATCAATTTGACTCTAAATCGTTGCTAGCTTGATTTTGAGTAGCTGTTGGCTCTGATTGGTTGTTAGCTTGATTCCAAGTATCCAAGCTAATCAGTCTGTGGTTAGCAAGCAGCTTGAGTCTAATTTTTAGCAGTTAGCTTGACTTTGGATCACTCTTAAGAGTTGCTAGCTTGATTCTGAGTAGCAATTAGCTTGACTTTTACTAGCTGCTGGCTTGGTTAGAATCTGATGTGTGATGAGGTTTCTGTTCATCAAAGTTTCTCCAGCAGCGGCACCACAAACATGTAATCCACCATTGTTGGTACTTATCATATGTTAGGGTCATAGGTCAGGTTAGACGTTGAGCTAATATGTCAACCTTTTCAAAAAAATAGATGTTTTTTGCTCTCCAGATGAATAATCTGGTCTCAAAATTGCTGTAAATGTGTTCAGGCCACGTGGCGATGGACCTGAACCACATGCTGCGTCCTGCTAAGTCCCCAGAGAAATGCACCCTGCAGACACTGGACCAACCCACGGACAAACTGGTGTCTCTGTTTGAACAGAAGACGGTCAAAGGGTGGTGGCCCTGCACCTGTGAGAAAAACGGGGAGAAGATCATCGCGGTGAGGAAACAAGCAGGCGCATTGATTTCTGTGTAACAGTGTCGTAGCTTCAGAAATTTTATTCTTTATGTAACGACTTTGACTGTTCGGCTTACGTTTACACTGAGCTTCTTCTGCAAATAAACAATGCAGAGTAAGATTTTAATTCCACTATACAATCTGTTACGTATTGAGAACAAAATAAAACATGTTACTCAGCAAACAGTAGACAATCATAAACTTAGCTACTAATAGAAATAAATCTCCAGTTTTATACTTATCATGGACCATGGTATCTAAATCAAGGGAATATAATCATAAAACTGCTTGACTGCTTTAAGGCATTAGCTTTTAACAGCCTTTAGCAGCTGCGATCTAACATCTTCTGCAAAGATGCTAATAGTTGCTAGCATTTATTCTAATGGTGGTTAGCAGTTGCACTCTTGGTAATTAGCATTTAGGCTAGTAGTAGTTAACGGTCACATTAATGCAATTGAGCATTTAGGCTAATGGCAGTTAACGCTCACATTAACAGTAGTTAGCATTAAGGTTAATGGCATTTAACGTCACACTAAGGGCAGTTAGCATCTAGGCTAGCGAAATTACTCTAAATTCTTACTGGTGAATGTGAGTTAGTGCCACAAAATAAACAACCAAAACATTACTAATGAAATAAGAAAATGTTGGGATATCTCGTGTTTCAGGGGAAGGTGGAGATGTCTCTGGAGATAGTGACGGAGCAGGAACAGGAGGAGAGACCAGCCGGGCTCGGCAGGGACGAGCCCAACATGAACCCACACCTGGAGGAGCCTCAGTGAGTCCCTCAGACATTCAAACATCTGCAGAAAAAATGAAAATATCCCTTCCTCACCTTAGCTCCTCTGCATCACATTAACAGTAGTTAGCATTTAGGCTAGCAGCAGTTATCGGTCATATTACTGATAGCATTTAGGCTAGCAGCAGTTATCGGTCATATTACTGATAGCATTTAGGCTAGCAGCAGTTATTGGTCACATTACTGATAGCATTTAGGCTGGCAGCAGTTATTGGTCACATTACTGAAAGTTAGCATTTAGGCTAGCAGCAGATATCGATCCCATTACTGAAAGTTAGCATTTAGGCTAGCAGCAGTTATCGGTCACATTACTGACAGTTAGCATTTAGGCTAGCAGCAGATACGGTCTGTCTTACCTCGAGGCCGATGCTCCTCTTCCTCTTCGTCCTCCTAACAGGCGTCCTGAGACGTCCTTCCTGTGGTTCTCCTCCCCCTATAAGACCCTCAGGTTCATCGTGTGGCGGCGATTCAAATGGTTAATCATCCTTTTCATCATCCTCTTCCTCATCTTCCTCTTCCTTGGTGTCTTCCTCTACTCCTTCCCGGTGAGTTTCCGTCTGTTTCCCTTGGCAGAAGCAGAGAACAAGCTAAACTAATGCCAAACAGACGTAGAAAATAAAATATGTCCTTAACATATTTTCATCTTTTTTGTCTGTTTTTATTAGAACTATGCTGCCATGAAGATGGTTGGACCGTTTGGACCACCCAAAGCTAATGGTCTATGAAGAAGAAATGTGAGAAATAAGAACAAAAAGTCAAAATTATAATGGGAAAAACATTTTTGAAAGTGAAAATCATGAACCAAAACTCTGTACCTTTATTATATCCCCTACATCACGACCCAACACAGATTTATTTTAGCGTGCGCTAACACTCGGTTCTCTGATGAAACAATTCAGAACATCTGCATGATAAAAAAAACAAACAAAAACATTTTTAATGCATTAAGATGCAAAATCAAGGCAGGCAGTAATCCAAAGATACTTTATTTATCCGAAAGAGAAATTAAATGTTGTTGCAGATGGGGACGCTGTGGTCAGGAAGAATCTCCACTACCAGTCAGTCTTCCAATGCACCTGTAGAAGCCTCTGACTGAAGACTGTTCCATGACATCCTAACAGCTGAATAAACAGGAAGCAGAGGTGATTTTCTACAGTATAACATCCTGAATGACATCGATTGTTTTTTGCTAGCAATGCTAATCCACCTAATTTCCTTTGCTGCTCCGCTTTAAGTAAAGCCGAGCAGAGAGATGCTGGAGTAGGGGATATGATGATGTGATTCTTCTCTCTCTGCCTCCTTTTTCTACTCCTCTTAGATTTGAGGTCAAAGTTCAGGTGTTATTTGAATTTTTGAGATGCTAAACAGCTGCTTTTAGTTGTAAAAACAATACTTTGTTGCTATGGTTACGGATCATAATTGTCCAAAAGTAGAAAAAAGAAGGAAGAGCAAAAGCCTAAACTGTCCAGACTTGAAATGTTTCAACCAAATAAATTTTGAACAAAAGTAAGATGTTGGTTTGTTTTGCTCAGAATCTCGGTGAGGTCACATGATGCGTTCGGGTGTTGTGGGATTTCTTATTAGAAACAAATTAATATCTCCTTTATTAGCATTTTCCTGTTTGCCTTCACTTAATCGTCTTTATTTAATTTAACATTTTTGTTTCTGCCTCTTTTGTCTCTTATTGTTAGTCGCCTTTCTACTCCAGGGGTGTTCAATGTGCGGCCCAGGGCCATTTGTAGCACTTGCTCTGATTTTTTTGTGGCACCCAACTTTTCATTTTTAATCGTCGTAAAGTTATTGACATAATTTGTTTGCAATTAAAAATATTAATTACAATTCAAAGTATTGTTTTTACAACCAAACTTTTAGAAACTTTCACTGAAAAGTTGATTGATCTGAGCATAAATCAGCTCTTATTTAATTTACTAAACTCTTCTAAATATATAGCAAGTATTTTAGAAAAAGTGACCCAAATCCTGGTCTTGAATACATTTGTTCATCTCATCAAAAAATAATTTAAAAACTAAATTTTAATGTAGAAAATTATCAAAATTCTTGCTAATGAATGAATAACATCAATTTCCTACAAAAAAACCTAAACAACCACGCTGCTTTATTCACTTGATTTTAGTAATTTGTATTTCATTATTATTTTATTATGGTAAAATAAACACTAAAAACAGCATGTTTAAGTTATGTTCCGTCTTTGAGCTCAGCTTAAGTAACAGTAATGTAGCCTAGCATAAACCTGTCATTATCCGGCCTCTCGGTCCTCGGGGTTCAGCAGGTTAAGTCTCGGATTTGTTCTTGTTGATCTCAGAGCTTCGGGTTTATTAGTTCAGAGATGAAGCCAGTTGATATGAACTCATAGCATCGCGGTGTGTAGCTCCTACAGCAGCGCCGGTCCAATAAAAACAATCAGAAACGTTTGGATAGTTTAAACATAAAAAAATTCCTAACAAATCTTTCCCAAACTGGATCAAAACAGCCTTTAAATTTACCAAAATGTTCAGAATCAAAAGACTAAAAATAAGCAAAACATCCAGATTTGGGAACGTAGCAGGATGCGTTCAGGCGCAGAAACGGTTTCGTTTGGTTTAGGCAGTGGGGGGGTGAAAACTTTACACTCAGGTTTTACATTAGCTAAGTGGTGGGCACACTTCTGCTAATGCTACTAGCGCAATCCTAATGCCACTGCTAAACACAAAATCTTAATTCATTTTGGTTTAGTTTCTAGAGCAAGGATCTTATTTAACTTGAAATAAGACAAACTAACTCAAAAGTTAATTTTCAGGAACATATAGAGGCTTGTTTTATGTAAATAATTCCTTAATATTAATGAAAAAGTTCTATTGACAGATTATAGCCAAATTCAAGGTCTGCATCCTTGGAAGGATCGGTCTACGTAGACCGGGTCCTACGTGATCCAGGTCTAGCCTCCACCAACTGTCCCCGCCCCCACCTCAGCGTAACTCATGTTGCCTAGCAACCGTAACAGCGTGAAGCAGAGAGCGGCGAAGAAGAAAAAACAACGGAGCTCAAGTTTGTTTATTTGTCGTGCATTACTCCTGATTTCTGTATTATTCTTCACCTTTTATTGTAAAGGCTGTTCCGTAGTAAAAAATAAATCTGTTAGTTTGATTCTAAAATGTTCAAACATGTATTGCACATTTCTACCAGGAATAAATATAAGCAAATTATTCATTTTCAAATACTCTCCAAATCTTGGATAAGCCGTTACAGTTAAATAAAACTAGTATGTTTGAAGGCTTAACTTTAATCAATCAAACCGATTTGCTCAGGAATAAATTAAATACTTTAGTAAACCAAACATTTTACAACTAGATATTACCTGTCTGGATAATATCGGTGTTTAACTTCCACTCATTGGGGAAAGCTAGCGGGAGTTTTTATAACAATGTATCAGGAGTCAGGCGTTCTCCTCCGGTTTACCGAACCTGAAGCTCCCGGCCAGCTGGCAGCTGGCGAGGGGAGCTGGCTGTTAACGCAGCGGGAGCAGACATGTCCGAAAATATCAGAGCAGGTTACGTTTTGGTGAACCGAGCAGATATTTGAGACTTACACACTGACATTCTCGCCTAAAATTGTTGTACAAAATCACAATGTTTTTAGTTGTGTCATTTAAAGTGTAATATAACAAAATTATTTGCCGCTCTTCACCGCTATTGTTGCTCTTCCTGAACGCCCGGTTGGGACCCGCAATGAATTATGGGCCGTGAAGGATACACCGGACCCATCCTTCAAATCTGGGGAAAAGAAGGACGCATTTGGAGGCCGCATGTGAAGGAGTCTTTGAATTCAGACAGGCCTTGTTGCCACGCTATGATGTAATCGGCCTACAAATCCATCCTTCGAAGGATGCAGACCCTGAATTCGGACACAGCTTATTTCACTTTTAACATGGGGAAAATGTCTCGTTATAACTGAAATAATCCGCCAGTGGAACTAGAACTCGGTTGCTAGGTAACGGGCTGGCCTTGGCTGGGGTTGCTAGGTAACGGCACCAATGGAACTAGAACTTTCTCATCAATATTAAGAAATTATTTACTTAAGACAAGCCTCTGTATCTTGCTGAAAAGTTGTTTGTAAGTTAACTTGTCCTATTTCAAGTTTACTAATGCATTTTCACTAGAAACTAAACCAAATTACTTGGTAATATTCTGTGTTTTTGCAGTGCAGAGGTTAGCCCACCACTGTTGAAAGTGCTTTTTATGACAACAGATTTAAATATTTGCAGGGAGTATTTTGTGTTCTTGTCTAGAAACACTAAACATCCTTTTTTATTTAGACAATCCTGCTTCTCACTTTAACTTCTTCAGATGCCTTCAAAAATTTAAACTCAGAGCTGTTGTCTCCTGATTTTCACGGCTGTCAGTGAATGCAACGTGCCTTGAATAACTGATGGAAAAAAGTGACCTTAAGAGTTGGTTTTATTTTGAAAAGTTATGTTAGATTTTGTGTTTCTGCATGAGACAAATCTCTTTGCTGTTGTTGCTGTAAAATATGAAATGATTGAAGGCAAACAGCCAGAATGTATTCTGACATGATGTGTGTCTGACCTGATGTATCTGCAGAGTTGTTTCGTCAATATTATCAATAAAACCGATCAATCTGTTTCCATCCATGAACCTTTGGAACTTTATCTGGATTATTTTGGTTCTTTTTCAGAGATAAAAACGCTGATCTCCAATCTCAGTATAGTAGAATGTTATTTTAAGTACCATTTTTTTATTTAAAAAATATTTTTTACTTACTTTTTTCCTATTTAAAAAGTATTTGAAGTTTACTTCTAAGAGGAAAAAACAATAATAAAAAAACATTCCCTCCAAAAATCACATTAGAAGATTAAAGCAGTGCAACAAAGTCAAATAATATGGGAATATTTCTGTTATCAGAATAAAATTGTGTTGCCAGAATAAAGTTAGAAAAAAATCTGAAATTTAGTGCTTAATCTCAGAATTGCTCTAAAAAACTTTTTCAAAAATCTTTCAACTTTAGGAAATTCAAAAGTCAGAAATTTAATGATTTTTTTCTAGAAAATTTCTAGTTTTTTTTCCTGCATTTTGTTGGAGCAGATTTTTTTTTTTTTTTTTTCCTCCGAAGAGCTTTTTGCGGCGCTAGTGGCTCGTATTTTTTTGGTACAGTAGGCAGACAGGAAGGAGGGTGAGGAGAGGGGGGAAGACATGCGGTAAAGGTCGTCGGGACCGGGAGTCGAACCCGCGACGTCCGCGTCGAGGACTAAGGCCTCCAAACGTGGGGCGTGCTAACCCCCTGCGCCACCACAGCACGCCCCTGTTGGAGCAGATTTTTGACTGAAATTTCCTATTTTTTTCTAGGAAATTACTGAGATTAATCTCAATTTTTGGCGGAAATGTACTCCATTTTCCGTTGGAGGTAAACTATATCACTTGAAAGCAGATTAATTTCTCCAGGTTTTCTGCTGACTTTTTTTTCTGGCACAGTAACTGGTAATTTTGGTCTTACTTTGGCTAAATTACATTTCAGGATGTTCAAAGCAGCAGGTTCTGCACAGTTTAAACTCTTCCACCCGTCATCTTTTGATCCGGTTTAGCAGTAAATTGGTAAGAGGCTGGACGGGTCACCAGGTCAACATGGAGGCCGGTCAGGCTGCGACGTGGTTCGAAGGTAAACTGTTTGGAGATGCTGGTTGCTAGGAAGAAAGTGTTTCGCTACCTGACCTTCATACAAACCTGCAGCGTTGGCTGGAAACCCTTCATGAGGGATTCCTCTCAACCTTAATTATTACTCTGTCTTCCTTCCAGCCCACAACCTCACTGTTTCCCCCCCATTGTTGTCTTTTTCATGGTCAGTCCTCAGGGTGCCGTTAGGGTGACCCTGAACTACCGGTGAACCTCTGACCGCAGGTTGTGTTTGCAGTTTGGGTGGCCTGTTTTCACTCCACCGTCTCTTTCATTTTCCAAGACCTTCAGCCTTTTTTCCTCCTTCCTGACTCCATTCGACCTTCTGTTTCACCGCTCAGTTGATTCTGTAGTGGTTTTTTTCAGCCTTATTGAAATTGGTTTATTTTGTAAAACTGTCCCATGATTGCAAACCAGATGTCACTACTGGCAGAAACGACAGGAAGTGGTAGGAGGATTTTTTTTTTTTTCGACAATGGCAGCATTTCAATTGCAAATGTTCGCAAGAAGTAATGGAGATTAGCTGCGCTACCCCTGAAGCGCTAGTCATAAACATTAGCCCCGCTAACACTAAAGCTGTACATGTATACAGTATTAAATGGAAGCTAATGCTAAAGTGCTAAATTCAACAATATGTCATTTCCATTATAAATTTGCTCACAATGCTGTCAGTATTCCGCTAATGTTGAAAAAACACAATTTGCAGTGTTTCCATTTAATATTAAATGCAATTAAAATCAAACGTGAATAAATTTGTTCAGTAATAATATAAAAAAAGAATTCAACAACAATCCTGTGACTTTTGTGTGAAGTGAAAAAAGTGTTTCCAATGCAGTTTTGAGAAATAAACCAATTTTGATACCAGGTTATAAAGCTACCTGGTAAAACACCGGTAAAACACCGCTAAAACATTTTTTTCTAAATTAGCATGTTTCTATTAAGCAAATGTACTTTTTGTCACTTCAATTTTTGCAATTCTGTGGTCAATGGAACCGTAGCAACCCTGGCTTTCTTTATTACACCCACACATAACAGAAAAAATGTCAGGTCATTCATTATCAGCCAAGACATTCATTGGATTAACTGTTAGCGTGAAAATCACAGTAATCTTGATGATTTTTCACAGGACATATATTTCCATTAAATTGTGCTAAAAAAAAAAAAAAAAGAATTTAAAGGAAATTGTGAAACTATCGGGTTCTTGGTATACCTGGGTGATGAACCGAAAATTAACCACACCAAAATTTATGACGATGACCACCGCCATTTAGCCCATGTCAGTACTTTAGGAATTAAAAACATGAAAAGATGCTGTATTTATTGGCTGTCTAGGTACTCTATGCTCATGTCCCTTTAAGACGCTACAGTACGTCTTTAAAGTCTATAGTCACGTGACTCCGCTCCGTCCAATCTGTAGTAAGAAGTGAAAGAGACGACGAGTTAGAGAAAATGGAGGACATTTCAAACGTTGAAGCGGCGGCGTTAAAGTTGATCGAGGTAAGACTGTTTGGTTGTCATGGCGCTCGTCTGGTGGCTGTTACGTAACATGAGTTTTTAATTTAAAAGCAAGCTTATTTAATTTTCGACTTTTCATACTAACGAATTTCTATGTTTTGGTGGAAATTTACGCATACGTTTTGTTGCACACTCGAACAAAAGGGATGTCGAGACATGCGGTTGTTGTAAATTTTCTTTACTTTCCTTTTTTTTCTTGAAACACGAACAACATCCATAATCCAACGTGCGTCACACTCAGGCTGCTATCTACTACTCGGCTTCTTCAACACCGCAAGCACTTAGGACCCAAGGCTGCCCTACGCGCCTGTTCAAAAGTGATGCTTTTCTAAACTCCTTTCACTCTCAGCCAGAATAGTTATCAACATCTATATGAGTGTACAGCTTCACATGGACAATGAATCGCAGTGCTTTTAAATAACAAAACAAAGCAAAATATTCATAGGAACAAGAATAGAATCATGTTAATGGAAGGGGGGTCCTTGATCTAAAGTCCCCAGCAACTGGTCCCCCACAGTTTTTTGTTGTTTTTGGTTGGTTGTTTGTTGTTGTTTTTTCGATCCATAATGGCCCCTCAGATTTTTGCAGTTCATGTGCATGAAAACTTTTCTGAAACTGTCCTGTGTGTACAATATTATTTTTTTAAAACTATGTGTATAAGGATATTTGTTTTTATAAAGACCCTGGAACAACTTGATGTCTTTTCTGGTTTGCTAATATAAAAAAATGATAGAAGATAGAAAATAAGTGTGTGAAGTCATTTGTAATCAGGCATAACCAAAATGTTGGGTTCTGGCAAACTGCAGGTCAAAAACATTTTTCCCAGGTTACATAAGATTCCATTTTAGTTATTCTCAAAAAATAATAATTTAGAGAGATTATTGTGAAATTGGATGTGTCTTCTGGTCCAGCGTTGTTGGATCTCCTGCGTCTGCGTCTCCCGACCCCTTTTTCATCCTGTAGCTTAATCTCTTTGCTATGCTATCAAGTAATATCATAAAGTGGAGTTTATTGAAGAAATATTTTGTTTTATAGGTGTGTCTTAAGAGGAGCTTTGAACATGCTGAGGTCAGAGTTCACCTCATTCACCAGACACACAATGGAAAATGGCTGGAGGGGAAGCTTGCTAACAGGTTTCCAGTTGTTTCATTATCGCCTCTGAGATGAAGCCCACAACTTCAAACACGTGTTGGCAGTAAAACCGTAGTAGCCCCATCTGTAGCTGAGATCAGGGCTTTCACACCGTCAGGTCATGATCTCACCTTGCAAACTTTCTCACAAACATGTGCTGAGAGATATGATATCAGCTCGCAAATACTTAAAAGTGTGCAGATGTGCATTAACGACTCGCACTGACACCTCTGGGGGCGTCCAGAGGGCAGATTCCTGCCTCGATGCCGAGGTTAGTAATTCAGCTTACAACCTCAATTAATAAGATTTTTGGCTCAATTGCAGTAAACAATATTTTAATGATTATTGGAAGTAACAAAAATTTACTGGACGATAAATTGTCCCAGGCGTTATTGCGATAAATGACAATATTGTTGTTTGGAGACCATTTTCATGTAATACATAATAACGCAGAAACACATTCTCAGATATCAATAAACTTTAAATTCTCAGGAACATTTTTTACCTTTATTTTCTCCACCATTTGTTCCATTGAAGCATCAACAAATATTAATAAATTTGAAAATATGATTAAATGCACTTACAGTGAGCAGTTTAGTGATACAATTCACACCTCTATTTGAGTGGTGTCCTAAATAATAATTTCATTTACCTGAAATGAATGGCTGTGAAAAAGAAATATTTCCTGTTGTCACGTTTATCATTACCATAATAGCACCACAAAATATTGTGATAAAACTTTAACTGCCCACCTTTACCCAGATGTTTTTTGTCAATAAGTTCATGTTTTTACGCGTTTTGAAATTAGCCGTTTCAAAAACTTTCCACAATGTTGAGCCACCTTCAACTGGCACTGCGCTGTTACCTAGCAATCCCAGCAGAGCTCTGCCCATTACCTAGCAATCCCAGCAGAGCTCTGCCCGTTACCTAGCAACCCCAGCGGAACTCGAGCACTATCTCATTATCTAGGAATGATTTAGTGTAAAAAATGCATTGAATACGTTTCGTATTGCCCATAGACCTGTCGTAACCTGTTAAAAGAAGCACATTTAACGCTGAAACAAGCTTGTTCAGGTTTTATAACTCTGAGGCATCAGTTTGCCTGTTTGCCAAACACTTTCTCTTTGCAGCTGACGGCAAGCCAACCTGTTCTGCAGGCTATTTCAGATAAAAGCATGGTGTTTGTTTACTTATTAGGACTCCCATTAGTTTCCACCAAATTGGTTACTAATCCTCTTGGGGTCCGAGTACAAAAATACTCCTTTATACACAAGATTAGTCACATTTTGTATGTGGTGGTACATGTAATGGGAAGAGTCATGTAAGGTTAGCTTTCCTTTGTTTCTGTAAAATTAATTCCTGAATCGTTTGACAAAATTATGTTTTTTATGCTAGTTTTATGCCACAAAACCCATTATCTACCTGAACTAAATGAATGCATTGGGGTAAATACAAACTGCAGTTTTATATGTTTTCCAACTGCAGAGATTATTGCTATGTAACCAGTGACCCCAGTTAAAATGGATGTTTTTAAACTTTATCTGTCATGCGTGTGTTTGAGCGGTTAGGTGTTACCGTCAGGCTAAATTGGCCTTTGCTGTTGTTCACTTTCTGTCGGTTGTAAACTCATTTTTACACACCAGGCTCCTCTCATTAGCCGCTGTGTTAACTAGCTCTGAGGAATGCAGTTTGAGCAGCTCAGTGGAAAAAGCTGTATAATTTAACAAGATGCTGATCACCAAATTGTTTGGGGGGTTTCGTCACCGTGAATTAGTGGGCTGGGATGTTTTAACAGACCTCAGGTGGGGAAAGAGGGTGGTCTGCTACCTTCCCAATCCTGCGGTTCATCTCTGAAACCTTTGGATCTGATCGTTTTGATGAGGATAAGTGGAAACGTTTGAAGTGGTGACATTAAGAAAGGCACTTTGGGGTCTTTAGCTTGACATTATTCTTGGGAGTTGTTCTGAAAACCTCAAAGCTTGATGTTAAATTCCCTCAAAAATTCAGGAGAAAACATCCTTTTTCAATGGTTCTGGTTCTGCTCTAAGGTAAAAAATCAGATCAGGTGTCTCAGAGTAAAACCTGATTTTAAATTTGGTCTGATAGTGATGGCATTCTCTTTGAAGGAAGTACCAAGAATGCTGTGTTTCCATTTACTTAAGACTCTCTTATTTAGTTCGGTTTAACTTGACAGCCACTTGTTTCAAATGAAGAGTGTCATTACAACCCCTGGTTTATACATGCAGTATCAGTCGTCACAAATGATTAAGATTCTAAGATAATTACTACAAAATATTATATTTACCAGCTAAAAAGTAACATTTCAAGACATGCACGACTAGTTGAAGATGTTGGCCTAAATATATTGGAATTTTTCTATTGATAGTAGACCTATTATGTAAAAATTCACATGTTGGATGTTTTTAATCTTCCTTTTGGGTCTTGGCTGCTTCTGAAAAACAATAAGTTTATGTCTTTTGGAGTCTGGAAAAGGAGCTGTTTCAAAAACCTCCCATTTGTTGAGTCACATTCCATAGGCCGTTACTTGGCAACCCCAGCCGCGTCCAACCCGTTACCTAGCAACCTCAATTTAGCTCCAATACGTTTGATCAGCTGGTTTTACCACTGTACAATGGCTGCTGGAAAAAACAAGTGTTTTGTTATTGACTTACCATCCAGAAACGACTGAATGCATTCATGTTGGTTGTGGAGGAAGCTCCGCGTTTGCTTTTCAAAGATGTATGGTTGTAAATTTGTGTAAATGTTAAGTTGGGGTGCATAGCCAGCAGCTTTTATTGATTTAAAGTGACAAGAGGAAGCATAATAGTTTCAACACAAACAATGATTTTGTGTTTTTTTTGTTTTTGTTTTTTTTTCTCAAGTGCCTTGAAACATTTGTTGTGAATTGACACCTTATAAAAAAACTGAACTGCATTGAAACTAATTTTCATTTTGGTCACTATAAAAAGTCTGAATGTTGTGCCAGAATGTATTGATAAAAACTGTTAAAATATAAATAAATAGCAGTCAGGGGGCTATTTAGTGACTGTTTTGTGGCTTTTTGTGATCAAAATCACATACTTTGTAATGCTAATTTAGAAATATTTGTAAGGAATTTTTATAATATTTGAACTAATGTATGATGTTAAATGTGACTTTCAGCTGTCACTTAAACTCAATGTTTTTGACCAAGTTTGAGAAAATATGTGTAAAATCATAAAATATGTTGGGATCTGTTGATTTAGTGTGAATTTTGAGGATTTGTAAGAAAAACTGGAGTGATTTATTGATTTAAATTGGAGTCTGGAGGGCCACATAGAAAGCTACTGCGGGCCAGATTTGGCCCTCGGGCCTTAAGTTTGACACGTGTCCTAGAGAGTCTGTTTAAAGTAAATTACAAAGAAATACTTCAGTTTAGATAGATTTTTCTTTTTGGTGAAATTTGACATTTTATTTTTTTAAAAAAAAGTTTTTTTCTGTTAGGTTGTCCTGCAGTTGCATCATTTTCTGCTGGTTCCCTCTCTAAAGTGCAGGCTCATGGGGATAACTCAAAGGTCTGAGACAAGAACAATGAAGAACGTAAATGGCTACAAATATCCGAGTCCTTGAAGAAGACTCAGGAAATGCCTGCAAAGTTTTCCTGTAATTACCAGAGATCCCATTTTTTAAAGCATCCTTCTGTATTTCTGCGCCGGCGTTGTCTCCGGTCCGGTCCGGTCTGGCAGCGAGTCGGAGCGAGAGGTCAGCCATCCAGCCCAGAGTTACGACCTCTGGCCGGCGCTGGTGAGGAAGAGGAGCGTGAGAGCCCAGTGACGGAGCTCCAGGCTTATTCTGAAGGGACTTTTAAAGGAAACGGCTCTGGGTCCGTGACGAACAGCCGGCCCGAAGGTCAACCTTCAAGGTTTCCTTTGAAGGATGTCGGTTCATTCACCTAAACGCCAGGGAGGGGCTCCTGACGTCCGACGAGTCACCGCGGCCTGTTTCCTGTGTGTGGCAGGATGCTATTCTGACCACGAAGAGCCAAATTTAAACTGGCCTGACTGGTTGTGTTGGGCGTTTGAGGTCTTTACCTTCGCTCGGTGTGGGAGCCGTAACCGTGTCCTGTTTCACACCGCCGCTGAAACAATGCCCATCTTTGTTCGGCCCATTGTTGCTCCACAGGTTGTGTGTGTGCGCGTGCGTGTGTGTGTGTGTGACTCCTCTCGCAGGCCTGGGTTTTTTACTAAAGCCGTGGGACTCTGTAATTACAAATTAGCATCAGCATTAGTACGATCCCAGGCTGTTAAAGCTGGAGTAGCTCGTGAAAAGCTGCGTTTAACCACCTCAGAGGCGGCTGGTAAAAGCAACGATGACGGGAAATGAAACGTGTTTGTGCAGATCCTCAGGATGACGCTGCTGCTGCTGTTCTCTGCCCTGAATCTCCGTGACCAATTGACATTATTTATGCGCATGTTTCTGCCCGTATTTATTTATGTCTCTGCCACATTTAAACACGTTTAACCCACCCTGCCTTTCTCGTATAACTGAATTTATTTGTCTCAGTGTGTGTTTGTTGTGCTTTGTGGTGGTCACAGTTGCACAATGTCCCTCTGTGTGTTTGTGAGCAACAATAGATAGTAAAGTTAGTTTCGTACTGTGATGATTGCTCTATAAATCTAAGGGCAAACGAAGCTTTCTTTTCACTGAGGCTCATTGTTTATTGTCCCGTTTAAGTGTTGCGCTGGCTGGTTGCAGGAGACTTTATCACTGCTGCGTCCTCCTCTGTGTTAAAGTGGCACAACAAGCTCCACTGTGAGTTTATATCCTGAGGAAATTGCTGCACAATGCAAAGGTATTCATTTTGCACATTTTCTCACCTTAAAACCTCAAACTTTACTGTTTTTATTTTTTATTGGGATTTTATCAGGAGGTAGAGGATATATGAATCCCTAAAGTCAAGTCAAATTTATTAGTGCAGCACATTTCAACAACAAGGCAGTTAAAAGTGCTTTAAATGAGAACAACACAACAATAATACAGTCACCAATTATGAAACATGCGATAAATATTACATTTTGTGAAACATCATCAATAAGCATCAAATATGTTGGTCAATGTTCCATTTATTATGAATCAAGGCAACTGTAAACAAGTGGGTTTTTAGTCTTGATTTAAAGAAACTCAGTTTTTCGGCTGAATTTGCCATTTTCTGGCGGTTTGTTCCAGATTTGTGGTGCATAGAAGCTGAATGCTGCTTCTCCATGTTTGACCTGAGAGGTCTGGAACGTTGTTATGACAACAACAAATCTTTAATGTATTGTGGTGCTAAACCGTTCAGTGATTCATAAACTAACAATATTTTAAAGTCCATTCTCTGAGCTGCAGAGACTGTCTTATTGATTTTTAGGCAGATCTGTTCCAGTAAAGATAAACACATAGGTGAGTTTGTCTAGATCTTGTGGAGACATTAGTCCGCTAGTCCTGTCCTGTGATAGAAGGCTGACTTTGTAACTGTCTTTATGTTGCTCTGAAGGTTCAGGTCAGAGTTCATCACTACACCCAGATTTCCAGCTGGGCGTTGACTCTAGATCGTTCCTCTTGAGGTCCAAATATAATAACTTCAGTTTTGTTTCTATTCAGGTGGAGAAAGTTATGACACATCTCTCTGTTCAGTGATTGGATGGGTTCTGAGTCACCTGGTGACATCGTAATGTGGAGCTCTGTATCATCTGCGTAGTTACGGTAGCTAATCTTATTTCCTACTATGACTTGAGCTAGTGGGAGCATATAGATATTAAATTGCATGGGGTCCCAGGAGTGAACTTTAGGGTATCCCACATGGGACTTTTGTTCGCTTCGATGAAAAGTTAATTATTGAAACAAAGAAATCCCTGTTCTTCAGATAAAATCCAAACCAATTGAATTCTGGACCAACAAGACCTATCCAACTCTCCAGTCGTTTCAGTAATATGTCCTGATCAACAGGATCAAAAGCTGCGCAGGGGTCCAACAGAACCAGCTCTGTGGTTTTTCCTACAGAGGTGTGTAGGTTTGCACTGCTGCATCTGCGCTAAGTGCAATATGACGGCGACAAGGCGTTGAGCAGCGCTGCGCCACATGCTGACTAACTGCAGCTATAACACCTAAACTAAGTATTTGCATCAGGCTTTCTTCAGGTTGAAGAAAACTTCATTGACGTTCTTCGTTTATTGTTTTCTTACATTTATGTGAGGGAATTGGTGAACAGTAGGACTCGAGTCTCAGTTAGGCAGAACTATTCTTCGTTTTTTAGAAACACTGCACTGTAGGGCCAGGATAATACACCAGTATGTTATCCCTACTGAAATCTTCCTTCAAGTTTGAAGGTCTTCTGATCTATGATTCAACATCTGGAGAGCACAGTGGTTGTAGTACAGACCAGAAGACCTCACCAAGGCCCTACAAAGACTGTTTCCTTGACATTGCGCGGCACTCTTCAGTGAGAAGCTGCTCTTAACCTCCGTACATGAAATCAGACATTTAGGCCACCCTGCTCTTTATATCCCCTTCAGATACCTTTGGGGCCTACAGTACTAAATGTTTCCAGATACTTCACCAGCCTGTACTGATGCTGGATTCCAGTTTCCAAGGACCACCGGCTGGTGCACTTTCAGCCCATCATTGCACATATTTGATTTAGGGCTGCTCCAAAAACGCCGCATGAGATTGTGGTTTCACCTCAGGACCGAAACGGGAGAGACGAACATCGGCTTTGAGTTTACATCCCCTCACGGTGTGGTTCGGTCTGCTGTTTGGTGTCCTGAAACAACCTGCAGATTGAAATCAGCATGACTCTAGCTCTAACTGTATTTTGTTTCTGTACTCCGAGGCCAAACCCTTCAACTTATGAATCTTGTTGTATTTTCTCCCTGTTTTGTGTAATTCCCAAAGCCGGAGCTTAAAGCGGCGATAATAAAAGCTAAATCAGCGCAGACTAAACATTTGGTTTTTGTGGCTGCCTCAGAATGGACAATCAACCGGGCAGGACGCCGGCCAGCCTCATGATGCAATTTCCTGTTGGGGTAAATCCTTTTATTTGAGTGTAACTTGGAGTCTAATGCCAAACTGTACGAGCTCCACGGCCTCATATCCGTTTGCTCACCTCTGTGAATGGGAGCAGGAAAAAAAACAGGGTTCAGACGTCAGAGAGGAAATAGCCAGCAACTTTATTCCAATATGATTTTATTGCTGCGATTATTAGATTTCATGAAATAAATCCATTTTAAGCACCCTGTTTCACTTCTTGCACTCGCTCGCTTTAATGTTTTCTGCATCTGGGTGTGTGTTTCTGCCTCTTAGCGCACACGTTCAAAGGCGTCCGCCACAATAGAGCTATACATTAACGCTAATTCTGTTCCACAGCGCCGCTTGGTTCCCATTTAGCGTTGAAGCGGGTCCACCTTCAGATCCACTCTGATCTGCTGACCCACTTTAAGTGTGTGTTTGGGTTTGACAGGAGAGTACTAACTCCTATTTTCCATATAGTCGGTGTGGTTACTCCATCATGTTTCCACTTTTATTCATGTATTTAAACAATGTTGAACTGTCTGCTTGTTCTAGTGGCTCATTCATTTCGAAAACAAATGTGGTTCTTATCATGTAAAACTATTCATCAAAATGTTATTTTCAGTATTTTTTTAGTGTTTGTCTTCAACTTTGACCGAGTTCGTTGTTGACTTCACAACATACACACTAAGGCTCACTGGATTTATTCTCACTGTATTTAACAGAAATCTACATAATTAATACACATAACTAATGCCACCTTTAACACAATTATCAGTGAATATTCATATATTTTTAGTAAATGGAAGAGAACACACACACACACACACACAAATTTAACACAGAATTAGCAACTGAAATGTTGCCAAACAAACTAACTACAGAGCAATGGTTCCCAGTGAAAAGTTAACAGTTGTAAAATTAAACAGCTAAAATGTACAACAATATTTATGATTAGTTTAAAAAAAAAATTGGGAAAATTAAACATGAAACACTATATATATGGTAATTAAATTAGTCAAATTAAAAAATAATCCAGTCAACTCCAGGGGGAGGGGCTGACAGGTGCTGAACAGTTGCTATGGTAACCACCAACTGTCAAGAGCGGTGACACTTGGTAAGTTACGTAGCAATAAATGTCGGGGGAAAATAACTTTTTGACTAAACAAAATGAATTTGAAGACTAAATAAACAAGTTTTGACAAACTTCACATATATAATAATGTTGAAATAAAACCCCATTACAAATGTACATTGATTTTTCGGCTATTTTAAAAAAAAATCACACTCTTTCAAGTTCAAAACTATAACTTACAATTAACTTATAAGATGGGAAACATGTCTTGTTAGAAGTTAAATAATCTGTACTTTTTCTTCAATATTAAGGAATTATTTACTTAAAACAAGATTCTGTAGCAGTTTTGTCATATTTCAAGTGTAGTAAGATATTTTGACGAGAAACTAGACCACAAATACTTGTTAAGATTTTGTGTTTTTTTTGCAGTGTATAGTATTTTTCCACCATTCAGACAGTTTTCACCCACAAACATTGAGATGCCAGAAGGAAAATCTCACAAAACGTCTCAATAAAAAGTGAGTTCAGAGTAAACAAACATGGCCAACGAGGACGAAGCAGTGGCGAAGGTTTGTGAACTGTAAAAGCAACATAAAGTCGTCTGTTCTGGACTTACTGATGCGCCATGACAGTTGTTTTGTCTTTTGGATTCTTCTCAGTGTTTCTGTCACCTCGTTTTTTTATTGGCTAAACGTTGCATTAAACAGACTGTGTTCTCGTTTGTCCTCGGGGAATGCCTCACATGCTGCGCTATCGGGCCAAGACAATGAATATCCCAAATTTTAGTGGTTTGAGTAGACCAGATCACTCTAAACATACCACATATCAGGAGTATCTCTTAAGATTATCTTCAAAGCCATCACGGCTTAATTTTCCTTAAGACTTTCAGAAGAGGGAAATCAGGACATATTTGGCATAACTGTCTTACCGTGTGAACCAGGCATTAAGTATGAATAGAGTTGGATGATATGGTTGAAAAAACGTATCACAATATAAGCATTTTATATCAATATTGATAACTATTTTTTTGTCTTAAATAACTCAAGTATTGTCAAACTGGTGGCTTGATCTTTCATGTTTATCCACAGTTTTCACTCCATTTTTATTTTTAAGCAGTCATAAGTCACTGTGCCAAAACTTGAAACTGCTGCTGCGCCAATTCCTCAGAAGGTCATTACTAGGTAACCAAAGTTTGGGGGAACCTGAAACTGCTTATTACCCAGGGTGTTGTCGCTAGGTAACCAAAGCACTCTTTGGTTACCTAGCAACAACATTCTGAGTCAGTTAGTCGATTCCTCCAACCTAGCTTAGCTAGCCTTGAGATGTTGAGCGGCTAAGCCCTTTCCTCTACCTACATCTTCCAGAATGCTGTGCGGTTCTAGATCAGAGTTATTGAAGTGATTGAAAATTCTATCAGATATATTATCTATTGTTATTGACCACGTGTCTATTATGATATACAGTATATTGTTATTGATGTATTTTCCCGCCGTAGGAATGAATTGAGTTTAGGGTAAAGGTCAGGGTTACCTTTAGGGTAAAGGTCAGGGTAAAGGTCAGGGTAGAAACGAATGAAACATGAATGGACGTCAATGCAAAGCCCTTGTGGAGGTAGAAAGACATAATGTAGGCGTGTGTGTGTGCGTGTGTGTGTGTGTAACACATGTGGCACCAACACACAGCCATGTTGGTTCCCATGCCTTATTAATTTTAGGTTTTATGGAGTGTAATCCTGCAGCCAGTGGTGCGGTACAGGTATGCAGGTCTGTGTCAGTGGGTGCCGTTACCGCTAACGAAGGTGACCAAACACGCCCACACACACTCTGGCCGCCTGCTGTTTTAGGAGTCTTTGGTTTGTAGGAGCAGACCGAGGCGTCTCACTGGTCCCTGGCAGTCGGCCAGCAGCCAATCACGGAGCTTTGCCAATTAGAACTCAACGTACGGCAGGCAGAACATTTTAAAAGGCTGCTTCGTGTGTGTACAATATGTAATACTGCCATTGTAAAGTGTGTGTTTTCAGAGCTTGTTTGTTGTCATTTTATGTGGTTATGAGCGTGTGCTGACTGTACTCATGGCAGTCGCCCAACTGGACATTTACCCATTAAGATAACAACCCTGCTGCACTGCCAAAACTATTAAAGAGCAGTTCTAAGGTGGATGTGGGTGTTTTCTACGTGTGGCTTTTATAATAGTCCCAGTGGTTGATTTATCACTACCCCCCTGGTAGTGTGTGTTTTTATAGTGGCTCTAATAACTAATAAGAGGTTCCCAATACTGCAGTTGAAATTAATCTGACCATTCCAACCACAAGCTGTCTTTTCTTTTTTCAGCTTTTTGTCCTGGTTGATTATATTCCCTTTCATCATGCCAGCAGTTGTTTTTAATTTGGTTCTATTTCTAAAAGTTCATTTTCAGGGCAAACTTACTTTTTCTTTTTTTTAAGCAAGCAAAGCAACAATGGTAACTTATCTTAAAATATGTTCTGTCAGATTTTACTTTACATTTTGATTTTTCCTCACCATGATTGAGCATTTGTTTCAATCGACAATGAGACCTCACAAGTCAGAGCAAATCAAGATGAGTGAACCTTTTAAATAGCTTGGTAACACTTTACCAATAATCATTTCAATACGTTTTTTCCTTTATTGAAATGAAACAATACACCGGTTTAAATAATGTACGTGAAAGTTTGTTTTTTTAAAGTTAATTTTGACTTTTATTCCGCTAAACTAGGCGTTTTACCTTTCTATTTATATGCTCCTTATTAGCTAGCTAGCTGTGTAGCTAGCTTCCTCTGTAGTCACATAGCTAGCGAGCTGTATACTAACCTAGCTAGGTGAATACTGCTAATTTGTTTCCAAAGCAACGGCCCGACGCTGGGAACTCAAGTTAAACACAACTTGCAACATTGTTACAAGTCTTTTGCTGTAAACTACTGTTAGCACGACAAGACAACAAAATACATTTCTCTACATTTTATGACTTCAACCATTAAAAAAACATGTTTACAAATAGATATTGTACACTGCTGTGTTCGTCAGTGGTTTAATCAAAAACAGTGACGAACTCCAGTACTAATATTAACTAGTACCAGAAACTTTCAGTAGATTATTGACGCAGCCAGCAGCCATGTTGGATTGGAGTCGCTGCAGCGGCTACGACCTTCCAAGTCTGAATTCCTACGTCATGTGATTATCTTGTTGCTTTTCCAACTGGGAACTCAGAAAAATTGTACTAAATTTTGCCGTATATATATTTTTTAAGCTAATAAGGTACATAGTTAACCTTCTAAGCTAATAGTTTACATATCTGACTTGTTTTTGTTTAGTTTTGGCTCAGAGCAGTGCCTGAAGTGGGGGGGAAATGTGCCGGTACTCAAAAATATCGCACATATTTCTGTCCTAATTTTTATCTAGATCGACATATATATATATATATATAAATAATTTTATTGTACAGAACAAGAACAAAAGAACAAAGCCAAATTCAAAGTGGAGCCACTTTTATTAAAGTGCTGGCTTTAAAGCAGAATATTACCAAAGTAATTGATTTTTTTTTTACAGTTATCACAATATTTTCTTTTTCTTTTATGTAAGTTTAGACACCACCACCCAGAGAATCCCTTTGTAACTTTTCATTGCTTCTCTTTATTTGTCCACTGTAATGTAATGTTTGTTTATTGTGTATACCTGAAATGTTGAAGCACCGCGAATCCTGAGGTGTAAAAAAATGTAAATCCAATACATTTTAAATGTTACAGCTCTGAATAGCAAATTATATACATCAACTGACCAATAAAACCGTTTTTATTTAATATTTTTTTTGTTTTTCAGAGACTGACTGTGAATATATGTTCTAGTCTATTACCAAGCAGATGTATACAGACGTGTAGTTTAGCATGTCTGCTGTTCTTTTCTCTTATTTGACAGGTTTTTCTTGTCGAACCATCAATGAATAGAGGCTACTCGGGCCAAAAGAAAATTTAAAAACAGAAGCTAATGGATACTTTCATTCGTACTTAGTGTTAAGTGTTGAATTAATTGCATTACTTTGCAGAGCCACTCTGGTAACCACAATATAAATACAGAGCAAATTGCCCAGCATAAAGCACGGTCCATTCTCTAATTGTTACAGATTCTTTCTAGATGCGATCACATATTTTATTGCTTTCAAATGGTGATTTAATGAGGATTAATACATTTTTTTTTCTTGTTTTCTTGTTCTTTTGCTCTCCCAGTTGTTCACGTCTGCCAAAAACTCTCCAAAAGCAGACGCACGTAAAGTATAAATCACTAAAAATGTAATATCCATACATATAATTGATTTTAAACCTGAGTCAAGAAACTGAAAAGAAAATCTTCTACACACACACAAGCACACACGCCTACTGACTGTTTAAGAGCATTTATATAAAAAGGGAGGAAAGAATAAATAAAACTATTCAGTAGCTGGAAAGCAGTCAAGTCCTTAGTTTGAGAGCTCCACATAGACACGTTCAATCCTTCGTACAAACTTGACTCACCAGCACCAACACAAACAAAAGGGCAGAACAAAACTCATCGGAGTAAAAATACAGCACAGACTGCCAAGGCTATGGTCCTCCCTTTTTACAAAAATAAATCCTAGCGAAGAGTATGAACGATGCGTGTGCATGTTGACACACTCGTGGGCGGCCGTCTAAGTGCTGCCTTTGTTTTCCATCCCACTTAAAAAGGTCAGACCCCAAGGGAGTCATTATATCACCCCCTGATATTAATGCCTATGAGCCGAGAAGATTACGCGTGTGTCAGCAATAATTTTCTCCTAATGGAACTTGTCTGAGAAGTGTAGATTGTAATTTTTGACAAAGTGTTGGTTTTTGCACGTTTACATGCTAAGTTTGGGGGTAATTGAAGGGCTTAGAGCGGCCCGGGTGAGGTACTGCAGAGTTTGTCCGGAGCTCTAAGTGTGTTTGTTCAGTTATTTCATTGAAAAATATTTAGCATGGTAATGACTTGATGCCCTTTTGACAAAGTTAAGCAACCGTATTTAAGGAATTTCTCTTTTAATATGGGGCTGAGAAGAAAGGGCAGATTTTTGTCGTTTTGAAAGTATGATGTCATAGAGTAGTTGGACGGAGCGGGAATTGAACCGGCAACCAAAACAAACAGAACCCTCGCCACAATCATCCCAAGTACGACTCAGAGGTCAAGCTAACAGCTAACTGGTATCTGGAGTCAAGCTACCTGCTGCTTCTGCTCAGGTTTACAGGTACTTGTAGTTTGTTGGAGTTGTTTTTAAATCGAAAGTGCAAAGTAAATTTGTTGTTAACCTTTTAGTTGAAAGATTGACTGAACCTATTTGCTGCACAGTATTCACAGATTTTGGGGTGGTAGCGTATGGGTAGCACAAACCACACACGGAGGCCTTAGTCTTCGATGCAGACGTCATAGGTTCGATTCCCGGACTGACGACCTTTGCTGCATGTCTTCCCCTTTCTCTTTACCCATTTTTCTGTCTGACTACTTTCAAATAAAGACCACTAGAGCCAACAATAATAAAAAAAAGTTTAAAAATAAAAAAATATTCAGATTTTTCCATAGATCATATCTAAAAGATGAGAAAGATGCAGCTTGAGGAGCTGAAATACACAATGACGTTTTACATGATACATAATTAGCTTTTTTATTTTTTCAGGACAATCCTGGTGGAAATTGGCTGGTTAACTTATATTTAATTATCTTGAACTTGTCTTCAAAATATGTTAGCAAATCTATGATTAGCTACTAGCTTGTCTTTAATTATCTTTACCTTGCCATCTTATGTCAACATATCTATGAGTAGATGTTAATTAGCATGTAATTAGCTTTAACTTGCCTTTTTTTAGCATATTTATTATTAGCTATTAGCTAGAATTTAAGTAGCCTTAACTTGCCTTCTTATGTCAGCATAACTGTGGTTATCTATTAACTTGACTTTAATTAGCTTTACCTAATATCTATGACTGGCTGTTAGCTTGTCTTCAACTAGCTTTAACATGTGTACTTATGTTAGCATGTCTAATATTTGCTGTTAGCTTGTCTTTAATTAGCTTGACTTGTCTTTTTATGTGAACATATTTGACTAGCTGTTAGCTTTTCTTCAACTAGGTTTAACATGCATTTTTATGTTAGCATGCCTATCAGTGGCTATTAGCTTGTCTTTAATTGGCTTCTAACTTGTCTGATCATCTGCTAGTTTGTCTTCAGTTACTTTTCCATTAGCTTTAAATTGTATTCTTAGCGACTCATAACCTTTACACATAAACCAAAAACAAACCAAATAAACTGTTTTAACATGAAGTATTACACTTTTACTTTTTAGTATCAAACGGTTCAACGTCACAATCCAAAAACATGACGCATGTCTGAAACACAATGATATTCTGGCATTTATCAATCTTTTTCTCCACTGAAAATACATTTTCTAAATTTAACACAGCTTTAAGTATCACTTACAATCAGCATGGATAAATGAGAGGAATTCCTGCTGACATTCTCACTTTATGAACGTTTTCTCCAGTCTCAATATTTGGCTAGTCACATGGGTCAAACCTAAAAGCTTTGGGGTAGGAGACAGTGGTTCTAACAGCCAGGTGAAACCACTTCTTCAGGCGATGTAAATGAAGGAGCAAGCAGGGTTTTCATTATAGTTTAAGAGTCGCCCCTGTTATGTTTTTACAGGCTAGTACGCTACAATATAACCTTTCTCTGCAGTCGGTGAATGGGAGCCATATGGAAAACACTGTACTGTACCTAAGCTGTGATTTTAGTAACAGGCAGGGTATTGTACTGAAGCGATGGAGACGGGGAAAAAGCAACAGACACGGAAATGAGTGGAAGGACTATAGAACAAAGTGGATCATTGCAGAACGCAGTACAGTTGTCATAATAAGCTTAAAATATGCTTCATTAAAAATACTTTTTGATTTAGCTGCAGTTGGACACTTGTCCTGTTTTACCTAAAACTGTCTTTTCTTTTTTCTTGCTGGCAAGAAATAGTTCAAATGAGTGACGACATTGTCCTGTTGGAAAGGAAACCTACATCCCAGTCTTAAATGGTTTTCAGCCTCTAAGAGGAGATACAAATACAATTATTTTGTTTCGCAGTAGAGTGAAATGTGACCGTTGTGATTGACAGAAAGCAAAGAAGAATGACAAACACTAGCATAAAATGTAGGGAATAGAAAAACCACAGAGCTTTTTATATTCATGTTTCAGTCGAACATGGTTTAAATTTTTAAACATGTTCTTGATTTCACAAATAAACCCATTTACACCAACTGAAGATGAAGATGGATAAAGGAGAGCCATTATGCAAAATTCACATTTCATATGTTTTTTATTCTTTTCATTTGGTTTTCAACTGCTTCTAAAAACAGCCAGCTGCTTTTCTTTGGCAATAAGTTAATGTTTTTTAGTGTCTGAAAGAAATCCTTTGGATTTATTTTATAGTCAATAAGCGTTAAATTAATGTTTTTTGGTGTCTGGAAATAGGCGTTTCAAAAGCAGCAGGCACTGGGCCGTTACCTAGCAACCCCAGCCAAGTCCAGCCCGTTACCTAGCAACCTAATCGGAGTTCCGGCACGTTTGGTTTTACCGCTGTATGTGCTGTACAATGACTGCTGGAAAAGACAAATGTTTTGTTGTTGACTTACCGTCCAGAAACCATCTACTGCATTCTTGTTGATTGTACAGGAGGCTCAACTAGTACTTTTCAAAGATGTCCGGTTGTATAATTGCACATCTGTTTGCAGCCATTTTCATGTGGGAATGTAAACGTTGAGTTGGAGGCATTTCATAAAGCAACTCCAACTGCTTTATGATTTAAAGTGACAGAACACCCTACAACAGACTAAAATCTCATTATCTAAGAACAATTTTGAGCATAAAATGTAATGAACATGTTTTGTGTAGACCATAGATCCATCCTAACCTGTTCAAGGAAGCTTCATAGGTCAACTTTAAAGCATTAAGCAGCAGCAAACTCATGAAACCCATCCAAGGCTGCAGACATCAGGGATTTCATGGAGTTGTGGTAAACATAAATTCTGGCCCAGGAATAAATTAAAAATCTCTCCACAGATGAACTAAATTTAATCGAGACTGTAAGCAGTGGAAAAGCGAGGAGAGGAAAAGAGCTGAGGTTGAACTCTTGCGGTTTATTCAGAAGAACGACAGAAGAAAGGAAAAGAAACTCTGCCTCTGCATTGATTAGAGCGATTACCAAATGGAGGCTGACGCATGATTGGCAGGGAAATCTCTGAATCTCAGAAATGTATTTCCTGTGGCACGTGAACGTGCACGTGAGTGTGCACGGATCACATGTACGCATAATCGCATGCAGTGCCGCATTCACGCATAAATATTTCCTGAAACAAGCACTCCCAGGCTCCTGATTGATACGTGCTGAAATGCATTGGCGGTTGTGAACGAGTGTTAACACAGGCCTGGACAGACGCATGTAAGCTCATGCATTTATTCACTTGATCTTGTGATGCATCCAGACCTCATTATTCATTAGCTGCCAATCAAAAATAACAAAAAAAACCAAAAAGGTAGAGTTTAGTTTCCCTGTAGATGTTGTGGAAAAGGTCCAGATAAAACGTGAACATCTGCTGCTCGGTTTATGAGTTTCGACTAATAATTTTTAACACGGAGGACGGAGTGTGTACTGCCGCGTAAGTCAACCGTGGATGTCATAACCTGGAAGAGGTGCATACGGATCCAATGTAAGGAGACAGCTCCTTGGAAGCAAAAACGCTGAAACATGAAAGAAAAGAAGATATAAACCTTTGGATTCCAGCTGGATTTCCACAACACAAATTCAAAAAGCAAAACCAGGAACGCTGGAATTTGCTGTTCCCAGCCCTTCATCCATTATTGGCATTGGATAAACTCATAATTCCAGAAATATTAAGTTTATTTGGAAGCGATAAGGTTATTAAACATACAAAAATAAGTTTTTAAGTAATAATTTTGTGAAAGTTATGCAAACTACCATCATTCCCTCATTATCACACCAACATCTAGTTTCACTAGAGGTATCATCATATCTTAAATGCTGTTTTAGCTTTACATTTACTTAGGCAAACATTAGTCAATAATTAATTGGTTGACAGAACTTTGGTGAATTGTTTGCAGCCAATGAACTGTCCAAATCTGTTTCCTAGTCGATTTCTCAGCATCTATGAAGATCTTGAACATTACAAACATCCACAAAAATGTTAAATGGGCTATTAGCTGAGAAATTATACAAACATGTTAAGTAACGCATGCAATATGGCCACAGTTGCATTTGGTTGTTTCAGAAAGTTAATTGATGAGTCTAGGGTAAAAACCAGTGTTCAATAATACTGGAAAACACAGCAAATCCACTGGTCCCACTACCAATATTATAGTAGGAAATGGTTAAAAATACGACCTGGAGAGAAAAAAATCTCACTGTTTTCTATTTAGATACAGTTTGTTCCTCTCTAAACTCAACAAGACAAGGATCTAAGCTCATACTTAATGTCTTTATGTAGTTCCAGTAACCTCTTCTTCTACTTTGGGCTAACACCACATAAATAAAACATCACTCACAGAGAGGGTTTATTCTTTTGTGCAGTGATGCAAGTCATCCATACACAAAAAAGCTAAAACATAGTTCCTGTCAAACAGTGACTGACTAAACTAATCAGTCAGTTTCACACTGAAACTGCCTGAATTTATTGTGTGATGCAGAATTTCAGTATAACTTGGCAGAAAACATTTGGATGGAAACGCCGAGTATCAGATCTAGTTTCCTGTCCCCCATGCATTCACCCGCTTGTAGCGTTAGCATTTGTGCCAGATGTGTGCAAGTGGAGGTCAAAGGATCGAGATCAACGCAGAGCCGGACAGACAAATAATTTCACACCTGTAGGGTTCACGGCCTCAGGAAAGTTGAGGAAAATGATAGAGGAGTGAGAAGCCTGAATACATTTTCTTTCGTTTCTGCTTTTGTTTAAAGAGCTGGTTTGGTTTTAAAATTACAAGTGAGTTGGAAATGTAAGACTTGCCAGGGCAAAGATCTTTCATAGGTTGCTTATTGTTGTCAAGAAGGATATGTGCGTCGCTGACGGGCAAAAAAAAAAAAAAGTCTATCTTCAAGAAAGTAAAGTATCTTCTCCAGATGGTTCCTAATGGTCACCATGTTGCAACAGGATCAAATTATATGCAGACGAAGTAAGAAAAGGATCTAAAGATCAAATGATGTTCGGTTTAAAATGATGAACTCACATGATTCAAACCTTGCTAACAGATTGACGGTTTAACAAACATACAAACTTACTGAGCCTTAAACAATTAATCTTGTGGTCAATATGGAGTTTATGTTGGAGTAGCAACAAAATAAATATTAAAATCTCAACGTGCCTTCTTCATTTGGGTTTCTACTCCTTCTGGGAACCAAACCATGCTCTTAAAAAACATTCAGACAGTTTTTTGGTGTCTGGAAAATGAACCATTCCAAAAACCTGTGCAATGAAAGGTCACAAATCAGCAGGCACTCCATTGTTACCTAGCAACCTCAGCCAAACCCAGTTCCGTTACCTAGCAACACAACCTGAGCTCCAGGAGAGGAGTACAGTTTAAGTAACTGTCCTCTGCAGAACAGTCTGAGTATTAAACGTTTTATCCTCTTTAGCCCCAATAATCAGAATAATATTTTCTTATTATTAACTCGTTCCAGAACCATTAGCGTGGATGGATTTGTATTTCATATCTTCTTCAGTGTTGATTTTAGCAGTTTCCGTTATTGTTTAAACGTCCCGTGAATCACATTATAGTCAAAAGCTTAAATAATCAAGTTAAACATTTCCTGATCGCCAATAACTCGGAGCAGACCGAACCAAAATGTAAACAACACTTAAATGTTTCCTCATTTTCATGCTTGTGGCGTTATTCCTGATATCTCCTTCAGCTAATTACGGAGAAACGGTACAAAAGATCACAGAAATGAAACGTAAGCACCCTTTAAATAAAAACCAGAAATATTTTATTAAAACACTGGCACACGAGAAAGCAATGCAGTTCAAAGTATGACGAGCTTTTGAAAGTTTTACTACAATCATGTGTACAAACCTCCAGCAAAATACCCGGTTTTAAAAAATGGAAAATATGCTAATCAGAAAAAGATTTTAGAGTAATGAGGAAAATATACGAGTGAAATTTCTCTTTCAGCGATGAAAGCGTCGTGTTTCTGCCGTCGAACTGTAGGCCTGTGCGTGATTATGAGACGAGAGAAGAATGTGGCTCACTAACAACACGAGGCTGGAGGACGGTTCCTCCCCAGGCTGTAAAACACATTATTCTGGTTTGGTATCAACACACACACACACACACACACACACCCACACACACACACGCACACACACACACACACACACACACACACACACACACACACACACACACACGGCCCTGAGCTCTGCTGCTGTCAGACTCAGCAGCTGCCTGGGTGTGAAAGTCGATAAAAGCTAAAGACACCAACGTGTTGCTCCACCAAACGCATTGTCCAACTTTTGATCGAGGCTGGGGTCAAAGGTCAGATCTGGCGCGGCTCCGCCGAAGTTGGAAGGCAATTAGCAACCGAGCTTAATTAATCTGAAGGTTCTAAAAATTTAAATTAAATCAAAATGAAGCCGTGGATAAGGATTTACGCTCATCATTTAAGAGTTTTATTGTGAGAAAAAAGTCATAATTGTGAGAGTGGTCACAATAATAAGAGAAAAAGTCAAAGTAATACAAGAAATAAGCCACAATACCACAACGAGAAAGTCGTAAATTTACGAGAAAGTTAGTAAAGTCGTAATAATATGAGGAAAAAGTTCGTAATACAAGAAATGAGTTGTAATAATACAAGAATAAAGTCATACAATGAAAAGTTCTTATGATTTTAAAGTCAAAATAATACACAATTAAACTGTTACTATTAATAGAATAAAGTCATAATAGTAGGATGAAGTAGTAAGTTTATAATAAATTTATTGAAAATCATCGTAATAATATGAGAAAACATGAGAAAAATTATATATAGCGAATCACTGTGGGTTTTGGGAAGGCCTGTCTTGTTACACCATGTATAAAGCCAGCAGTCATACACAGTGGTGGTAGTATGATGGTGTGGGGTTGCTTTGGTTATTTAGTTTTTCATAGCCAATTTTGCTCAATTGATTGATTTTAGTTTTTTATCAGAACTTTCTGAAAGCGTTTCAGTCATCAGTGTTCAAGCTCCAGACGGTGATCCAAGACACAGAAACACAAAAAATAGCTACAAAAAACAAACAAATTAAGGTTTCGGAGTGGATTTAAGTGATCTTGAATCTGACTGTGATCTTTAACAGGCCATTTATTCTCAAAAACCCTCCAGTGAGGTTGAAACAAACAAGAAGTCTGACAACAATGGGAAATAAGAACCGCATGACTGACATTCATCCTTCTGCCAGTAGCAGCAAATATCCTGTAAAATAACATTTTCACTGCACCATCCAAACGCCTAACCCATAAACAAGAATCCCATCCTTGAGATTTTTATAAGCAGCGACACCAAATCAGGCGCCGAAGGGTTTTAATGACCCAATCAGACTGAATTTATCACCCAGAATAATATGCCGGCTGGTCCGGGTCAGACTCCACTTTTATTATTCAGCACTTGATGTTTATGAGATCAATTGATCATGAGTCAAATGGGCATAAAAGAGCTTTTTGGTGCAATTTACAGCTCATCAGAGGTCACTGAGACCACTTGCTTGTGGTGACATAATGCAGTGACATAACAACCGCTACTGTTAGCTTTGCAGGTTTTAGAAACATGTTGGTAGCTGATAGCTGTCTCAACAATAAAATTATGTTATCTAACATGTTAGTGGAATATTCACTAGCAATCCTTGCTGGGAAACTGGAGAAACATGACAAGCAGTTCTAACTAAATAGTTAGCTGTGCTAACCCTAGAGCTCTAATTATAAACATTAGTTTATTAATGTTAGTTAATGCTAAAGGGCTACACTAACATGGCATTTAGCAGAAGCTAATGCTAAACCGCTAAATTAGATCTGCCTTTGAAAATCTACAACCCACAATCACCAATTTAATTTTGACACTATAATTTAAATATTTTATATCTGTTTACATCTTGTGTGTGTTATTTTGTTCTTGTACGTTTCTCCTTTTTAAATAAAGCAATTGTGGGGAGGGAGAGGAAGCGGAACCTCCCCTACTTCAAAATAAAAGCATGAATTTAAACGTCTAACAAGTTGAGGAATTAACAATCCATAACCAAATCTTCAACATAAATGTCAAACTTTATTCAACTGAAAGCTGAGAAAACCGTGGTTTTGAATTTATCCACAAAATTAAATTAGAGAAAGCTAAGTGCGCTAACCATTTTCAAAGTTAGCAAAAACTAGCTACCTTTGCTATTAGCAATTATGTACAGAGACCTGTCATGTAACTTTATCCTTTTTGTCCATCTGATAGTCATTTATAAATATTTGGTACTCAGTACTTGAGTAAGTACTTTAAAATACGTTTTTACTTTAATTTGAGTGAATTCTAGGATGTTTATGAATACAGTTGTTCTACCATGATGGTTTCGTATAAAAACTTGCACTCCCACACGAACATTCATTCATTTACTTATTCATGGTTTAGTCTGTAAATGAGCATCTTGCTGTAAACAGCTCATCTGTTTCTCGTCATGTCTATATTTGCATCTGTCATTATTCAAAATATTAATAATATAAAGAAAACCTGATGATAAAATGAAATGTTCTGGACCTGAAAAACATTCATCTCTGAAGCTTGTGGCCGCCGCCGATGATGATGATGATGCGTTAACAAGACCAAGATGATGTCATATCTGTCTGCCTGTACAGTGACTGAATGTGTTTGTAGGAGTCCATTAATTTAGCTTTAAAAAGGTATAAAAACAGGCCGACCTTAGCGTTGTTGTAAATCTCAGTTAGTGGTGTGGATTTATGGAGGCTGAGGAGAGATTTACCTTAACCGCCATTAGGAAAGGCCACAGGAAGAGATGCTGTCATATTCAGTAATGGAGTTGATAATGTGTGGTCATTAATTTTATTCATTAAACTGAATCAGCGCCTCGATAAAAAGAGAAGCTGAACTTCATTAAGGCAGGAAAAGCATCACATCATCTGCATAGAGTCTGACTGACACCTTTATAAAATTTTATTGAATTTCAAAATTGATTATTTAAAAATGAAATATGAGAATTACTGATAATAAAAACAAAACATTGATGGGGAAAAGTATAATTTTCCCTTTCATTTCTCCTATTTGTGGGCTGCACAGTGGCGCAGTTGGTAGCACTGTTGCCTTGCAGCAAGAAGGTCCTGGGTTCGGTTCCCGGCCGGGGTCTTTCTGCATGGAGTTTGCATGTTCTCCCTGTGCATGCGTGGGTTCTCTCCGGGTACTCCGGCTTCCTCCCACAGTCCAAAAACATGACTGTAAGGTCAATTGGTTTCTCTAAATTCTCCCTAGGTGTGAGTGTGTGTGTGCATGGTTGTTTGTCCTGTATGTCTCTGTGTTGCCCTGCGACAGACTGGCGACCTGTCCGGGGTGTACCCCGCCTCTCGCCCGGAACGTAGCTGGAGATAGGCACCAGCAACCCTCCCGACCCCATTAGGGACAAGGGTGAACAGAAAATGGATGGATTTCTCCTATTTTTGCTTTTTTTGTTTGTTTGTTTTGGTCTAATTTAAAAAATTTTCAGACAAAGAAAATTTGAATAAATACAAAATTCAGTCTTTAAATTGTTTCATTTATTAAGGGAAAAACTATCCAAATCAACCTTATGTAAAAAGAAATTACCTCCTTAAAGCTACAGTAACCTTAATAAAAATATGACTGTTTCTCCTTTGAGGAGAAACATATGTATATAAATAAAATCGCTACTTTTTTGGTCTTATTTTATAGTCAATAAGCATTAAGGTAATGTTTTTGGTGTCTGGAAAACAAGTTGTTTCAAAATCGGCAAGCACTGCGCTCTTGCATAGCAACCCCAGCCAAGCCCAGCCCGTTACCTGTCAATCCAAGTGGAACTCCGACACATTTGGTCAGCTGGTTTTACTGCTGTATGCACTGTACAATGGCTGCTGGAAAAGCCAAGTGTTTTGTTGTTGAAACCATTTGCTGGATTCTTGTTGGTTGTGCAGGAGGCTCCACTTCTGCTTTTAAAAGATTCGTGGTTGTATAATTTGGAGACATTTTCATGTGTGAGTGTAAACGTTGAGTTGCGAGCGTGGCCAGCAGCAGACTGTTTGGATTTAAAGTGACTAGACGCCCTATTACAGAACTGATCAGACTGAAATCTAATCATCTAAGAATGATTTTATTCAAAAAATGGAATAAAAATGCTTGTATAATACCATAGACCTATCCTATGCTGTTCAAGGTCACCTTTAAATACTTTATTCTTTTATGTAATTGTACCAGACATCAAAAGCGAATCATAAAAATGTCACTTGGGACTTTTTGGGTTTTAGTGTCTTATTTTTATTTTCCACGTTAGTATTTTGAGTCTTGGATTTGTTCTTTTACGTCTTTCTGTTCTAGTTTATTCCTCCTTTAAGGTTTTTCCTATTGTTGAGCATTGGATGAGTTTCTTTTGTTCCCCAGCTGCTATCCTCGTTAGTCAAACTCTTTTTCTTTTCCCTTCCCCAGCTGCAGTCAGTTTCTTGTAATTAGTTCTTTAGTCATCCCCTCTCTGTATATTTACCTCCCAGACTCATTATTCCTCACTGGTTCCTGCTGTGCTCCATGTTCCTGGTTACCCAGATTTTAACAGGTTCTTCTTTTTCTTTGTTAAAAATGTCTCCAAACAAGGTTATTATTAACTAAAACAGTATCACTTTACAATAAGGCTGTTAGTTTATAGATGTCATTCATTCATCTATAGTACTTTTTAAATCATTAATAATGTTTATTATGCATTAACTAAGGTTGAGAAGTACCTTCTTTATGCTATATGCTAAAGAAAATTATGCTTAGAAATGCGTACTGGACTTACAATATAGTTGTACTTGTATTATTTGGCAAGAAACTGGCAGATTTGTTCTTTTTCTCACACTTAATTAATGCATAATAAACTGTTATTATTGATTTATAAAGTGTTTAGAGAGGAATTAATAACATATCTATTAACTATTTATTAAGGGAACTCTTTTTGTAAAGTGGTACCACTAAGATGAACAAAACAACAAAAACTGAAATTCAGGAAACATTTTTGTGAACAGAAATAAACAAAAATGGTAATTAATAGGGAAAACTATAACTAACTGGAACTATATAATGCGTTTGTAAAACTAAAACTTGATGAAATTATAGATATAATATCCTTCATTTTCATGTTTATGAATCTATTTATTTACCTTTAGAAGGGATGTGAAATTTTCACAGTTTACGCCAGCTGTCAGAAAATTGCAGCACTCCATTTACCCTGATCCACAAAATGGCCGCCACAAGTTGGGAGAAAACTGTCAATTGGCTGTTCAACAATAATTGGACACATCTTTTGAAAATTGTATCTTCCGTTGAGTATTTATTACCAATCAAATGTAGATAATCACAATACTTTCGGAGTTCTGTACCTAAAAATTAATGAAAGTATGAAAAAACTAAAACTACTGCAATAACCAATAACAACTAACCGGAGTTTGGTAGTAACTAGCTACATTTGCTCAATTACATTTACTTCATTAACTTTTTTTTAGGAAAAAAGTACTGTCAAGAAAATCCGAGCTCATCCCACTTCCCCATGCTGGAGATTTTAGTTTAACAGTAATAATAAATAAAGTTATCTTTAAAATGAATCACTCAAGTGACATCAAGGCCCAACAGTAGACTTAAGTGTCAATAAAGTTAGTTTAACAGTAATAATAAATAAAGTTATCTTTAAAATGAATCACTCAAGTGATATCAAGGCCCAACAGTAGACTTAAGTGTCAATAAAATAAATCTAGTTGTGTGTGTTGTTTTTGTCTCATGCAAACTTTGCTTTAATTCTACTTTTTTCTATCTAATCATAAGAAATCATAGTCAGTCAGAGAGAGTCATTAAACAGGAAAAGCAGGTTTCCTGGAAAAAGAGGAAGTTTCCAGCCTGCAGATTTATAAAAATAGCTGAGACTATTCCTTAGTTTAAAGGTAAAGTTTTAAAGAATGAAATCTAAACATTATTAGTAATTGGATAAGATTCAAAGTAAAATACTTATATTAATATTGGTTTACTTGTAATAATACTTACACTTATATTTGTGGGAACACTTACAAGAAAAACAAGTAACTGTAACTTTAGTAGTAAATAATTAGAATCATGTATTATTCTTGGTTTCTTTTCAGAAAAACATCTGTAATAACTCACATTAAGATCATAATAAGAGTAACTACAACAAAATAAAACTCTGGCTCCAAGCACACTGTTCATAACAAGAAAAGGTCAATAAAGACTTTATTCAGTCCATCACTGATCTGCTGATCCATCATCACCGGGTTCATCTTCATTCATCCACCTCTGAATATTTCTCCAGCAGGTGGTCCGTCCATCCACTCATTATTACGCCCAGGTGTGTAAATGGGAATATGCTGAAAGAAGTGTCAGATCTGTTGGGGATACAGGATTTTTCCAGACAGATTCTCTCTGATTTGGTCTGCAGGTATCAGGATCAGGTGCAGATGCTTCAGTAATATCACTGCTCACCTTTAATCTGAGCTTCACTCATGCGCCTTTTCTTCTCCACTGCTGGGATTTTTCCATCTACACCTCATTGCCAGATGAATGTGGCCTTCTTTCAGAAGATTTGAGGAGAAAATAATCTAACATACTGTAGATGTGAGTGACAGCGCAATGTTTGCTATTTCTGTGTTATTATTCTCCTTTAATGGAACTATTGTTGTGTTTCTCCTGTTTTAATCTGTGGTTTGATGCCAATCATCTGTGTCTCTCCTCCATATTTCAACACCAACTGACAGAAAAGTAATTTTCTCTCTAGTTATCATCTCTGCTTCGTTGTCCGACAGGAATGCCTCAGCGCCTCTTTTACCTGCTGGGTTTCTCAAACTGTTTTGGTTTTTTACTGCTTTCTGCGTTCAACATTTGTTTCTATTGGCCAAAATTTTTAAAAGCATTATTAGTTCTTATGGCTCTCATTTTCCATTTGACAATATCCAATAGATTCCCTGTAGGGGTTAAAGGTCAACCACAATAATACGTTGGTAATTGAACTAGCAATAGCAGAATTGAACAATACCAAGTCCTGCTAGAAAATGAAAGTAGGAAGAAGCACAAAGAGCTCTAAATGTTCTGGTTGGTCCAAAGTCAGCGAGGCTTCTGAAAACCCAATGGACCAGAACCAGCAGATGACCTGGCATCCCAAATCACAAGCTGCATTTTCATTACAACTGTGCATAAATCTTTACCTAGATTAAGCTAATGTTGAAAAAACACAATTTTGCCAATGCGGTGTTTCCATTAAATAAAATATTTAATTCAAATCACGCCTGAATAAGGTTGTTTACATAAGTCATAGCAGCAACGAATGTAAACACTTGGATTTATTCATAAATCAGCCATAGCGCTAGAAGCTTGGTGTGGAAAAGGTTCTTCCATTGCAGTTTTGCAAAATACAAAAAACAAATGTACTTTCTTAATTGCAATTTGCACATTATTAGGGTTAATGGAAATGGTTTGCATACACACTGCACTGTGTCAAACGATCCAGACTAATTGAAGAACATGTTTCCCTCCTCGCATGAGGTGGTGCTGCACCAAAAACCACTGAAGGAAACAACACAAACCTCAGAAGACACTGAGCTATTTTCTGATTCATGAAATGTAAACAATAATGGAGCAGCATCTGATTTTAGCAGTTGTAGGATTTCTCTTACATTTTTGGCAAAACACCACGAAACATTTCACCCACTATCCCTAAGGTGGCGCGTCTGTTTTGGTTGTTTTTACCCAGAATGCCTTGGGTAACTTTCTGTTTTTGTAGCGGTCTGTGGTCCGCTTGGTGTTCATATATGCATTCAAACCGCACTAGAGTTCACTTCAACCAAACCAAGAACGAGGCGTGTAGATGGACCAGAGTTTGATTTTACGTTCACACCTCCTCAAACGAACTGGACTTTCTAGACAAATGAACGGCAGTTTGATTAAAGCGGAATAAACAGGACTGTGTGAATTCACCGTTAGACTCAGTTCAGAGTTTATGGTATCATAAATCTGATCAATTTAATTGTTTATCAGCCACTGGAGGTTGTGTAGATCACATTATCGCTGTTTCCAGCCTTTTTCCTCCTTTTCATTCCATTTTATGTCCTTCCCATCCTAAAGGGTCAAGTCCTGGTTGTGTTTTTGTCATTTTTCAGCCCCCCGTTGCCTCCCCAGCCCTCTGTTGCACTCCATTCTTTCTCTCTCAGTCCCAGCAGAAGGCTTTATTGTGGCTTCTGGTGTTTTGGTGGAATTATTCCTCTGTACCCCCTGGGATTTGGCAAATGACGGCATAAACTCTCGGTAATTCCTCAGCGCTAACCACAAACATGCTGCTTTGGTCCCTGTTCGAAGCATATGTGTGTGAGTCTGTGTAAACGCATACAGTTGTGTTTTTGCTCTTTGGAAAATAGTTCCTTGCTTCTCTCCATTACTGCCCTGCAATCTAAAAGGGTTTTATGTGTGCAAAAGGTTACTACAGTGCAAGAAAACAGCAGGAACTGCTCGCATTCTGCACCAGAAGATGGTTTCACTGCTAACCTGCTCTCCTGGACATTGTTAGAGGAAAAGAGTTGCTTTTAATCAGCCACTGCTTCTACCACGGTTCATAGTGTTTAAGTTCTTCCACTCTGTATCTACAGAGCCTAAAGGAACAGGTACAGATACAGCTGTTGCCATGTTTCACCTCCAGGTGTTGCACTTGGACTTAAAATGCTCATTTATGCAAAATTAGCTTGCTTGTTTTTTATGGTTAGGAAAATGTAAGTTGTTCTTTAGGCTTAAGAAATTCCATTTTAAGGATTTTATCATTCAGTACCTCTGTGGAGGATCTAAAGACTTTAAGAGATGGATTCATCATTAGGGCAGAGGTTGCTGAGGAAGGAACCCGCAGCAGGAGTGGATGAAGTTGGACTCCGTGGTCTGAAGGCTTCGGACATCGTTGGGTTTGTCTTGGCCAACGTGACGTTCAGTGTCACATGGAGGACTGGTGCACTAACGTTTAAGGAGAAGGACCGGGGCGTCATTCTGAAGAAATCCTTATCCAGGGATCACACTTATTGGTTGTTGTAAAAGTGCTTTTGGTTGATTATCTAACTGCAGGATGAAAGTGACCGACCAGGACTTTCATCCTGGTTGGGGAAGTCCTGTGAGGACTTAGTTGCACTCGTGTGTTTTGTTTTTTTGAGAAGATTTGCGATTTGTCTTTTGAAGAATCGGGTTATTTTAAAAACTTTCTGGACTTTGTGTATCTAAAGGAAGAACTGCATTGACAAGTCAAGCTCGCTCTGTGCATGTTGGTGTTCTTTGGGACCGATCCTAGGATGTCTGGTTGGGGAACCTTACGGTCATGTTTCAGGTTTGTAAACAACCCAGACGCAGAGACCTTCTGTCAGGTGAACATTTGATAAAATTAAAACAAGGGTTAAATAACTAAGCAAGGAGTTGGACCGAGATTGAACAATCAATCGAAAGCCTTTTTCCAACAATCTTGTGAACAGAGGCAGGTAGTGGAACTGGACAATATCTCTAGAGACATTGGGAAGAAAGAGTGAAAGAGGGAGAAGGGCTTGACAACATGACTCTCTTCACTGGTATTTAAGGGTGCACTCACACCAGTCCTGTTTGGTAAGCTTTAATCAAACTCTAGTTTATTTGGCTAGAACGTTCAGTTTGTTTGTGGAGGTTTGAACACAGAATCAAACTCTGATTTGGACCAAAAGCGCAAACTCTGGTCCGCTTCCAAACCGTGTTCTTAGTTTGGTAGAAGTAAACTCTGGTGCCGTTTGAAATCCTACAATCTCTAAAATCTGACAGCACTCCACTTTTATTTTTTTTCATTTCGCGAAGAGGGAATTTGTGCTCAGTGTCTCCTTCAGAGGTTTCTGTGTTGTTTTCTTCAGTGGTTTTTGGTGCAGCACCCCCACAGGCGAGGAGGGGAACAGCCTTTTCAAAGGGTTTGGTTTGTTTGACATAGTGCAGTGTGAAAGCAAACTGCAGCAGTTGGCAATCGAACCGAGTCTCCTGGATTATCAGGTCAAAAAACAGCCTAACTCACTTGCTTTTTCTCCAACTCAAATAGCTTTTAAGCTAAGTGTTATCTATTTTTCATTGTTTTTCTTGCCTTTACAGTATTGTAGAAGAGTTTAGCAGGAATCGGCCTGCCTCCTCTCTGACCATCCAGAGAGTGACATCAGAGTCTTTGTGACCATCTGAGGCCTTTGGTCTTCTGGTCTGAACCCTGAGCAGTGGAATATGAACGTTTTGGCCGCAGAAAACGAGTCCAGGCCTTTCAGAGGTAAACAGTAATGGGAGTCGGGGGAATTCAGCTGAGGGCACAGAAGCATAAACAAAAACTGAGCTGCTTTTCCTTCTTCATGTGTTTATTGTGAAGCTAAATTCCTCCATCAGGCCTGAAAAACAGAGTTGTAAAGCTTCTTCTCTGCATCTTTTAATCAACAAAAAAAGTGTAGACAAAGCTTCTCTTTTTTTTTGACAAATTCCCCTTTAAGATGAACTCACGTCTGACCCCGTGACCTCTCAGCATGAACATGCTGCATAAATGCCTCCAAGCAAAACTGTGAGACTCATTTCTGACTTTACCTGGAAGTGTTTCTGTTGGAAAGGCGTTGAAAGATCAGACACCAGGTCCGAAAGCTTCTCCTAAAGGTAAACAGTACCAGCTGAATGTCTGCTGTTGTAACCCTTTAACTGCATGAAACCCTGTTATTAAAATATAACATTAACATTTAAATATAAACTTTATAAACAAAACATTGTAAAACCTAAAAACATGTCAGCAGCTGATAAATTAAAAAATATAAACTTAACCCTTCATGCTTTTATGCAGCTTATTGAAACAGTTTTATTCATGTTTTCCCGTTCAGCTGAAGTATTTGATTTTCTGTTGAATTGTGTCAGATAACTGACGCATTAAAACGTTTTGAAAATATTTATTATTGTCTACAGGTTGGGGAGATGGACTTTAATTTTTTAATATTTTGTGGTATCATAAAAGTGACAGAAGTTGTTGCCCCACCAACTAAAATGCTGCTCTTGAAAATCATTTCCAACTGCATTTAATCATATTTTTTAAATTTGTTGATATTTATTCATTGAAGAAACAGAGGAAAAGTTTGGGGTTTAATTAGAATTTATTATATGAAAATAGTGATACAATGAATTGATTCTTATCAAGAAATCTTATCATAAGAAATCAAGATAAACAATAAACGATACAATAAATGCCCACCCCTGTTATGGTCTCATTATTTTATTTGTGTTTTAACAGGATTTGCATACTTTTGAGAGGCACAGGTTCCTGTTTACTCCTATAGATCCTCCTCAGAATCGGTTACGGAGCACCTCAGGGTTTGATACTTGAGCCATTTCTTTTTGCTAAATCAAAATGATCTGACTGCATTCGATAAATGTTCATTGTTATGCTGATGACACTCAGTTGTATCTTTCCATAAATATTGATGAATCCAATCAGGTGATGAGACTATAACTAGATATCTGAGATGTAAAATCCTGGATGACTTTTTAAATGATCATCTATGGACCAGAACCTTCTGAAAAACAAGCTGGAACTTGAGAAATTAACTTGTAATACAGAAATAAAATTTTTAAAAAACTTGCCGACCAATCAATTAAATCCCATAATAAACAGTTTTCTAAGACATATTTCTTTCTTTTCCCTCCACAGTGTTTCAACTAGTAGAAAGACAGAATTACTAGCCCTTTAATTTGTATTTATACCTCCTTATTCTCAGTAAATACAGGAATTATTCTTCTATTTTCCATAGCTGATAAATGCCTTGGATGCAAAATATTTTTTGTTTTAATCCAAAAACTTCCTTCTCACCTCGGCGGATTTCTTTGCACATTGCAGACAAAATGTTCCAGCATGGTGATGGCAGCAATGTCAGGATGCCAAACTCCAATTATATCCTGCAATAAAGATTTCTAAGCAACAAAACTGTAAATTACCAGGACTTAAATATGCTTTGTTTGCACAGAAGTTCATCTGGGCCTTGGATTATGATTTCCCGCTAATATAAACCACCTCCACGAAGCTTCTTGGCTTCGTTTGGCTGATTGCTAAATGCTAAACAGAACAATGAAATAAAACTTTTTTGTTCTTGAGACACGTTCTTAATTTAAACCTCCCAATTGCACCTTCATATAAATAATAAGCTGTAGTTTGAGAAATGTGCATGAATAATTGGTAGAACACGGCGTTTCAGCCAACAAACACATAAAGTTACTGATTTAATCTCAAGTGAACATTGTTCCTGAAAGATTAGCACGGTTAGATCAACCAAGGTCATGTTTTCCTGTTAATGTGAAGCATTTCAACATTTTTCATCCTAACCGTGGGGCATACTGGTGGATAAACAGGAACTCCTCCAAACAGCAGGCCAGTCAGTGCTGGGACTTTATTTTTGACCTCTTACAGGTGGAAACAACTTTGTAGAGGCAGGACACGCTCCTGTATGGTTTAGTCTGCGAAACCTGTGTACCGCTCCCAGTAAACCTGGGTGAGTTAATGGTAGCCATCAAAACAAACGTTGCCTTAGAGCAGCACATAAAAGTTGGACTTAAAACCACTTGTGTTGCCTCTTAAAAACACAACCCCCACTGTGTGTTTTGGGAATTCAACCATTATAAAATACATTTCATGTGAGCAAACAGAGCAGGAGGGAATAAGCAGATGCTAACCTGTGGGATAAACCGCCTGCTGACTAGTGTGTGATGTTATGACTTATATATATTAATATAAATCTATGTATTGACACATGTTGATAATTGTTGGTTTCTCTCCGTTAAAAAAAAGCTAAAAAATGTCACAGAAATAAACTGACAAAAGTAATAATAAATACAAATTTACTGAAAAATTAATCAATAAAATCAGACATTGTGGTTCAACCGAATCATTAAAAATGAACTAATGAAAATTTAACCTTTTGAGATAATCCCTGCAAGGAGAGTGGAAAGCCTTATAAAACACAATAGTCCACATGATATAACATTAAAAAATTCTCTATACCGATAAAATGTTAAGATAAAAACAATTAACCTGACATAACATTAGCTAGTTTTTACTCAAAAAGAATTAGTGGTCTGTATTTTCACTAATCAGAATCATAATCAACTTTATTCGCCAAGTTTTTGGATACAATGAGGAATTTGGCTTCGGTTTCCATCGCATGCTGTGATTAGAGCGTTGAGCTCCTTATCCCCATCAGAAACTTGACCACTGTTTGCTCCGTAGTGTGCCATCAGAGGGCCAGCACAGGAATCCCTGCCCACATTCAGATATAACCAAGAATAATTCCCTTTTCCAGGAATTAGTCATTGTTTGAGGATGGACCACCAGCCTTAATGTTCCTATTAAAAGTCTTGTGAGGAATCTCCTCAGTCAGAACGAGCATGTAAAGTCTTTAAAGGGTTCCACCAACTCACATTTAAGACTTTTTAAGACCATTATGAATGAATGTCAAGATAAATGTTTAGACAAATGTAAAAACTTCTTCCAAACAACTGGCAATAAATTTGCACCTACCCACGACCCACAGTGCAAAAAAGCTAGCGAGGGTATATTAGCAGCTAGTTAGCGGAAGCTTCAACCGCTTTGAGTTAGAGATCGTAATGAAGATGTTTGCGTGCGACTCACACTTTTGCCTAACAGAAAAGTCCCACAAAACTCATACCAAGACAATTTAAGACAATTTAAGACTTGTGATTCATGTATTAAAGGCCACTTGCATATTTTCTAACAAATTTAAGACATTCTAACACCTTAATTTTAGATACTTTAATGTAAATGTGACCAATTACGCTTCTTTGAACAAGTTAGGATGGATCTATGGGTTATAAAAAACATGGTCATTACATTTTCTGCACCAAATAATTCTCAGAAAACTAGATTTAAGTCTACTCAGTGCTGAGGTTGCTAAGTAACGGGCTGGGTTTGGCTGGGGTTGCTAGGTAACGTGCTGGGTTTCCCCCAGGCTGATTTGTGACGTTTACATTCCGTTGGTTTTTGATAAAACTCATTTTCCAGACACCAAAAAACATTAAGTTATTACAGGAAAACTGCTTGGGGTTTCTTTGTTTTTGTTTTTAAAGTTGTTTTTAGAAGCAGTTGAGACTGAAATGGAAGTATTAAAAGGTGCAAAATGTGGGTTTTGAATAATAACAGGTGTGTTGTTAGACTCTTTAAGGATCCGCCCTCACCCTGTTTTAATCTTCAACATGAAAACTACGATATATATATAAAAAAACACTGAAGTGGTTGCAGTTTCGAAGCAGGAAACAAAAGGAAAACACAAAAATACACATAGAGGCAATAAAAAAATGTCCAAACATGAGACTTGAGTTTGACTCCAGCCCTTAATTCCTCTGTATGACCATTATTTCATTTACATTTGCCTACATTTTGAGAGTGCAGCATAAACAGAGTTGTCTCTCCTCACAGTCCCAGGTGACGTCCAGCGCCTGGTAACGACCGTAACCCCCGTAGCAAGAAACACAAGATAAATCTCGAAGCCGACCGTGATGGGGCCAAAGTATGTGGAAGGAAATGAGAAAAAGTGCTAGTCAAAAAGAACGTCAGCAGCGTTTTCCTGTGCACTCTTCACCTCTACAAACGGGGGACAGAAATTGGTGGGATGGAGATGAAGAAATGAAAGGAGAAACAAAAAACCAAGGAGTGATTAGAGGTAAACTGGAGGATGAATGGGAGAGTTTAACAAGCGTGTTGGGCTCTCGACAGAACCAAAAGTGCCTCTTAAGAGGGCTAAAATATGAATACTTGTGGGTATGTTAAACACACTGACTTTATAGCTCCCATCCAGAGAAGACAAAATAAAACACAGCTATTAGGAATTGAATGAAATGAGAAAACTTAGCTAAATGAAGTTTGTGGTCATGGATTGGCAATCTTGCCGTTGCTGTAAACAGTAAGAGTCGGAGCTAGAGTGGATAAAAAAACAAGCTGGTTTCCACAAGGTCACAGAGAGGCTACGGAGTCTGGACCCGGCCGCTGGCTGCTGGAGTTCCTGACCTTCCTGTGCCTGTAACGCCAGACTTATGAACCCTCATCACTACGTTACAAACGCCCTCCTCCACACCATGAACTCCCCGCGAGCCCATCAGCGACGCCCTTACGAGCCCCCGAGCGCCGCTTAACCTAGAATTTCCCAGGCAGGCCCTCGACGCAGCACAATGGCTCCCCTGTCACCCAAACTGACACCAGAACCCCTCCGACCATCGGGCTGCACACGGAGGAGCGGGCCGCGTGGCTTCTGCACTCTAAAACGCAACAAGTGGAGTTTACCTTAAAAGAAATGTATGCAAACTCCTGACCTCAAAACAAATCACGCTTTCCAAACAAAAAAATATTTTTGTGGAATTCTAAGATAACACAACTTGACTAATTTATTTATTTTGAGTAAGTTGTGATGACACAGTGGTACACACTCTAAAACTTAATTAGTTCTCCTTACTTAATAAATACATGCAAACTCTCCTCAAAATGTTTTTGTTTCCGTTATATTAACTGATTGAGTAACTTAAAAAATATGCATTCAAACTCAAAAAATTACATTTTCAAAACTTAAAAATGTTTATGTGCAAGTAGTACCTGTTAAGAGTACACAACTCGGCTAACTCTGAGCTAGTTTTTGAGTAAGTTGTGATGACATAAAACTGCACACAACTCAACTCTTCTGTGCAAAGGTAATTACTTCCCCTTACTTAAAAAGTATTTGCAAACTCAGGGGACATAACTTAAAGGGACAGTATCACGTAAAATCAACTTTTTTAAAGCTTTACATCGTGTTATAAAGATATTTCCTCATCAAAAACATACCTGGAGTGCTGCCTCGATTCTTAACTCATATTTGAGAAATCTTGAGTTACGAATGGCCACCATTCAGCTATACAAAACACCTGGGTGGATCTAGCTCCGCCTCTGAGGCACAGCCCCTCCTCGTAGCTGCAGTTTCCAAGCATCCAAGATTCAGCTCCTTCAGACTAGCCAGCAGCAATTAGCAAACATCTGGTGGAACATCTGCTGAGCTCATTATAGGAGCTACTTCTCAGTGTGGTGTCTACACTGGTAAAAACATTACAGCTCTTTAGAGGAGCCATGTTGTGATGACTTCCTGAAGGTGGAGTTTAAGAAAGAGCAGGAGTTTTTAAAGAGACAGAGGCCCAATTTTAAGGTGTTTAAATTAGAAAGTAAAATTTTTTTATGTCATATTTGATATATATAGGGTTTTATTTAACAACTGAAGTTAAGATAGTTACTTGATTATCCAATAAAATGGGACTACATGTGCCTGTGAAATACATAATACTGCACGTTTAAGTTAATGTAATAAATCTGAATATGTTGTAATTAGTGAAACAAAATGTTAATTTGTTTACTAGCGCCTACTTTTATAAAAAGAAACTTTGGTGGAAAAAATAGAAAGCAGTGATGTTTGCTCATGTTTTTCATTAAAACAAAGACAATCATAAGGCATATCGGTCATTAAATGAACATGTAATTCACAAATGTAAATACCAAAATTTAGCTAATAAGAGCTGTACTGATCTGAAAGTGGCTTTGGACTTTGGACCTTTTCACTTTAAACATCTTTAAGCTATTTTTTTTTTTACATAAAAAAGTGGTTTAATCTATGGTGCAATGCATTGTGGGATACCTTGTTGGCCATTCAAATACTTAACTTTTTTTGCATTGACTCCACTTGTCAAGTGTTTTTTATCCAAAAGTTCACGCCACTTGTTTAAGTTGAGTACAACCAACAAGTTGATGAGAACTAAGTTATGTTCGCTTGAAATATTTTTATTGTTTTGCAGTGTGGAGGCTCTGCCTGTAACTGAGGGGTCACGGGTTCAACCTCGACAGAGGTGAGCCAGTAAGACACGACCCCTTGGTTTGACCCACTGGATGCCTTTAACTCAATCTCTTCCCAAAGCAAATTCAACTAATGTAATAAAACCAAATGCAATGAAGCTTGTAATGTAATAGGAGGCGAAAAATGCCAGAAGAGTCAAAGTAAGACCGCTCTTGTCATCATTGTTCGACTAATTTGCTGCCGATCAGCCGTTTTTCTCCAGCCACTATTTAATTTAATAGAACGTTTACCCAGAATGCCGATCTTCAAAGCTGTTGACTCCGAAAACGAATTGAACTCAGCCACTTCTGAGGCAGCTTCCGAAATGTGAAAAATGCAGCTGCGTCCACAGGTAAATTGGCCAGGGTTTCTCATTTCCTCAAAAATTAACTCTTTGGAGTCTTACAAGGTTTGCGCAGGATGCTAATGATTTGTTTTAGCAGCAGGAGGTCCCCGTGGAAGCAGGTTATGAATACCTCAGGGGCCCCTTTAGCGGCATCTTACGAGGGTCTTGTGAACTGCTGGTGAACCCCGGGTCTCTTCCTAAGCAGCCTAAAGTAAACAGCACAGAGCCTGCTGGGTGATCCTCTTACTTAATAAGACACATTAGCTTTGCTTGTTGCTTTCTTTTTTACCTGTTTTATTCAGAGGGCAGCAAAAACTTTTTTTTAGAAGCATATGTGAAAAACAAACACAAATGTTAACCAAAGAGTCACATGGAACGACAGAAAATACATAAAAATATGCTAAATGACATCATAAGACGAGGCAGATTTCTTTTATGTAGCGTAATTTGTACACAAGAAGTGGGAAAAAAAGCAACTCAGTGAAGTAGGGATGCAAGTAACGATTATTTTACTTAGCGATTAATCAATTATTCTGACAATTAATTGATTTAGAAGATTAAAAAATTGGCACTTTCTGCAGATTTTTCATTTATGCCTTTTTATACAATATTAGAAATACATTTAAATATCCAAGAAATACTTGGATAATTGCCTAAAATGCAATAATATAGCATTGTTATGCTTCATCATTTTTAGTAAAGGTTGCATCTGCTTTCTCTTTCTCTTTTGACTTAACATAAAAACTGTGTAGGGCTGATCTGTTGATTGATTTCACATTAACTGGCTATTAATTGGATAACAAAAGGCACGTAATATGATATTTTTACATCATTTGAATCTGGTGGAGCTGAAATGAGTTTTGATTTGAACATATTTACAGATTATCTTCAAAATGAAATGTGTATATTTTTGTACAGGTTTGGCTTAATTACTGCTCCGAAAATGTTGTTCTATAAGAAAATCACCTTTTTCAGTCTGTATACTTCAGATAAGGATTAATCGATTACAAAATTAGTTGACAATTATTTCAATATTTAATTAATTACGATTAATCTAATTTTATAGGAAAAACTTGGATTAAAAATCTGCAGATAGTGCCAAATTTGATCTGATTAATCAATTAATCGCCAGAATATCTAATGAATCGATTAATAAAATAAAAACAAATTGTTGGTTGCAGCCTTGATTTCAAAGTATTTCGGGATCAAATGTGACCAACAGGATGATCCCAAACAATGCAGCAAATCTACAACAAAATTGCTTGAAAACACTACAGGCAAGGTGTTGCGACGGCCCAGTCAAAGTTCAGACCTAAACTTAAGTTGGGACCTTAAGAGAGCTCCAAAGAAACAAATCAATATAATATATTTTTTAAAAAAAACATGAATTGTGCTGAGTTTGCTTAGTTCTTTTTGCTTCTAAACAATAAAAATGTAGAGTTGTTTTGCTTTAAACAAACTTTGATTTAAATAAGTTTAGAACCCAGTAAAGTCGAGCATAAACCCAGAAAGTCCAACATTCATGGCTCCTAATTTCGTCCTTCCGCCCGTCTATAACTCACGATCCTTGGCTTGAGGATTGTTGAGCAAAGAAGCCAAACTGCGGCGAGTATTTATCATTTTCTGTGACATTTCAGTGACAGGCTGAACAAATAACAGTAAAATTACTCGATAGTTAAAATAACTGGCCCAGATTGAACCATTATCTCCACAGCGAGCCTCCATCCTGGTTCCAGATGTCATTTTTTGTCCCGTCTTCCCCGATGGCGGCGGCTCTGATTTTTCCACGTTGGCTGGTGATTAGCTTGTCACAGAAGCTCCTGTTTCTGTTTAACACTCCCACAGAGGCTTTTTAAGACGCTTTAAGCGAGGGAGTAGAAGAAGATGTGAAAGTACGTGTTAACAGTGGGAGATGTCGATTTTTTCCCACTTGGATCCAGACAGCCTAAAGGTCAGGGGTCAGCGGCTTACTGTAACATGTGTTTCTGTGTGTTAGCATGATCCCAGCTCTGTAGTCTGCTGGTATTAGAGAGCTACTTACAGTGAACACGTTGTTAAATCTCAATAAAAAGCTTTTGTTCATTACTGCAGCTTTAACACCTTCTGCTGAAATATTTGGGTGTTTTACATACAGTAGGTGACAACTCACCAAACTCTAAAGTCTTTTTTTGTTTTTCTCAAAATGGAGGAGAAAAGTTTAATTCTTGTAGTCAAATCAAGTTTATTTGAATCACAAATTTTAGAAACGACGTAGTTCAAACTGGTTTACATCATAAAATCAGTTACCAATTGTGAAACAAGCAATAAAAATACATTTTATCAAATACTATCATCAAAATATGTTGGTCATTGTTCCAGTCATAATGAATCAAAAGCAACTCTAAACAGGGGAGTTTTTAGTCTGGATTTAAAGGAAGAGATTGTTGCAGTAATCAGTTTGACTAAAGATAAACACATGGATGAGTTTCTCTAGATCTCGCTGAGACATTAGTCCTCTAATCCTGGAGATGTTCTCCAGGTGATCGAAGGCTGCAACTGGTTTTTAGTTGCAGTGACTGAAGCTGTGTGTTGACTCTGGATTGTACGATGGCATATTGGGACCATTGTAGAAAAACAAGAAAACTTTGAGCTCCAAAAGTCGAAAATGTACTTCACTAAATTGAGAAACTTTTAGATCAATCTCAGAAATTTTCTGGAAATAACAAGGAATATTTTCTTTTATCTTGAAAAGTCACAAATTTGCTAGAAAAAAAACCTTAGAAATTTAGAAATGAATTTTTTTCAGAAACAATTTCTGTGAAAGTTTCCAAGTTTTTTCTTGAAAGATTCTGAGATTAATCACAACATTTTTTTTGTTTTGTTTCTTTCTTTGCTTCTTCTTTCTAAGATAATTATTAGTTTTATGTTTTAAAAATCGGCCAACTGTAGATATTCCTGTTGTGTCTACAGTTTTCTCTCCATGCCATTGTTGTTTGTTTTTTTTTACCATTTATGAGGTAAAACCTTTACCACCTGCTGTGCCAGTTACTCATCAGGTGGTTGCTAGGTAACCAAAGAGTGAGAGAGTTGCTAGGTAACCAAAGAGTGAGAGAGTGAGTGAATTCCACCAACATTTCTTCTAGCTGTTAGTTCTGAGTGAATGCTCTATATATTTAATATTCTTTCAGACATATTTATTGATTTTGATCACGTCTATATATATATATATATATATATATATATATATATATATATATATATATATAATATATAATTGATTCATTGTCCAGCCTGTAAAACACTTTGAACTTCCTTGTTGCTGAAATGTGTTACGAAAAACCTTGATATATTCTATTAATTTACTCTGTTCATTATTGCTCAATGGGTCTTGCTCATTGCTTGGTTCTCATCTACCTTATAGAATAAGAGATGTAGTAATTATTAAGGACGAACACTGAATGTTAAAATCGTCTAAATTCACCTCAGACTCGGCCGTGAAGCCTGGATGAAACATCGAACCTCCAAGTTTCCTGGCGGTCCTTGACCTCCGTCAGGAAGACCGCTCCCCCTCCCCGTTCCTCTCGTGCGTTTAATTTGCTTATTTTATTTTATTTTTCTTCGTGTGTTTCTTCCTCTCTCTGTCGATCTGTTTCTCCATCACCCCTTCGTCACGCTTCGTTCCAGTTCCCTCTGTAATTACGCCCGAAAATAAACACCAGTTGGACGGGCCACATCAGTCACAGGACGGGACGCACACATGCAAATTTACACATGTAATCACACTTTCTCGTACAAACACACGCAGTCAGGAGGATTTTGGGGAAACTTTTCAACCGGTTACTCCAGCTCAGAGTATTTCTAGAAGAGAAATCTGTTTTTTAAAACAAAAAAGTGTTTATTTTTCCCTCTCTGGTCTTTGATGGCCAACTGGATCCATATGCGTCTGAACCCAGTAAACTGTTTTCCACATGGACCGATGGGTCCGCCGGTCCAGCTCTCAATTTGAACTTGTTTACAAGCGAAGGATTTACATGTTTAATCTTGCGTCCTTTAGATCCGGAGCGCCCAAAGCTTCAAAACTTGGGTTTCTATTTACTTTATTGGTGTGTGTTTCTGTGTTTTCCTGGGTCTCTTTGTTTTAATTTGACTTTCCATGTTTTTGCCAAATGTTAAGATCAAAAGCTTCCAGCAGGTCACAAGTTAAAATCTCTTATTTAACTCGTTGGGGAAAGATGACTCTGGTTTGTTTTTGATCCTACGGTGCATCTCTTCACCAAAGGTCTGGATGTAATTTTCTGTCTCGTTCCCATTTATTATCAAATCTGTCGAAAGAGCACAAACACACACCGAGTTTGTGTCTCCGTTCCGTCTTTGCAGGCTGAGTAAGAGATCACAAACGTTGTTTTGAAAGCTGGAAAGAAAAATCATTTGGGTCGGGTTCTGGTGTTTCATCCGGTCCTCTTCATCTGTCTGGGTGTTACGCCCACGCAGACACATGCAAACCCTGCAGGATCTCCGGCCGACACTTTCTGCTGAAGCTGTCCAACTCATTGACAACAAAAGTAAAGAGGACCCAACGAAAGACTAACTCACTAATTTATAGTTTTCATAAAACTATCCTCTGGTTTTTGGGAAGTTTTTGCAAGAAAACCTCAATTCTTCGTACCGCCATCTGAGGATGAGACTGCAAGACAAATAAAACTTTGTTTTCATCAACCTGGAACTTTTTTCTGGAAACAGTTGAGGCTTTTATGTTAATGTCAATAGTCCGGTAGACTCGGCTCTATTTGGTTGCAACATTTGCTACATTTTCAGCTGCTGCGATCCGCTTTTACACTGTAAAAGCTTTTACCCCACTGCCTGTGGGGGCGCTGCAACTCAAACCAGTGAAGGAAACAACATGAAAACTCCTGAAGAAGACACAGAGCGCAACTTCCTTCTTCAAAATGAAAATGGAGTGGCATCAGATTTTAGCGGTTTTGTGTTTGATAAACCATTGGTAAGCCATTTCTCATGCTAGCGCTAGCACTAGGCTAGCATGTTTAATTTGGTTGTATTTACCCAGAATGCAAAGGATGCGTCTGCAGCTAAAAAATACTTCTCAGATCAACATGTGAAAAGTTCATCCTTTCTGCTGGACTTAACATCAATACAGATTTGATCTGTAGATAAATATTTGGACTAAACTGATTAAGAATTGCATAAAGAAAAGTTATGCAATTCTGGGCTGCACAGTGGCGCAGTTGGTAGCACTGTTGCCTTGCAGCAAGAAGGTCCTGGGTTCGATTCCCGGCCGGGGTCTTTCTGCATGGAGTTTGCATGTTCTCCCTGTGCATGCGTGGGTTCTCTCCGGGTACTCCTGCTTCCTCCCACAGTCCAAAAACATGACTGTCAGGTCAATTGGTTTCTCTAAAATTCTCCCTAGGTGTGAGTGTGTGTGTGCATGGTTGTTTGTCCTGTATGTCTCTGTGTTGCCCTGCGACAGACTGGCGACCTGTTCAGGGTGTACCCCGCCTCTCGCCCGGAACGTAGCTGGAGATGGGCACCAGCAACCCTCCCGACCCCATTAGGGACAAGGGTGAACGGAAAATGGATGGAATGGATGGATAAAGAAAAGTTGCTTAATTGGAGATTTTTTCACTGAATTTGAACCTGATGAAACGAAAACTGCCACTTGAGGAATTTCGGTTTGATCTTAAATTCAAAATGTATTTATTTATTGTACATTGTTGGGTTAATTTTATCTTTGAGGATGTCGTTCTTTCTTTTTGAGTCTGTATATTCCAGTTAATGATTAATTGATTACTAAATTAGCTGATGATTATTACAATAATCAAATTTTCATGATTAATCTGATTAATCAAATCTGCCCATTGAAAAACAGCTCCAATATCCTCCAATAAAAATGCAGCAACAGTTGACGATTAATCAATTTCTAAATTAGTTGATTATTTCAATACCTAAAGTTTAAAATAATCGCTTCAGCCCTACAAAAAACTTAGATGTCCAACAGCATCCAATGAGAATGTGACAGTAAACGATTAATCGATTACTAAATTAGTTGACGATTATTGCAAAAATTGATCACGATTAATCTGATTAATCGTTTCAGCTGTATGGAAAACAGATATCCTCAGCGTCCAGTGGGAACGCAGCAACATAAACGTGTGACTTTTTGTTCACTACAGCAAATAATCATCAACAAATGAGCAGAGCAAGAGAGAAACATAAAATCAACTAAATCAAGCTCTCATAGAGACGTTTTGCAAGACACATAAAAGGCTGTGATGACCTGAATATCTCAAACGAACATAAAAGTTTTATCGAAGCCAATCAGAGAAAGGATTGTTTAAGTCAGTAATGAAAACTGACCCATATGTCCCCCCAGGTTCACCCTCCAATCCAAACAAGAATCACCAACACTAAACGCAGGAAATTTAAAAAAGGCGAGGGCAAAAGGACGCGATGTGATGCAGGAAATGCCGCCTCCCTCTAACAAGTGCTGTTCATGCATTAAAGATGACACGGCTCCTAACTCTGCACAGCAGCTATGAAACGCAGCGGATTGACGGCTGGAGCAGGAAGAAGTCGTCGCTGATCCTCCGCCTCCTCCGTCTTTTCATGACTAACAGAAACCCGGAGAACAGATTGGACATGAGAAGCATCAAACTCGGCCTCCGGATTGGAATTCTGTCCACATGTTCCCATTTGATCCCTGTTATTGCAGCCACTGGAACACAAATCCCAGCGACATTCCCACAACCACATGACGGAGGCAGCCTCGGGGGTCAGGGAGCGCCTGCCAGCCTGCATGCATGCATCACAATGTTTCTGTGTTGTTTGTTCTGCGGTTCTCTGCTCGTGATTCGCTGGGCTAGCTGGAGCTAACGCGTCGTCCCGTCTGAACGTTGGCGGCCGCGCCGGGCCCTTTGGATGAGACGGGCCTCCTGGATGAGATCTGGATGTTTCTTTTAATTCGTTAGAAAGAAATTGTACAAACATCTCGCCAGTTACAAGTTGGTTCAGTGGTTAGCCAGGAATGTAGCTTTGAGGCAACCCACAAAAAGAAGAGACTCTCCAATAAATCCAAGTTAAATGGAAAGAGACCCAACCAATGTTTAAATTTGTACCACGGCGTATTAGAGCCATTGTAGGTAAGAAAGGAAAAGGAGTAGGACAATTCTGTCAAAAACTCAGAAACTCAGGAAAAAACATGGACATTTTTGAGCCCCAAATGTTTTAAATTTGCTAAATAATAATAATAATAATAATAATAATAATAATAATAATAAAAACTTCTCAAAGAAATTTTGAGAAATGTTCAATAAATACAGGGACATTTTCTGAATTTGAAAAGTTTAGCATTTTCAAATTTTGAAACACATAATTTCCGAGATGTTTGTAAAATCTTTTACTTTTTGCAAAAGTCAAAAATGTTCCACTTTTTAAACTCAGAAATTCCCATGTTTTTTCTAGAAAATGTCTAAGATTAATTTCAAAATGTGTGTGTTTTCTGGTTTTTGACATTTCAAACTCTGAAACTTCCTTGCTTTTCTTGAAAATATTTCCCGATTGAGCATGCATGAAGTCTCATGCACAAGATCTTCCTGCTCATGACTACCACTGGTTTTTTAGCTGTCAAGTGTCAATTTAACGTGCTAAATCTTAAATATACACATTATTTGTGCTTTAATACCAATGATCAACTCGATAACAACTAGATAACAAGGTCAGGAAAAAGGTTTAATTTAAAACAAATAAGTAGCACAGGCGAAGGAAGTAGGTCAGCTATGCTGCCAGCTTGACTTTGACAATCTTAACATGTAGATGTGCTGCAGAATTCGATGTGATAAATTAGCTAATCAATCACTGCTGTGTTCAGACGATCACTTATTAATTATTGCAAAATAAACATCAAGCCTGAAAACATTCAACTGCAACAAACCAAATGTTCTGTTCTTTGACCAGGAAACGTTTGTGTGTTTTTTGGCATTGAATCCTGAAACACACAGTGGAGCTGTTGTCAGTCAGTTGCTATGGGAACAGGGCATGGTGTAGTGTAGGCTAACACAGAGTGAGGAAAAAAGAAGACGAGTGGTTTTGAGTTGTTCTTTCTCTGTGTTATTTTCCCGTTTTGCTGTGGTGCACTGCACTGAATTAATAATGCCAACATCTGAAGGTTTCGTTTTGTCAGCGGCTAAATGAAGAATTGTCGTTTTGCCCTCCAACGTTGAGTGGGTGTGCAAAATTACAAGATTTAAACAATAATATGCAACATGTGAAACAACTCCTACTCCTGAACTTTATTGATTTGCTAACAGTAAATGTAGCAATAACAGCTACCTCCGAGCGACCTTCAGTAAAACTTCATTTACGTGATTGTTTGCTTCTTGTAACACGACACAGTTAATCGCGTTAATCTGGGTCCGTCTGAATTCTCCGTCTCTGATTTCTGGTCTCTGACGTCGAGGCGAACGTTGATCCTTCGGAAAGCCGAGACTGACACGGTCGACTGAAAGAACACAATCACTCTCATCAACTCATCTCCCTCTGCTCCGCGTCCCAGCCCGCTCCCTCAATGATGTGATAAACGTCCACAGATGTGGACGGTGCTGAGACGCTCCTACAGACGACTGACTGGTAGCTGCCTGCTAATGTGTTGTGAAGCTTCATAATTGGTCCATTTATCTTCATGCTAATGCTCTGTGGTAGAGTCCATCGGACCTTCACTGGGAGATTATTGGATTCTTATGTGAAGCAGGAGCATCCAGAACTCTTTCCCACACACACACACACCTTGGCATGCCGCCGGGTCTCCAATGGGACGCTCTTATAGTTGCGCAGCATTTCATCACTCTGTCTTCACCCTCCTCTCCATCTCTGATGGTGTTTGTCCTTTGGATGATCTCTTCATCACTGAATATGTGTTCCTCTCTAAAATAATCTGTGTACATTTTAAGTTTGGTATTTTATCCCAACGTAACAGATCGTCGAATCTGTTCTTTCAGTTTATCTTGAAGTTAAAAAGACATGGAATATGTTTGACTGTGCATATTGTACATTTACTTGAGTAACGTTGGCAAAAATTAACTTTGAGGATAATTTTTTATTGTGCTGTACTTTTCATTTTTACTTGAGTAATTTTATTATGAAGTATTTCTACTCTTACTTGAGTAAAATTACCCACTGAATGAAAATCAAACATGTTTTAACCAAAAAATCACCAGACACAGACACACCTGCAGGTTTAGTTAAAGTTTATAAGTTTTATACTGAAAGAAACTGATTTGGAAACATTTTCTTTTAGCTGATTTTGTTATTTTTTTGTTACATTAATTATTGTCACTTTGGTCCTTAAAATACTAAAATTTCCACTTAAATTTGTATTTTGGTTCGTCTGATGATGTATTTTTAAATATTAAATGATTGATAATTTGATCATTTACTCAGTATTTGAGTAGACTTTTTACCAAATACGTTTTTTACTTGAGTAAAAGTTTTGAGTACTCTGCTCAACTCTGATATATGTAAAGTATGTAGGAGGCTAATAAATTCCCCGCGGACTGTAGAGCTGGGTTGGACTCTGTGCTAAAGTACTCAGTTGGTATGAATCTTACCTAGAGTACAGGGACTTCTTTAATTATACAGGTAGTTTTTCACCACCATGGACAAAAATCATATATGGAGTACCGCAAGGCTCAATCCTGGGATCCCTCTTATTTAAAATCTAGATTCTCCCAATAGCCCAGTAGCCCAGGTTAAGTAGTATTAGCTACCATAGCTATGCAGATGATACACTGCTTAATTAATTGGATTAATTTTACTTTTAAAAAACAGAATATTTACCTGTTTTCAGCTCACACTTGATTTTTTAAAACCCATATATTCAAACCTTCATTTCCATCTATATTACTCAGTTAAATGTATGTGTAACATAATTTTTTTCTCAATTGACTCGGATAAAATATTTTTCCATCTCGATTTCACCCCAACTTGAAGTTTAGCTCCAAACAGAATCATCAGAAAAGTCAAGACTTTAACTAAATGATTAAAAAAGGAATGCTTTTCAATAATACATGAAGACAACAAATGAATCTTTAGCACAAATCCAAAGTTTCCACACTGTTAGTCTCCTCCTTTTGTCTTGCTGTTTCTTCACTAAGCCTCTTCAGTATTAAATTGTTTTTTTTCTGTGTAGTTTGGCAAATAAAATCTTCCCTGTTGTGTAAATCTGCACAAAAGAGTACATCTTCACCCTCGGGTGCCATCCCCTCAGATTCAATATTCCACAACCAAACTATAAAACAAATACCAGAATTTACAAGCCCTTCACACACTCCTTCTGTTAGGTCTTGATTTGCCTCCAGATCTGTTTTGCAACAGTAGATGTCCCCCAAGTTGTCCATCTGTCTTGTTTGGATGAAATTCCTGTTTTGTATTCACACCAAATTTTAACAAAGCTGCCAAAACGTTCAAGTCTGCAGTTCCAAAGCAATCAAAAATGTTCTGCACTTCGAAGGAATGACTGGATTGAGACGTTGCAGACCAGATGTGCAGCTTTCAATGAGCTGCAGCGTCCAGAGTGGCCACTAGAGGGCGTCTGGTGGGCGTAGAGCAAATGTTGAAGCAAACGCGCCAATTCGCTGCTGGAGCAAAAATCTGACTCTGGTCCGCATCACGCTCACACGTTTGGAGAAACGCTCCGTTTCAAAGAGACAAACCTACAAACAGGTGTTTATGTCGTTGACTGGACGTAATCGGCGGCGCTCTGCGGCCCACGGCTTTGCAGGACACGTCCACACACACAGTTCCACTTTACTCATGACAAAACGTGTTCTCAGAATCATCAGGTCGCGAAGAAAAACCAGTTCGCAAGATGATCACACACTTCAGAGATTTATAGTTTATTTCGTATTGCAAACTGATGGTTTGCATAACTGTAAGTAAACTCTGTCTTAAAGACGTCATTTTACATTTTTTAATTCAACTCTTGCCGATCGTATGAGGTTTACGTTGAGTTCTTGTCTTTATAGCAACAGGAAGTGTAATTTGACAGATTGAAGAGCAGAAAAGGAGCTTTGAAGGAATAGAAACATAAATTTCAGGGCTGAAACAATTAATGGGACTAAACACGATTAATTGTGATTATGATTAATCCGATTTATTGTGATTAATCTGTTATTGAAATACTCGTCAACTAATTTAGTAATCAATTAATTAACTGCAGAAAAGGATGTTTGTTGAAAGAACAACACACTTTAAGCCAAAGCTGTTCAAAAATATACACATTTAAGATAAATAAGACTTTATTTGTATGTAAATTTCTTCCATCCATAACTCCTCAAATTCTGTATAAAATAAAATCTTTAAGCACCTTTTGCTACCCAAAAGCAATTACTTAATCCATTAATAATTGTTGATGTTAGTATTTGTTTAGCTGCAGATGCGTCCTTTGCTAGAAATGATCAGTCGTACATTTTAGTCAATAAAATGTTTTTCTTATTTATAAAAGAATTTTAATTGTTTTTGATCTTTTAATGTATTAAATATATATATATATATATTTATTAGAAACGTAAATGAAAAATGAGCAGAATGTGCCATTTTTAAAATCTGATTATCAAATAATTGATGAATTAATAGATAACTAAAATATTTGTTAATTGTAACTCTAATAAAAGTAGTTTATTGTTTGAATCTATATGAACTACAGTATGTAACCTTTGTTAAAATGTAAGATGAAAACATTCTGATGAAATCAGTAAATTTGTCGCAGAACCACCATTCAGAAACATAATTTATGTAATATTGCTGTTTTTGTTGCCAATATGTTGCAGCAGCACAGATACTAATGTCAGTGTCCACAGTCCACATTTCTAAAGAAGTAAAAACAATAAATAGATTTGTTGAGCTAATATGTCTATGTATTCAATAATTTAGCAGCAATAAAGGTTTTCTAATTAAAAATGTTGCTTATTTTGTTGTTTAAAATGGAATTAACTGGAATCAGTTTATTACAGATCCTGAGAAAACACCAGTTATTGTCAAACAACTGAATAACAGTTTTAGAAAATGGTATCTTCTGTTGAGTATTCATTACCCAATTGATGTAAATATGATCACAATACTTCGACTTTTATGAATTCTGCACCTAAAGTATGAAAAAATTAAAACTACTACTGCAACTAAACAATATTTAACAATTAATAAAAACTAACAAACATACTAACTGAACTAGACAAATAAAAACAAAATTAAACTAAAATATAATGAAAAACCCAAAAGCTAATATAATCCTGACCGGCACCACGTCCAGAGAAATTACCAGAATCTCCTGTTCTCCGACCGTGGCAGCCTGGCCTCTTCTGGAAATCGGCCAGTGCTCAGAAGTTTGCAGCCATTTTCCAGGTTCTGGTGTTCTGTATCAGCTCAAATGTTGGGTTTGACAGTAACTCCTGTTCTCTGGTGTGACAGCCTGGGGGCACGGCGGAGACGGGCAGGGCTGCGGTGCTCCAGCGTCTGGCTCAGAGACCTCTAGTCTGGGTCTCACTTCCACTCCAGAACCTCCTTCCTCCCCCGCCCTTCTTCTTCTTCTTCTTCTTTGGGTTTCACCCTCACCTAAATGGACACATACATACTGAACACTCTTCCCCTGCAGCAATGGGCCCCAAATAACACACATGGACCTCAGAGCTTGTTGGGGTCCAGCCTGTGTGGAGAGCCAGAGTCAGTCTGGACCAACTTCTCCGTGTTGCTTTGTATTGTTTTAATTAAAGCTTCTGCTTTATTTTACATTTATCCTCCTGTATAGGTCAGCCATTTTGCTCTTAGGTAATAAATCAATAAGATATATAAAGATAAACACATGATTAATATCGATAGATAACAAATCCAATGTAACTTTAATTTTTTTTTAGCTAAAGTAGGTTGGTGGAATCAACTAACTCTCAATCTTTGGTTACCTAGCAACTCACTCATTCTTTGGTTACCTAGCAACGACTTGCTGAGTAATTGCAGTAGCAGTTTGTTTGTTACACCACTGTGGCTGATAACTGCTTAAAAAACAACAAAGTGGAGTGAAAACTGTGGATAAAACAAAAAAGGTAAAAAAAAATAATCAATAATTATTGATATTGACTGATATGAAATGCTTATGTCATAATATGTTTATGATATAAGCACTAGGCTACCCAAAAAACGTGTTTACAGCTGCAAATGTTGAGACATTTGCAAATAAAAACAACTTATGAATTTAGATAAGTGTCTACTTTTGGAAATGTGTTGTCATAAAAAAAACATTTTATTTCTATTCTTAGGATTTAAAGTAGAGGTAAACATAATGTTTTGCAAAGAGAGGATGGATATTTTTTTCTGTGGGATTCAAAATAAAGTACATTTTAGAAAAGCAAATAGATTCCAACCTAATGACAAGAAAAACATTTCTAAGAGCATGCTAATAGTACTTCTAGTGTACTTTTTTGTGGAAGTTAAATGAAGGAAACCTTAGAAATGGTTAAAATCCTGCTTTTGTTATTACATCTATATTTAAACCATGGGCTGGTTCTTTTTATTTTGTTAGCCAATGTTATTAAGAGCCATTCTGGAAGGTCCAAAGAGTGACTTGTGGCTCCAGAGGCACAGGTTGCAAACCTCCTAGTCAATTGAGCGTGATTTCTGAAAGGTCTGAGAGAAAATATGATCCCAATTATCTGAAGAAAATAAACCTCGCACCAAAGTGTAACTGAATCCAATTGTTGGCTGTATGTCCTTCCAGTTTCTTGGACTAAATGATGCACTTGAAGCCCAAAATAGCGATTTGTTTTGCCAAAATGTCAAAATAAAACTAGTGTAACTAAATTCAAATACTATTTGTTTTCCCTCTTCTGGGGATTTTAATTTTTTTTTAAACTAATATATCAGCCTTTTATTTTCAGAATACCTAACATTTTGTAACATGACATCAATAAATATGTATTTTAGCCTCTTTTACTGTGATATCCTTAAAATAAAGTGTACTTGCCTGCAGAAGTCACTTGATGAGTAAACAGAGTCCAACTGTGTAATTTAATGTCAATAAATCCAAATGGTCTGTGAAGTCCTTGGAGGTTTATTAGTGAACAAACAGCTTCATGAGGAGTGATTAGCACAGCAGACAGATCAGGGAGGCAGCAATGGGAAGTTCGGCTCCCAGGCGGCTCTTAATTTATTATCATCTGTTGCCTCATATTTTAGTTTATGTTGGCAAATATTATTTTTTATATTAATAAATCCTTTTACATTTAGTGTTTTTATGAGAAGCCTTATGCTTGTCTGTTTGTTCTGTTACAGAAGCAGGCATTCTTACTTTTAATATGTTAATCAAGCTATTACAAAAACAAATTAACGAAACACAGCAAGCAAATCTACTGAACATATAATATAATAATTTATCATTATGTGTTACATTATATCTTTGTGATTCCCCTCCTCGCCACTGTGAGGGGACAGACATGTTCTCCAAATGGCCGTCATGTTGCTCCCCCTCTCTTTTTTTCGCGCAATGGTATGATCCCAAATCCTCACTTGTGATTGGCCACTCGGCCGCCGTGCTGCCAATCAAAACAAAGTTCTATCGTGAGCGGTACGGAGAGCGAGCGCAGAGCAGCTAGCCGTTAGCTGCTAACAGAAAGAAAGTGGGGATCTGCTCTTCTGACTCACTATAAACACGACCCACTGTTATGTATCAGGCTATTAAACATCGCGGTACGCTAGTTTGAACAGCTAACAGAGCTCCGTTCAATCAACAGATAGTTCTCCAATGACGTCACACCTACATCCGGGTGCTCTGGCGCCATCTCGATACTATCGAAGCAGCTTTCCACTTCATTGATCACACACAAGAGAACCGCGATGGTTGGATATATTTGGATTCAAAAGCAGTAAAACTCTAAAAGCAAAAGCTCTGAAACACTTTAGACTTTTTCATTACGTCCCGTTGCTACTTAAACGCACCGAGTGTCATCCAGCAGCCGCGGCTGGCTAATATTCAGAGGAAACATTTGGCATGGATTTGTGCCGATCACTTTATTAGCGGCAAGGACATTTTGAAGTGTTTCTAAAAAATAACCAAAACTGTGACGCTGTCAGTCAATAGTGTATTGAACTGATTGCTGTGAAAAATGTACGTTTTATGCAAACCCTGCGAATTTATATGACGGATACATTTGCACAGAGTAGAAAATGTAAACATAAAACGTAGATATGCAAATATGCATTTATTCTTGCTGCCATACTGGCGTTTGAACAGAAAAACACATTTAAATTACATTCAGAGTAGTCATGTTACAATACGCAATACCTCATTTAATCAAATAATAAAATAAAACATCCATCCATCCATCCATCCATTGTCTGTTCACCCTTGTCCCTAATGGGGTCGGGGGGGTTGCTGGTGCCTATCTCCAGCTACGTTCCGGGCGAGAGGCGGGGTACACCCTGGACAGGTCGCCAGTCTGTCGCAGGGCAACACAAAGACATACAGGACAAACAACCATTCACACACAAACACACACCTAGGGAGAATTTAGATAGACCAATTAACCTAACAGTCATGTTTTTGGACTGTGGGAGGAAGCCGGAGTACCCGGAGAGAACCCACGCATGCACAGGGAGAACATGCAAACTCCATGCAGAAAGACCCCGGCCGGGAATCGAACCCAGGACCTTCTTGCTGCAAGGCAACAGTGCTACCAACTGCGCCACTGTGCAGCCCTAAAATAAAACAAACTCAATAATTTCCTTTTCCATGATTTATTGTTTCTCTTTTCTCTCTTTCTACCAAAGACAGGATGATAAAAATCTTCAGTGTGTTGCTTTGGCTTCTATTCGCCCTTTTTCTTGCAGGACAATTTTGCTTACAGAGATCTCATAATTCATTTTATTTGTTGTTTCTGTTGTTTTGTTTATTTACTTTTAATTTTTTAAAAATGTTTTCAGCTTCAGTGTTAAATGTTCATTAGAATTCAATGTTTATTAATGTTTGAGAATGTATTCTTAAATTATTCTACCGTCGCCATTATGTAACTTGGAAATCTGAATTTCCGTTTCTCAACAGGACGTCCTGGAACGCCTCAGCAGGAAACATCCACTACATGCATCGAAGTTCTTCGTGGTTGCTAACAGGTGACGTTTTTGTTCCCTTTGCAAAATACTATTTTATGTGATTGTTAGCACACAATTTAGAAAGAAAATACATCTTGGCTAACATTACATTTACCTGCTGATGAAGAATAATAATGATACATTAATGAATAAATAGATGTCTGTTTTACAAAAAAGCTCTTTCATACTTACATAAACGAGTCTGAAAGTGAAGTCTGATGTAAAGGCCAGTGTTTTCTGAAATCTCAGTTTAAGTTTGCTTTGTAATTTTTAAAAGTTAATGTGAAATATTTTAATTCTCATGTGTTTTTTTTAAAGACCAAAACATTTAAGACCAAAAATGACATTTGGATTTAAAGCAATTGTTTTCTTAAAATAAAAATAAGAACTGAATTGTTTTATTTTGCAAGCATTTTCTCTTTTTCATATTTCTTTTGCTAGCTTAAGTAGCTACTCTGGGACATTTTTTTTTCTGGTTACTTAATTAATCCTCAGAATAATTGATTTATTGATTACTAAAACAATAGTTTACAGCAGCAAAAATTTATGTATTAGTCACTATGAAGCAGTTCTGTAATGTATTGATCCATGACGGCTGATTATAAATGCAAGCCACACTTTTCAGACATTAATCCATAAACAATAACCTTGGAAACTGTTTCACTTTCCAATTCCACACCATAAATATGTTTAAGTACTGTATTACTTTTGACATTTATAAGACTTGTATTGTGTTTTTAATACAAAGAGGAAAGTTTATATATATTTTTTTCCCACCTCAAGCCATGAAAACTCAGATAATCTGGAGCTCTAATGCGTCACTACCCGACTGTAATCGCAAGTTGCTGCCCGATATTTCCGATATTTACATTTCACATGAAGCGCTTTTGTTTTGTTTTTCTTTACGATGCATGCATGCTGGCCTGTACCATATCTTAACTGTGTATAAATATACTGTAACTGCTGCCATAAAATATCAGTTAGCATGCAGCGCAGTGTTGATCTGCTTTTAAATGCACTATAAAACATTAAATACTCAAACACTTGCACATACTTAATGATAAATCAGTCTTTTAAACACTACACTGTTTTATAGGAGTTACGATGTATGCGTGTGTGTGTGTGTGTTTTGACACAGTAGCTGCCTTGTCCTTGCACTGTAATGTTTACAACTCCACTATAATCACAGAGAATTATGTTAATTACACACCATTAAGCTCATA